>NW_006159824.1:283457-289540 GCF_000334495.1 Tupaia belangeri chinensis | reverse complement strand
AAAGGCAGAAATCACCCCCCCCCCAGCGAGGATGGCCATGCCGCAATCCCTTCACCTCCTTTCTCCTCTCAGAATCTTGGGCACGCACGCACACTCGCTGGGCATGAGTTTAAGCCACCAGGTCCAGGACTCAAACTGCAGTCAACTACATGGGAGTTCAGCAACACAGCCATTATGCTAACTGCTGGTCCCAATATATTTGATGGGGGGTGGGGCGGAGAGGGGAGGGGAGGGGAAGGGAGAGGAGAGAAGAGAGAGAGAGAGAAAGTGAGAAATCAAGCTGCCAGGCCTGGGACTTGAATGATGGCCGACTACATGGGAGTCCAGCTAACTGCCACGTCACCTGCCAGTCCCTTAGAGAGATTTTTGCTATAAGGCTCATGCACTCACCAAAGAGACAAAGAGAAAATAAGAAATCACCCCTCAGGAGGGATGGCCACGCTGCAACCCCCTCTTCCATTCTCCTCTCAGGATTTTGGGCACACACACATTCACGCACACGAGCTACGTGCACCCACACACCATGCACCTGGCGTGAGTTTCAAGTCACCAGATTTGAGACTCAAACCATGATCGACTATGTGAGAGTCTAGCAATATAACCGTTACACTATCCCTTGGTCCTAGTACTAATATTTTTAATTTGCTATAGGGCATGCACGCTCACCAGAGATTGGTGGGGGTGGGGGGGAGCAAGCCATCAGGTCCAGTACTCAAAACACAGTGAGCCATATGGGAGTTTGGCCCTTTAACCACCACAGCATCTACTGGTCCTTATTTATTTTTTAAATTTGCTATAGGGCACATGTGCTCAGCAGTGCTCACCAGACACACACACACACACACACACACACGGAGAGAGAGAGAGATAGAGAGGGAGAGAGAAAGTGAGAAAGCAAGCTGCCAAGTCCAGGAATTGAACCGCAATCAACCACATAGGAGTCCAGTGCCCAAACAACCACACCACCTGCTGGCCCCTGTATTTATTTATTTTTAATAATTATTCTATTTAGGGGCCAAAAAGTGGCATGGTGATTAAGGGCACTGGACTCCCACATGGCCAACCACAGTCCAAGTCCCTCTCTTTCTCTTTTTTTTTTTTGGAGGAGGTTTTTGCTATAGGGTGCGTGTGCTCGCCAGAAAGAGAGACAGAGAGTGAGGAATCACCCCCCCCGGGGGGGGGGAACCACACTTCAATCCCTTCTCCTCCGTTCTCCTTTTGGGATCTTGGGCACGCACGCACATGTGCCCTACGTGAGTTTAAGCCACCGGGTCTGGGACTCGAACTGTGGTCGACTACATGGGAGTCCAGTGGCATAGCCAGTACACTAACTGCTGGTCCTCTTCTGCCCCTCTTTTGTGAAATTAAAATAAATAAACAAGTGAAGTTAATGAAATAATTATTTCTTAAAAGAATTATTATATTTAGTTTTTTATCATTACTAGTATCTTTAAGAATTATTTATTTATTTAATTTTATATGTTATTATATTTTAATTTGTCCAGGGAGAGACACAGAGAGAGAGTGAGAAAGGGAAAGTGAGAAAGCAAGGTACCAAAAACCTTTAAAAAAAAAGAAAAGAAAAAGAAAACCACCAGAACTGGACTCAAACTGCAGTCAACCATGTGGAAGTCCAGCACCCCTAACCACCATGCCACCTGCTGGCCCCATAATATTTTAAAATTTTGACCAGAGAGATAGAGAGACAGAGAGAGAGGAAAGTGAGAAAGCTAGCCACCAGGTCCAGGACTCAAACAATGGTACATCATGTGGGAGTCTAGCATCCCACCAGCATGCCATATGCTGCCCCCACCCCTGTATTTATTTCTATATCTATACATGTTAAAAATCACAAATGTGGGCAGGCTGAGTTGTGTGGCGGTTAAGGTGGCTGGACCCCACGTGGCTGATTCCATGAATTGAGTCCTGATGGCTTGGGAAGTATGCAGGGCGTATGTATGTACATGGCCAAAGTCCCAGGAGGACAGGGATTGCAGCATGATGATCACAGGGCAGGAGGTGATGGTTTCTCACTTTCCCTCTCTCTGTGTCTCTCTTTACATTGAATAGATGTGACCTATATCCAAACCAAACCAAAACAAAAACACACATATGTATCTCCACCAGAAGATTTTAAAATTTAATTTGCTATTGTAGAAGATGCATGTGCTCACCAGAGAGAGAGAGAGAAGGAAAGTGGAAAAGCAACCCCCAGGGGAATGGCTACTCTTTCGGGTATTAGGGGCATGTATGCACATGCACCGGGTGTGTTTCAAACCACCGGGTCATCGAAGTCAGTTATGTGGGATCCAGCTACCTCATCAAGACTGGCCTCCCACCACTGGAAGATTTTTAAGAGGGTAATGACAGAATTTAATTTATGTTTTCAAAGACTCTGCCTGGTAAGAATACAGTCTCGGGGAACTAGCAACAAAAATGGAAACCAGGGAACCAGCAGTTAATGGCTATGTCGCTGGACTCCCACGTGGTCGAAAACTCATGCCGGGCACGTGTGCGTGCGTGCCCAAGACCCGGAGAGGAGGAGAAGAAGGGATTGTGGCGTGACCATCCTCCCTGGGGGGTGATTTCTTGCTTTCTGTCTGTCTCTCTCTGTCTGCCTGGTGAGCGCACGCGCCCTATAGCAAAAGAATCTCTCCAAAAATGGAAACCAGAAATAACTTAGGGGATATTCCAACAGTCTAGATGAGGGTGGATCAGAACAGAGTGTAATGCTGAAGGTAGTGATAAATGCTCAAATTTTGGAAATAGTTTAAATCAAAATTGCTAACTATTCCATGTGAAGTGTTAAGGAAAGAAAAGCATCACAGATGATTTCTTCAGTCTAACCCAACTGAAGGAGTGGAATTTTCATTTACTGAGATGGAAGATTATAGGTGAACCAGGATTTGGGGAGAAGACCAGGAGTTTGGTCTGCACATTTTTTTAAAATTATTATTATTTAAAGAATTTTCCGGCAGGGACCAGCAGTTAGCGTAATGGCTGTGTCGCTGGACTCCCACGTAGTCGACCGCGGTTCAAGTACCAGACCCGGTGGCTTAAACTCACACCGGGTGCGTGTGCATGTGTGCCCAAGACCCCAAGAGGAGAATGGAGGACAAAGGATTGCGGCATGGCCATCCTCCCTGGGGGGGGGGGATTTCTCGCTGTCTCTCTGTCTCTTTCTGTCTTTCTGGGAAGTGCACGTGCCCTATAGCGAAAACCTCTCCAAAAAAAAAAGAATTAGGCGGGCAGGTGGTGTGGTGGTTAAGGTACTGGAGGTACTGGACTCCCACATGGGCAACCACGATTCAAGTCCTGGACCTGGTGACTTGGTTTCTCACTTTCCCTCTCTCTGTTTCTGCGGTCAAATTAAAAAATAATGATAATAAATAAAATAAATATTTTAAAAAGAATTATTCACTTAATTTTACTCCATTTAAAATATTTATTTCTTTATTTAAATTTGACCAGAGAGAGACAGAGAAAGAAAGTGAGAAAGCAAGCCACCAGGTCCAGAACTCAAACTGCAGTCAGCCAAGTGGGAGTCCAGCATCCTAGCCATTATGTCACCTGCAACCTCTTGGCCTGCATGTTTTTAGCTTTGTAATACCTATTAGATATCCAAGTAGAAATGATAAGTGGTATGGGGTCAACATAGCTTTTAAACTGGGAGAAATTAGTGTTTGGAGAATGAGAATAATCCAGTAGAGAGGGAACATTAGACGGTATAGGAAAGAAGAGCGATGTCCTGAGTGCGCCAGGGCGGACAGGGAATCCAGCAAGTGTAGGGTGGGCCTTATTTCCGTGGAAGCGTTTAACGTACAGTAGGGAGAGAAAGCAAGGCGATGTGATCACAGAACTCAGGTAGGTAGTAGGTACGACTGTTCATGTCAATGGGAAACCAGAATCCGTGGTTTGTAGTGAAAGAATGAAAACAACAACATAGGAGTGGAGGAGGCGGCTGAATGGATTAGGGAAATATAAAAGACTGCTGAGAAGTAATAGGAATCATCAGAGTTTGGGGGAGTTATAAATTGAAATTGGGAGTGAAGAGGCTTTTGCTGATCGACAGGAAACCGAGGCTCGCAAGAGGGCGCTCGCGGGCTTGTTCTGGGTGGTTCCGTCTCTGAGAACTGGATACGTAGGGAGAGCTGCCTCCAAGGGAGAAAAGGGAGAAGAAAACGATCTGCTTCCTCTCAACGAGGAAGAATTAGAAATGCCCTTTAACCAAAACTACTGACGCTGTGAGCAGGATTCGAACCTGCGCGGGGAGACCCCATTGGATTTCGAGTCCAACGCCTTAACCACTCGGCCATCACAGCCGCGTGCGGCCTCGGGCCTGCGCAAGTATAGCTGCCTATCACCATTATTCACTTAATTTTACTCCATTTAAAATATTTATTTCTTTATTTAAATTTGACCAGAGAGAGACAGAGAAAGAAAGTGAGAAAGCAAGCCACCAGGTCCAGAACTCAAACTGCAGTCAGCCAAGTGGGAGTCCAGCATCCTAGCCATTATGTCACCTGCAACCTCTTGGCCTGCATGTTTTTAGCTTTGTAATACCTATTAGATATCCAAGTAGAAATGATAAGTGGTATGGGGTCAACATAGCTTTTAAACTGGGAGAAATTAGTGTTTGGAGAATGAGAATAATCCAGTAGAGAGGGAACATTAGACGGTATAGGAAAGAAGAGCGATGTCCTGAGTGCGCCAGGGCGGACAGGGAATCCAGCAAGTGTAGGGTGGGCCTTATTTCCGTGGAAGCGTTTAACGTACAGTAGGGAGAGAAAGCAAGGCGATGTGATCACAGAACTCAGGTAGGTAGTAGGTACGACTGTTCATGTCAATGGGAAACCAGAATCCGTGGTTTGTAGTGAAAGAATGAAAACAACAACATAGGAGTGGAGGAGGCGGCTGAATGGATTAGGGAAATATAAAAGACTGCTGAGAAGTAATAGGAATCATCAGAGTTTGGGGGAGTTATAAATTGAAATTGGGAGTGAAGAGGCTTTTGCTGATCGACAGGAAACCGAGGCTCGCAAGAGGGCGCTCGCGGGCTTGTTCTGGGTGGTTCCGTCTCTGAGAACTGGATACGTAGGGAGAGCTGCCTCCAAGGGAGAAAAGGGAGAAGAAAACGATCTGCTTCCTCTCAACGAGGAAGAATTAGAAATGCCCTTTAACCAAAACTACTGACGCTGTGAGCAGGATTCGAACCTGCGCGGGGAGACCCCATTGGATTTCGAGTCCAACGCCTTAACCACTCGGCCATCACAGCCGCGTGCGGCCTCGGGCCTGCGCAAGTATAGCTGCCTATCAACATGCCCGCCTCCCGCCGCCCACGCCCCCACCGATTTGAGACTTGTGTGCGCGTGCGCCTCCGCTCGGCGACGCTGGCTCAGCCTTCCTTAGAGCCGTCACCCGCGGACTTGCTGGAGCTGCAGCCTTCCGTTCTCTCTCCCCTCTCTACGCCACAACTGGACAGCCCCAACAAGACAAGTCGAAAGCCGAGTCCGGTGCCCAAAAACCTTGAGGGCGGACAATAGAATGCCCTGACTCACACTGGTTCTGCGAAGCCTCCAAATACACACAAAAATTGTAGCGGAACGAAAACACAGAGGGCACAGAGGATTGGCTCCGGAAGAAGGAGGTATCTCTAGAAATGTGCTGGAGGATACTATTTCCAACAATTGAGGGACCTCGGGCTCAAACCCAGAGTACACACTTATTATAGAAGTGCTTTAATTGGTTAGGCCACAGAATCAACAGGGTAGTAGTTTCCTCTCAAGATAGATCAGGTGTTAGTGGGTGTCAATTGTGAAAAGGACTTAATAATGGCTGCAGTGGGTCCTCAGTTGGCTCATTCCTTCCCAGGGTCCCTTCCTTTTGTAGCCAGAGATTCTGTCCTTTCCCTCTCCCACACCTTTCTGGGACACCTCCACCATGAATGGATACATGATTCCATGTCCCTTACCTACCTAGACTGACCTGCTGAGGAGTCCTCTCCTGTGGGGTGACCTAGAAACTTAAGAGGCTAACACACTCAGTTGCCTCTGGGCACCAGGGAGTTAAGTGGGCTTCTCTTT
>NW_006159824.1:271977-283193 GCF_000334495.1 Tupaia belangeri chinensis | reverse complement strand
TGCCTACAGCCTTGGAGCTCCCCTTCAAACCCTAGTCACAAGTTGCCTTACTTGCCTTCCCAGGACAACCCGTGGAAGTAATGATGGAGGTGAGAGCAGTCTGAGTTAAGGTACTGATTTAGTGAATTCAGCATGGCCTTTCTATGGAAAGGACATGGGACAAGAGTGAGGCTGTCTGGAAATGGAACCGCCCACTTCATTACAACCTTCCTGGGAGCAGGCCACACCACCCTCAATGAGCTCCCCTCACCCAAACCACAAATTTCATTCCACAAAGTTGTTTTTTCATTTTTCTTTTTGTATTAAAAAAGTAATAACAGACACAATATCAAAAACACAAATGCCATTGGTAGAGGGTACAGCTGAGAACGCCTGGGTCCCACCTAAGGGGCAGCACCAGGGACTCCATGGTCCACCAACCTCCCCTACCCTGGAGCAGCTAGGGGTTCATATCCCTGGGTCCTGCTTGGGCCTCAGGCTTTCCTCCTCCCATCCCGGGAGGAGGTGGGAGAGAGTCTTCTCCCCCAATAAATAAGTGCAGCCCCAACGCCCGGGGACTGGGACTCAGGCTCAGCTGGGACTTGGAGACCACTTCAGCAGCTTGTAAGCAACCTCGTCCAGGAGAGAGGACTTCCTCACCAGGGATGTAGGTGACACTCCTCTGGCTAGGCTGAGGAGTTTCACTCTCTGTTCCCTAAGAGGCCAGAAGCAGCCCCTGGATCCTGGGCTGGTGATGGGGGTCCGGCCCCCTATGATGGGAGAAGCTGGGGCAGTTTCCTCTTGGTTGGTCCAGCCACATCTGAGTTCTGAGAATTGAGACATGAGAGATGGAAGCCTCTCGTGAAGTCCCACTGGTGGCCCCAAAATGGAGTCTAGCTGGTACCATTTTCTATGGTGAGTAAGACTGGACTGGAGGAGCTCTCACCTTGGTCCTCCTCTTCCATGGCCAAGTCCTGAGAGCTTGAGACCTTAGCCCCAACCTGGACCCGGGCTTCATCACTACCCTCACCCTCACCATTGCCACTACCACCACTGCCACCCTCGCCTCCACCCTCCTCCATGGGCTCCAGCCCCAGGCCATCCAGCTCGGAGAAGAGCGGGTCATCAGGGTGGCCGGGGTCTTGGGCACTGCTACCGCAATCCACACAGGCCTTGAAGGGAGAAAGGGAATAAGAAGTGAGTCAGACAGGGTCCTCACTGCTAATGTGCCAGCCCAGCTGCCCATCCCAGCTCAGTGGTGCCTCCCAACATGTACTCCCAAGAAACACTCATCCACACAGATGTACCTGGGGTCCAAGAAGGTTGGAGAGTGCTTGGTATACTCTACCTAGACCCCACTATTGTACCTGTGTGGTTTACTACTACGTGATCCGGCAGCAAACTTTGTGTAATTAACATCCTTCAGAATTAATCTGAGGACACTGAGATCAGCCCTTAGCCTCTAACCCCCGAAACTGAGCTCAATTTTTTCTCCTCTGCCCTGGCCTGAGCCCTGCTCAGCCTTTCCTCTCACCACCACATCGAGGGCCCGAGGCAGTTGGCCCTTCCGGACCCAGGAGTGCACTGCACCCAGCTCCCGCCGCTGGTCCTCTGAGAACCGTGGCTGCTGCTTCTGCATGGCCCGAAGTCGCTCCCGGTCCTGCTTCAGCACTGACGCCATGTCCCTGCCCAAGGAAAGGGTTGAAAAAAGGCCAAGGCTGGGATCTGGGACCAGGGTCAGGACCCGTGAGGCTCCCAGGGCCTTCTCTACCACAACTCTCCACTCCCCATTGCCTCAGGCTCCTCCCCTGAGCCAGTGTTGGGAGCTCCTGGCTTCCAGGACTAGGAACCCTGCCCTTGGCAGGAACTAATGATAGGGCTCCCAGGGACAGAGGTAAGATGTGAAACTCCAGGGCAGAGCCAGCCCCAGAAAAGAAAACCCACATTAGCTGGGAAGTTAGCGTGGGTGTGCCTCCCTACAACCTCAGGAACTGCTCACCTGGAGGGCACCTGGTAGGTCATCATGACACGCTGGTCAGCATTGGCCATGAGCAGCCAGATGGGATCCTGGAGCACGTACTTAATGACCTGGTCTCCGGGCTCAGCCCTGGCCCGAGCAGCCCCAGCCTCAGCCTCGGAGGAGTCGATGCTGCCAAAGTACTTGCTTGTGTGGCTGCTCTGGCTGCTGCCTGTGAAGTGGGGGGCAGGCCCATGGAGTCAGGCTGGCCCACATTCCCACTCCTAGGACCTCACATGTCCAGCCCCCTGACCTTGGGACACTCTGCCAAGATGGGGCCTGGCCTCCCAACTCCTGTCACCATCCTACCCAGGGAGGGACTGGAGGGTGGCCACTCACGGGTGATGCTGGCTGACGTGCTGCCCCCTTCATGGGAGCCGGAACCAGACCCAGAGCCCAAGCCAGAGCCCAGGGAGCCCGAAGCTGCAGAGCCTGTGCCAGAGCGAGAGTCCTCTTGCAGCAGCAGCTCCAGCAGGTCACTGGAGCCGGACAGCGCATCCTGGTTGGAGGACTCAGTTACCTCCACCTGGAGGAGTTGGGGACAGGGAGGGAATCAGCACCTAGGCTTTCCTTCAACCACTACTTGTTTGGGGGGGTGGGTAGGGAGGTACATCCAACTCAAGTGGTCTCTGCACCCCACACCGTGGCAGTGAGGCCAGGATGAGAGAACTGGCAAAGAGGAGGGATGTGCCGCTGGGCCCTTTCCAAGTGGCAGATGCACTCTCAAAGGTTTTGGGTTGTCCTTGCCACCTGTCACACAGACAGGATAGTCCCTTTGCAGAGAAGGGAGCCAGTTTTTGCCTCATTCAGAAAGTCAGTGGGGGGGGGGTCCCCCCCCATCTCCTGGAGACTGTGATGCCAACTGGCAGAGGGCACCAAGCAGTGCAGGGCAGAAGGGAGCAGGGGCTGAGGGCTGCCTGGGGCTGCGAGGATGATTCGGGGCGTTGGTGCTCACCAGTCTGGCCTCTGGCTCAGCAGCCTCCTCATTGGGAGGTGGGGGCCCAGCATTGCTCCCAGGGCCACCTGCAATGGCACCCCCCTCAGCACGGGGGGGCTCCTCAAGCTGCAGCAGATTGAGCTGGAGCGGGGAGCTACATCTCGAGTTGAATAGTGGAGAGTCTGGGTGGTGAGGGGGACTGGGGGGCAGAGGAGGCAGGGACGGAGAAGGCGAATAGGAGGCAGGGGTAGGAGGCCCTTCTGCAGGGGGCTGGGGTACCCCATAAGGATAGCTGGATGGGGTAGGGAACAGATAATTAGGGAGTACCAAGGCCACCATTGGGGTTACCAGGGGGGCAGGGAAAGCAGCAGGGGGCACAGATGTAGGGGCTGGGGGAAGAGGCTGGGAGCCCACAGCAGGGAAGGGGGTGGTAGCTGGTGGGGGTGGCCAGGGGGCAGAAGGCGGCACGGGTGAGGGGTGGGAGACATAACACGGGGTGTCGGCCCGGGGGATCTGGTGGTGGCGTGAGCGTTTGGCTTTGGATCGGCAGTGGTGTCGGCGGCCAGGGGGTGCGGGGCCATGGTGGCAGCCTGTGGGGAGAGACCAGGGTTAGCAATGGCCTCACCATGGGGTGAGTACCCCTGCCACCCCCAAGCCCCTGACACTCTGACCAGGGAGAGGGCAGGCAAAGCCCCAAAGAGCTGCTCGGCCCACCCTGAACAGGAGGGATGAGGGGCACCTAGAGGGAAGAATCACAGGAGGCAGGGACAGGGGGGTTTATTGAAAGGAACCAGGGCAAGATTAGGTTACATGAGGGTCAGGCTGGGGCTGTGCAGAAGACAGAGGCACGCTGGCGGATGGGAGGAGGCAGGGTGGGTGGGTCCATGGACGAACGGGCTCCGGTCCATCTGCCCAAATCCCGCAGGCACTGCCAGCCGGGGCGCTCCTCCTGCCATCCAGGCCGTGCTCTGCCTAGCTCACAACGGAGCAAAGAGGTGGACGGCAAAGCCCGGTGCTGAGTCCTGCATCCGCCACGGGGGCCTTCCTCAGGCACCTGGGGGTGCTGCTTTCCACCTGCCCTTGAAGCCCAGTCCACCCCGAATCATCCCAGAGAATACACAGATCTCTTAATTGGTGACAATGGAGTCTGAAGTGGGCATCCGTGCTGCCCCTGCCCCGAGGCGAGGCCTGAAGTAGCTTACCTGGAGCAGAGCACCTCCGCCTGCCTGTCTCAGTGCCAGCCCCCCAGGCTGCCCTCCTCTGGCTGCAGCCTGGAACCCCCACCTAGTGGGGAGAGGCTAGCGAGGGGCCTGTCCCTAGGCAGGGCCCTGGTGGTGGAGGTGGCACCAGCCTGGGGCCCCAGAGCAGGAACATCTCCCCTCAAGACCCCCCAACAGTCTGGTCCTAGACCGGGCAGAGGGCAGGCTTGGGAGGCCTGGGTGGCTACCTCGCTCGCCAGGGGCCGAGGGGGCCGTGGAGGAGCCATCAAGTCCACGCAGCCTGCCGAAGTCTCGGAAGCGGCTGAGGAAGGCTTGCTCTTCCTTCTGTGTGTGCAGGGACAGCACGGCCTTGGTCAGGCCCACTGGGCGGTAGGCATCTGGGGCTGGGTCAGGGGCTACTGTGGGGCTGGGGGCCGGGCTGGGGGCTGGGCCTGGGGCTGGGCCAGGCAGGTCCTCCATCATGGTGATGTCTGAGGAAGGTGAGATGAGGGAAAGGTCATGAGAATCACCTTGAGGGTCACCCACAGCCACACCATACCCTCCCTGGCCTATACCCCTGGGTCCACCCCATGGCCAAGCCTGAGCCCTGTGTGTATCTCCTGGCCGCCTCCCTGCCAAAATCTAGCTCTGAGCGCCTCTCTCCATGTGAGGTGTCCCAGGAGGACAACAATGCTCAGTCCCTTCCAGTGGCCACTGCCCTGCCAGGACACCCCCTATAACAATACCTTCACAACTCTTGTTGGAAGGGAAGCCCACCACATTTTCTAGGGAAGCCCACCACATGTTTTCTAGGCCAAAATCCAAAGACCCTGCAGGAGTCTTTAACCCCCGCCATCAGACCCACTGTGGTTAGCACCTGAGGGCTGAACCCACCCACCCCAAAATGAGGTACAACTGGCAGATAAAAACACATGGGGCAGAATGGGGTGGGGCAAAGCAGGCAGGGGTGGAGAACCACAAGCAGCGGCCCCAGGCTCAGAGGGAGGCCTCCTTCTCTCCATTAAGCCTGGAAGGGATGTGAGGTAGGACGGAGCCCTGGCTGGGGGCCCAAGTGGAGCCCAGAAACTGCCCAACTCCAAACCCATACCCGACTCCGGGGGCTTCTTGTCTCCCACATGGACGATGGTGGAGCTGAAGCTACACTGACTGGTGACGGACACCACGCTCTCTGCCTTATTGGCCAGGGTGAGCGGGCTCAGAGTGCCTCCCACCACTGGCTCCTTCCGCGGGGTGGCCCCCTCCCCAGGCAGCACTGCTGACGACGGATCTGTGCGGAGAGATGGCGCCAGTTACCACCCGGGCCCCCACCAGATATCAGGAGAGGCGATCCCAGGGAGATGCGGGAGGGATGGTTGACAGGGAGGAATCTGCAGATTGGGAGCTGGGGGGAGGGCAGGGCACAGCAAGACAGGGGCTTCAAAGGCAGACACAGGGCCATCAGGCCAGAATGGGCAGCGGAGATAGGGCACACGCTGGGGCTTTACCTTTCTTGGCCCCCAGAGGGACTGAACCCGTTCGCTGCTTGTCATCGTCAGAGGCTGAGGAGGCGGTGTAGGAAGAAGAGGAGGCACACTTCCGCTTCGTGGTGCTAGGGATGTTGCAGCTCTCCAGGTACCTGGAGATGGATGCAGCAGAGGCATAAGGGCAAGGCCTGGTGGGCAGGGCCCACAGGGCAGAAGGTGCAGGCGGTCCTCACCTGAGGATGCTGTCTAGGCAATTAATCTGCTGGTAGGAGCAGCTGGAAGCTTCTTTCCTCTCACCCTCTTCAGGGGCCGAGGTTAGCGGGGCCTGGCTTGGAGCAGGAGCCACCTCCAGCTCTGGGTCTGGGGACTGGCAAGGAAGGGCCTTGGCCTTGAATGTGCCTGCAGCTGGAGCAAAGAGACGAAAAGGTAAATGGGTTGGGGTGGAGGTCAGGGGAGCCCCAGGTCTTACTCTGCACACACTCCCACGTCATCACCAACTCACCAGGGAGGTGGGACCGGGCAGAGGGCCGGGCCCGAGACTCGATAAACAGCTGCTGCCCCTGGTGCTTCACCAGATGCACATCCTTACAGATCTGCTGGAAAGTCACCTGTGGGGCACAGCAGAGCAGTGGGCAGCACTGGGGAGCTGGCTGGCATGGGGGTCACGTGCACGATAAAGAAGATCCCAGCAGGGAGGCAGAGAGGTCTCAGGAAGAGGGCATGAAGGAATGGCAGGGAGGAGGAAAAGGGAGGACCGAGCAAAGCTCTGGGACAGGCAATGATGACTCCAAGGAAGACAGGAGAAGTGACTAGAGGGCTGAGATAGGAGAGGGTCACTCACCGGAGCAGGAGGCCCAGGGCCTTCGGCATCACCCCCATTGCTATCACTAGAGGAGCCAGGACTGTGGAGAGGGCCTGGGGACGTCACAGGGCCGACCCCACAGAGCCCGGAGGGGCTGGGGCTGTGCACAGGCTGTGGCAAGGAGAGGGACAAGTGAGATGTCCATAACCTGCTTCCCACCCTTCCTCCCTTCACGAGCTTCCTCTGTCCACTCTTACCTGCAACAGTAGCCGGTGGATCTGCTCGGAGAGCTCCTGGATATCGGGGTCCAGGGACAGAGCTGGGCTGGGGGCCGGAGGGGTAAATACGTCTTCATTCAGGGGCGCCCTGCAGGGCAGAAAGAGTGAGCCTGGCCCTGCCTCAGCCCTGCCCTACCCCCAGTGCCAGCTCAGGGACACAGCCCACTTACGTGCGTACTTTGTGGCGGCCCAGCACAAAGGCCACCTTGCGGCTCCAGGGGTGCACGAAGCCAGCCCAGCTGGTGTCCATGGTGACATACTCCCCATTCCGGGCACAGAACCGGATAGGGGAGTGGTCAAAGGGCTGACCTGCCAGCTGCAGAACTGATGGGTATAGGAGATGGGGTGGGAGTCAGCAGAAGGAGCACTATGTAGGAGGGAGGCCACCCCACTGGAGATCCCAGAAACCGAGACACCGAGAGACAAGCACAAGGGCAGCTGCTAAGCCCCGGGGAAAGCTGGGAAGAGAAAACAGGTCAGGAAGAACTCACTCTTCTTGTGGATGGCTAGCATGAGAGGTCGGTCCTCAGGATGCAGGAACAGGAGCACTGGGGCCCCCAGGAGGTCCTGGGGCAGGTAGCCCAACAGCGGGGCAGCCCTGAAACGGGAGGAGGCATCAGAGTGGCCATGGCCTCGGTGCTAGCCACGCCCTTTCCTCCAGGTCCTGACCTCACCTTTCATCCACATCCTGGAAAAGGCAGCTGGGTGTGTGTCGTGTAGTGAAAATCCTCTTGTCGGGGGGGATCCGGGGAGCTGAGGCACAAAAATCGTGGCCACTGGGTTCCATCCTGAAAGGGCCAGCTCCTCTCTCTCTACCCTGCCCAGAGCCCAGGCTGGCTGACAATTCTCCCCCGGCCCCATGGCCTACAGAGATGGTCTGGGCCATTCTTGTGCCTCACGCCATTAACAAAACTGATCATCACCAAGGCATTCTCTGCCCTCCTCTGCTCAGCTCAGGGCCCCTATTTGACTCTATCCTTAGAGATGGCTCTAACCCTCATCTTTGTAACACCTGGTCCTGTGCCACAATCCTAATTGACTTGCTCATGCCTCCCACATTCACCCCAATGTAGAAGAAATGTCCTTTTTCCCAACCTCCACCAGGCTAGGCCCTGAGCCTGCCCACCTTCATAACCCGAATGAATGCGCTCAGCGATGAGCAGGCAACACGGCTGTGCAGGAGCCCCATCTGAGACCCGGATCTTGGTCACATAGGGGGTCAGACGGAATGGCTGGTACCGAGGCCCTGGATCCCGATCAGGACCTCCTCTGACAAGGGAGACAGGTGCATTAGGGATTTCCAGTGGAAAGCCACCCAACCCTTTCACCTCAAGACAATTGCCCATGTGGCAAACAAACAAACAAACAAAAACAGCGAAAAGACTGAGGAAGGGGTAAAAAGAAAAAGAAAAAAGAAAAAAACATTCCTACTTACCTGATACGGCAGAAGACAGACTTCTCCTGGGTGAAGTCCTTCAGGCCTGAACCTGGGATACAAGAGGGCAGTGAGCGCAGTCTCCAGGCCCTGCTCTGGGCCAAGTAGGGCTCAGCAAGGGAAAGCTTGGGTCCCCTGGCCCCTCATGGCAGAAGCTTCGCGGGACTGCGAGCACTGGGCAGCTTACCTGCTGAGGCCCCAGTGCCCCAGGTGGGCAGGCGAGATGGGGCAGTGGAACCATAGAAGACGCCCACATCTTGAGGAGCCAGGAGCTCTGAGAAGCGGGCACCTCGGAACACATCCCGCTTGCAGCGAAGCAGGACACCTGCCTGCTCTGAGATGTAGACAATTCGGCCCGTCAGGAAGGAGACAGCCACAGAGAAAGTGTCCTGGCAGGAGGATGAGAACAAGAGCAGATTCAGGAGCTGTGGGAGTGGGGATGGGGATGCACAGGGATACAGAGGCCAGGCTGAGGCAAACCTGGTTGCGAAGTGTGTATTCAGATGTGATGTGCTCCAGCTCCTCCAAAGTGTAGGTGGACATATCCATGGCACACGGCTCACCCTCCTCCAGGCTCCACTGCTGGTAGTACTCCTGATTGGCTGCAGGGTAGGGGGATCAGGGCATTCTATAAGGAGACTGCCCCACCACCACAGCAGCCCAGGCCGTGGCCATTCTTTCCTAGCAAGAATCACTCACCTTGCACCTGCTTAACACAGGCCAGTGCATACTGGAGTGTGGCCAGGGTCCCAGAGCGACCCTTGCCCCGACGCTCTGGTGGCAGTCGAAGCTTAAGCTCTCGAAGTGCTGTCATGAGCTCTTTCTGGGTTCTTGCCCGGGCTGACTGTTCACTACTGCAGGGCGCACAGAGAAAGGAGTAAAGACGTTAGGCCCAGAGTACGGCCCAGGCCCCCAGGCTTCTCTCCCAGCCCTCACCCAAAATACCTGCAGCCACTGGTGGACGGATTGTCCTGCTCCGAGCTGGCACTCAGAAGGCTATAGGCAATGGAACTGCTGGGTGGAGATGGGCTCTGAGAGTTTGTACTGGGAGAGAAGCAACAGGCCTAAGATGAGAGGTGGCCAGCAAGCAGCACGGGCTGCCTAGCTCGGCCTCCTTTCGAGACCACTCCAGACCCCAGCACACATCCATACATACCTCTTGCTGCTCTCAGTGGTTTCCAGCAGGGCCGAGTCCTTGCCATTGCCAGAGGAGGAGCTATGTGAGCTCCGCTGAGATGCACCCCTGGACTCGTGCCCGTTGGACTCATTGCCACTTGAGCCATTGCTGTTGGCGTCGGTGTCATCGGCCAGGCTGGGACCTGGGCAAGGCCGGTGCTGTGGGGGCCCAGGGGATGGGACTCCTCCAGGACAGAAGGATTCCCCAGGCCTGGGGTCCCCTCCCCCATCAGCCCCTTCTAGGGGGCCACTCATGTCTGAGCCATGGGGAGGGCAGGAGAACAGGGAAGGCGGGGAGGCCACCACGGATGCACAAGGGGGCCTGGAGGCCTGGCTGAGATGGAAGAGCTGAGTCTCCGAGGGTTGACAAGTTCAGTCACAGCCAGAGCCTACAGAGAAAAACCAGGAGGGAGGGCTGGAGAAAACTTAACTCCACAGCCCCTGATGGCTTCACTGGAACCCTACCTGTCAGTTCCCACTCCCACAGGACCCAGACCTTGAGTTTTGAATAGGGAGCCCAGATAAGTTTGTTTCCAGCCCCCGGAGGGGGACCACGGCAGGTGTGAAGGAAGGCTATCTTGGGCCTTCCCCCACTTCCCCTGCCAGCCTGGGTTACAGCTTGGGCAGTTGATTAGAACCACTACTCCGGGCCAGACTGGACAATTCCTACCAGACCCCCACTCCGCCAGGGACTCCAAGGCCACAGAGCAGGGGGAGAGCTGCTCGCCTCCTATATTTAGGCCTCCGGGCTAATTTTATCCGGGGGCGGTGCCACCCCCGTTGCACATGCGCGCCGTCGTCGTGCGCGGCCCCACCACGCGCTTCCGCCGCCGCCACGGTCGCCTGGGAAACCGACGTCAGCCGCTGAGCTCAGCGGTTGCTGGAGGGACCACAGAAGGGTGGGAGGAACGACCCCTCCCCCATTTCCTGGCGGAAGGGGGAAACGGTCCACTCCCACACAAGTGGGCGCGGCCGGGGTCTCCCACTCCCAACAATTGCCCCAGTCTCCGGCCAGCATAGTGGCTGTATGAAGAGAGAGAACTTATCGGGGATTCTAGTGGCCGATCCCGGCTTTCCCAGAACGAAACACAACCTCCACCGCCCTCCATGCAAAAGTCCCCCACTCTGTCTCTTGCTTGGATCCCAGACATTCCATTCAAGACAACACAGCTTTTCTCTGGCCCATGTCCCCACTTCCGACCACCAGGAACGAAGCCGACACCTGCCATCGTTAAGAACCCTGGGAATCAATCCTCTCTTCTCGGTCCCTTACT
This sequence comes from Tupaia belangeri chinensis, assembly GCF_000334495.1. Classification (NCBI taxonomy): domain Eukaryota; kingdom Metazoa; phylum Chordata; class Mammalia; order Scandentia; family Tupaiidae; genus Tupaia; species Tupaia belangeri. The sequence continues at coordinate 272,612 of NW_006159824.1, read as the reverse complement.
TTTCTAACCACTTCCCCCCAAGCGAAGCCTTAGGCAAGAGACACACAACAGCCAGCAGTTCTTCCCCTACTCCCAGTCCAACCACACTCCTACCCCGAGTATTTTTTGAACACCAAGAGAAAAGGGAAGGCCGAGGCCAACAGCAGAAACAAGCGCCGGGGACGGGATGTTCCACCCCGAAGCCAGCTGACATCACGGCCGGCGTGGGGCCAGGGATTGGAGAGGGGAGGACGGATAGCGCCGAAAGCCTAAGGGTTCTAGCGCTGGAGCAAACACGGGGACCCCTGAAAAAGGAGACAGGGGGCATGGCCGCCGCCGAGGGTCAGTGGTGGGGCCGCGATGGCTGGGTCCGGCGGGCAAACCTGTTGTTAAGGTGAGCAGGTCAGGGGTGCGAGCACCCGATGCAGGGCTGAGAGAAGCACCTGGGTCCGGAGAGGGTGGACGGCGATAAAAAAGAGGACTATCGTGCTGTCTGAGCGCTCGGACAGAAAGTGGCCTCTTATGTTGGAAGTGGCGGCTGTCTGGCTCGGGGACCGAGACCCGCCTTAGGGTTGCCGCGGAGTTGCCTACCTGGCCGCGCGAGTGCCCTCCGGCCGCCTGCCAGCTGCCGCTTCAGCCCGCAGCCGAGCGGAAGG
>NW_006159824.1:268669-271467 GCF_000334495.1 Tupaia belangeri chinensis | reverse complement strand
GACACCCCGCGCCGCCCCCGCTCCAGCTGCCGCTTCAGCCCCCAGCCGAGAGGAAGCTCCGCGGGGCGGAGAGGCGGGTTGCATAATGCCAGGCACTGCCCCTCATTGGCCTCCTGCCCGCGGAGCCACAGGCCCCGCCCCCGATTGGCTGGGGAATCTCTTCTCGGCGCCTGATTGGCTACTGGCCCCCACTGAGGTCAGGGCTGTGTCACACACACGGGCGCACGTGGACCTGGGTGCTGGCGCTGGGCTGAAGGGCCCCAGACACCGCCCAGCCAATGGGCGCAGGACGCCTAGCTCAGGGAATAATGGAAGGGAGGAGAAGGGAGGGAGCTGCCTCTCTTCAGGGAAAATGCCTGGGCCACGATAAGTGCTGAAGAGATGTCTACTTCCCTAACTGACCAGCCTCACCGAATGGGGCACTTGGCCTTTCTAGGAGTGGGAAAAGAGTGCAGACCCTGGGACTTAGACAAAGATGGAAGAGCTGCCTGGTCCCTGAGAGGGGAAACCTGGCTTGGCCTTCCGTGGGTTCACATCCCCAGCCTCTTCCTCACACACAGTGAAGCCCTACTACCCAACCCCTTCCTTTATACTTCAACTCCTGGGAGAAGGGCCACTGAGGGTGTACTAGTGATGGGGGGGGTGAGTGGGTGGAGGGAGGATGGAGACAAAGGAAGGGGCCACCAGAGCCAGAGGAGGCTGTAAAGGGAAACAATGGCTGGTGCTTCCAATGGTCAAACAGAGAAACGGTCTGCAGACAGCCTACATGGTGACTAGTGCTTCTCTCCAGAGGATGCAGCCATCAGAGTTAGGGCTGCCCAAAAGTGGGGGCTAGAAAGACAGGGATACAGAGGGACAAAGGGGACAGCTAGAGAAGAGGCCAACTGGGAACCTAGACAGAACCTAAACATATTCCCACCCGCTGGAAAAGAGAAAGCCAAAATTCAGGGCCCATGAGAGACCTCATCTGTCTCATTCACTGTTCTCCCCAGTGCCCCCAAACAGGACCTGACATATGGTAGGTGATCAATAAACGTGATGATTTTCTTTTTCAGAAGAATACGGTGACGAGGTGGGGAAGGAGCCTTCACAGTGGAGAAGGGACTGGAAATATTAAATTTTTAAAAGAGGAGAGCAGAACACTGAGTTCTAGAAAGAGGCAGGGGCTTAATTTGAGGGAATAAAGTACCACTCTGGGTCCAGTAGAGCTGTGGGTAGTGCGCAGACACCTCCATCCAGGGCTGTGGTGAGTAAGTAGTTCCTCTCAAGGCTCCCTGGAAACGTGGGTAAAAGTGAAGAGGCCCCCAGCAGCTGCTGACCTAATCGGCAGGGCACGCCCCTTAGTCACGTGGCCTGAGTTTTCCTTAACAATGGTGTTGGGGTGTGTGTGTGTGTGTGTGTGTGTGTGTGTGTGTGTGTGTGTGTGTGTGTGTGTGTGTGTGTGTGTGTGTGTGTGTGTGTGTGTGTGTGTGTGTGTGTGTGTGTGTGTGTGTGTGTGTGTGTGTGTGTGTGTGTGTGTGTGTGTGTGTGTGCTTCTGTAGAAGAGTAAGGACACAGGATGTTATACTACAACCCAGAAAACCTAAAGCAGGAAAACAGCAAGGAAGCAAGAGCCTGGATTCTCAGTCTCCTCTCCTTGAAAATGACTGCATACCGTGGCCCTGTCCTTGTCTGATCTTCAGATACCTCTGTTCTGGAAACCTCATCTTCTTCCCGCCCCAGCTCTTCTCAGGGATTTAGGTGTGATCTTCCCCGGACCAGGCAGTCCTTGCTCCCCCACCTGTACCTTCCTATCTGTCTTTTGCATAGACAAAATAGCGCTCCAGCAACCCCCATCCGCTCTCAAAGCCCTGGTTGTCCGGCCTCACGGTCCCCACAGTAACCAGGCCCTGCTGCCGTCAATGGAAGCGAGGGGGCGGGAGACGGCGGTGACGTCAAAGCGGAGGAAGGGGGCGGAGCGAGGCAGCGGGGGAATGTGGGGCAGGGAGGCTAGAGAAGCTGGAGAAGCTGGAGAGGCAGCGGTTTGGGAGGCGGCCAGCCCCAGAGGGCGGCGGCCAGCGCACTTGGGAACATCGTGTTCTCCTGGCTAGTGGCCCAGGACATGCACCAAGCCTGGGCGCCTCCCCCAGCTCAACGACAGCCGTCCTGTCCCACAGCCAGGGATTCCTGGAGAGAGGATTTGAAGGAAGGGGTCTTCTCGTCCCTATCCCAGGCTCGCTCGGTTTGGGAGGCGGCCAGCCCCAGAGGGCGGCGGCCAGCGCACTTGGGAACATCGTGTTCTCCTGGCTAGTGGCCCAGGACATGCACCAAGCCTGGGCGCCTCCCCCAGCTCAACGACAGCCGTCCTGTCCCACAGCCAGGGATTCCTGGAGAGAGGATTTGAAGGAAGGGGTCTTCTCGTCCCTATCCCAGGCTCGCTCTCTGGGACTCGCATCTGCCCGCCCCTCAGCTTGTTCCTGCAATTCCTGGCCGGCCGTGGCCTAACCCGCTCCCAAACTGTACACATCTGCTGGCCTGCTACCATGGGGCCGGGCGGGGAAGATAGAGGCCCAGGTTCTCTGAGAGGCACCTTTGCTCCCTCCCAGAGGCCCCCTTCGGAGCTTGAATCTCTTGTTACTATGGCAGCGGAGAGAGAGGGAGGAGGGGCCGGGAGGAGACTAGGTCTAGGATGAGGAAATCAAACTGGAACAGAGCAAGTGGCCAGCTTGGGGCCTGGATCCTGCCAGAGGGACAGAAGGGAGGAATGAGAAATTTTGGGCTGGTGCCTAAAGACCAGAAGAGACAGGAAGAGGGAAAGA
>NW_006159824.1:263554-268638 GCF_000334495.1 Tupaia belangeri chinensis | reverse complement strand
TTAAAACTTACAGAAAAACTTCAGAATGTGAAAACAGTTCCTAGTCACAACATTCACATAAATCTCTCATCCCGTCACTGTTGTTTTGTTAACCTATAGCCAGTTTTTAGGTATATGTACTAAAAGCATTTTACATATATTATCTTATATAATTCCTGGAATAATCTTGTGAAACATATTATTTCCATTCCATGGTGGTAATTGGGGCTTTGTACTAAAGACTTGGTGGTAGTGGGGTGTGCTGCTAAGATACTGTGTTCCATAGGCTAGGACTATATAAGAGGCCCAGAGGCCCAGATTCCAGGTCTAACCTCAAAGCCAGGCACATTGGCCTGCACTTGTAGTCTCATCTAATGAGGGAGGCGGACGGTGGAAATCTCAAGGTGGCCTAGGGAACACAAAGGGATCTTGTCCAAAAAAGAGCCAGGCATGGTGGTATGCACCTTATCCCAGCTAGGAAGATGGGGCAGGAGGAGCACAACAGCAAGACTGTATCTTTAAAAAAAAAAAAAAAAGAAGTAGGAGAAGTAATTACTAAACTAGCTGGAGCTATCTGCCTCATAACATGTTCTCAGGCTCTTAAAAAATGGAGCCCAGTGTTTGTTCAAAACCGAGCTCTAACAGTGGCTGTCATTCTGCTTCTTATCCTTTAGGAACCTGTGTCATCCAGCCTCTGAGGCGCACACCAGGGTGAAAAACTTGGCATCTCAAATATCCAGCTAATTCTACATTTGGTAGCTGTTTCCTCATGCTCACAAACTCCTTGAGACCATGCTAACAGCCACTAACCCAGTGATTTCTGAGTAACCCCACTTCCTCAGTCTTCCACCTTACCCCAGACCACTTTACCACAGGTCTGGTTGTTTGTACAGACACCAGAGCACCCTGTGGGTGCCACCCACACCTCCAGGGACTCAAGAAACCATGCACACAGCCCATCTGCACAGTTCTAACCCTATCTTCCCTCTAAGGACCTAGAAGTTGCTCCTCCATCTCTATTCTGAAGAATGGCTCCGAGATCCAAAACCTCCCCTTTACATATGAGAAAGACAACCAGAGCCTGTGTGTGACTGGGTCTGGGTGGCGCAAATCATCACAGCACCAGTTTTGAAATTACCATGCCAGCGCATCTGTACCCTCCGACTTGCCCAGCAGGACTTCCCTCCAGCCTCAGAACCTCTGCATCTTCCAAATGCTTAAGGCACCTATCTAAACAGTAACCATGGAACACCCCCGCCCCCCCAGCTCTCAGGGATCCTGACCCCATACCTCCCGAGAGCAGGAACTTCATCAGCTCCCTCAGGTCGCTGAGGGATTCCGAACCCCCCACCACCACCACCACCACCGGGAAACAGGAGTTGAGGCACACTTAAGGCGCTGAGGGCTCTGATATTAATAACTCCCACCCCTACCCTCCAGAGCTGAGTTCGCAGTCCCTATTCTCCACAACGGTCAGACTCCCACCGCGGCAATCACGCATTCACGTGATTCTGCTCACCCCATTCACACCCTTCGACTAAACACACCACCCCGGAAAAACCCAAATCGATTGCCCCTCGTCAGGCACTCACTGCTCGGCGCGCTCGAAGAGTCCAAATTTCTCTCCAACTGGAACCGAGCTACTGCTACTCCGCAGGCTCCCACCAGACCTGCCCACAGGCCAGTCTGCCACGCCCCCCGAGCTTATTGGCTCTAGGATACTGTCCCATGCTCCGCGCCTCGTGCAGCCGTCCGGCCCCCGCACAGCCTCGATTGGCTCCTCCGGCCGCTGTCATTTTCTCATTGGTCAGCATGCTGACCGGCAGTGATAGGTCCACGTGCAGGAGAGGCCGCCCCGGTGCGTTGATTGGAAGCCTGACCGGAAGCCACGCCCCATACACTTTCGCGGTTCCTATTGGCTATAAAAATAACAACCGACCTGCCTAGATCGGTGACGTAAATGCCAGTCCTGCCCCCCGAACTTTCTCATAGGCTGAGAGGTCTCGGAGATGTAGGGTACACGTGCCGGTGTTCTCACGCGGCAACTTGTTTACCCAGAAGCTGGGGATTTTCCTTGACGACATGCCCCGGCTACGGAGTCTGCGCAGGCGCAGCGAACATGACTCGCACGCAGGCGCAAAAGTGAGCGGCGGTGGCTAGCTGGGAGCTTTGTACCGAGACCCAGGTGTGACAGGAGCGCCGCCGCGCTGGGGCTCTGACGCTAAGGTACGAGTCTCCCCGACGCTGGAAGGTGGGATTAGTAAGAGGCGGCCCTCAAATAAGCGCCGCATCATGATAATGATAACGGTGACAGCGGCTTCCTGAGTGTTTTTGGGAGCCCAAGGACAGGAGCTTCTCACAAACTCCGAGGAGACCGACTCACTCCCTATCCACTGCATCTCAAACGAAACGAAACTGTGATCCGGAGAGGTTACACAATCTGCCCCAATTAGCACGCTACTACTCAGTAATAGGGCTGAGATGTGAAACCAGATACTGAGCACCATAAAGGCATGTGCTAGGGTCTATGGGAGTACAAAACCCTGAGCACCGTTTGGCATATAGTAAAGGGTCGATGAACGTGAGCGTTATGACTGTGTACCTAATCCCAAGAATCACTAGGGCCGTTTAGAACCGCCAAGTAGGAATCTCCAGGGAAGGAGCCTGAAAAGCCATTTTCAAACATACATTATTAGGAGAGAGAAAAAAAGAAAAAGAAAAAAAGATACCTTGTTAGTTCTGAGGAACTAACAAGTTTGGGAAACATTATCTAGGTTTCCTATACTACTGGATCATTATGCTACAACCCAGAGAAGACGGCCTTCCAGTGCTCACCTAGCACTCATTGTTGAAATGCAGGGCGACAGGGATGCCAAGGTCCCACGTGAGGCTGATTATGGACCTAGTAGCCCAGAATACAGTGTGCGGTCTAGAGTCACAAGTCATACAAATACATGGAAGGGTAGTAGGCCATTGCCAGGTACAGTCATCTCCATACCACATTCAGCTGGGTCTCTGTGAGTCAATCATTTCAACAAGTATTTGTTAACCCCTTGTAGACACTGGCACTGAGCTAGGCATAAAGGAGAAGAGATGCTTCATGGAACCGGCCATTTACTTCAAGCCTATGACTGAATGATCATGGGAGCTCCTGCGTAGCATCTGGGAGTTGAACTGAGGGGTAGAAAGGGGTCCAGCAGCAAGAGTATGCTTCAGAAAGAAGGGTTGAAGGAACTGGGACCAGCAGACTGCAGGGTTCATCGGGTTTAGAGACAGGGGTCCATCATGACGTTCCCATTACCGACCTCTGGTGCCCCCCGGTGGCCACTTTGGCAATCGCACTTTTGCATCACCCAAGGTCAGGCAGGGCCTCCTGCAAAGCCCAGTCCCCTATAAGTCAACCTTCCTGGTGCAGATCTAATACCCTTTCCGTTGGTTAAGAAAAAAATCTTAGAACAGACACCACCTGGTTACTCATTACACATTTATTGTACATTTTCACAATCTGGATGCGCCACAGAATTGGGGGAAGAGGTGGGGAAAGAGGGGGGCAGGGGACACTGGGATAATATGGGGGGGTCTAAAACACAGCACCCCCACCCCCAGCATCTCTCCTACCCTTTCACACCACAGCTTAGATCTCTCTGCTCCCCCTCCACACACAGAGAAAACCTCGAGTGTGGGGGGAAGGAAGAGTTTGGGAGGCCGCCTCCAGTGGCAGGTAAAAGGAGGATACCCTCAGACCCCTAAAATTGTGCCATTTAAAAAGACATTAGACCCTTCCTCTATCACTTCACCTGATGAAGAGGACAGCTCTCTCTATGGGCACAACAGCCCTGGAGAGGGACAAAGATCCCCATCTTCCAGCAAGTCCCATACACACATTGGCAGTGACTAATACCCCCGCCCTGAATTCAGGGGGGCAGTCAGAGGAGCTGGGCAGTGATGGGGGAACACCCCCCAAAATGGGGAGGGTTTTCGGTCCAACCCCTGGCAGAGGTGAGGCCAGAGATTTCAGGCAGGAACTGGGGGGATTCTCTGCCTTGCCCCACTCCTCCCCAAGGCAGTGATGACCCCCCCCCATACACTGGTAGCCACCCCTCCCCAAAGAGATCAGATTGTGGCCAACCCCCAACTCTCCTGGTGGGAGAAGGAGGCGGGTCAGGCAGATGGGAAGGAGGGAGACCCCATGGGAATGTCAGTTGAGTGCCCCACATGAAAACTGGGGAACAGGAATGTGGGGAGAGACCCCAAGTGGCAGAATTATTGGTCCATCATAACACACTGAACTCCAAGACACTTACACACCAGCTGGGGGGAGGGAGAGGAGGGCACAAGAGGTTAGGAAAATGAGGGTAGGGGAGGCAAACTGGACTAGAGGGGCTAGGAGCAGGCGATTCAGGGGCCAGAGCAGCCTGGTCCCCCAAAAGTCCAGGCTCTCCACGATCTGCAAGTAATGTCGTGCAAATGAAAGTGTGATACAAGGACCAATGGGGACTAACTTCTCAGTAAAAAGGAAACACAGCTTGAGAGAAGAGTGATGGAAGAAAAAAGAAGGAAACCAAAAGGGATGTCAGTATGCAAATGATATGCTAAGTAACATGCTGGAAGCTCCCAGAAGACCTTGGGATTTTTTTAGGGCCAAGTGGGGCCAGTCTCAGAGCCTCCCAATGGATGCAAAGCTGATGCACCTAGGGAGGTCTGGACAGGTGCTTTTTGTTTTATTTTTTAGGGGGGGGGGGCGTGTGGAGGGACCGGTAGGCCAGGGTGGAAGGATCAGCTAAATCCAAGGGAAGGAGAAGGAGAGGAAGGGGACTATTGCATAGCAGATGCAAATGAAGGGACTTGGGAGTGGTCAGGAAGAGAGGGAAGGGAGGCAGGAAAGAGAGGAGGAATGGGAACTTCAGGAAGGGGTGTTAAGGACAACCGGAAAAATCTTCTAGTAATAAAACTACAAACAGACCAAATATATATAATATTATATATGTATAAATAACAGCTGGCTATTTACAGGGGGGCACACACACGGACACACACACACACACATGGATCCAGGGGAAGGGAGCTGAAAGATATGGCTGAGAGGTGGAGGAACGGCTGGGGGG
>NW_006159824.1:261606-263184 GCF_000334495.1 Tupaia belangeri chinensis | reverse complement strand
GGAAAGAGAAGGAGGAAGTGGGGGGGGGAGAGAGAAAGAAAAAGAAAGCAGCGTGTCAGGCCTGGCCCTGCTCCAATCCTCCCCACTCCCCAGCTGGCTGACATCCCTTCCCCTCTTGGCCTCGGTTTCTGCATCTGGCAAGGGGTTGAGCTTCCAAGGCCCCTTCACCTCCATGGCATGGCTTTTGGGCCACAGGTTCCTAGTCCTCTGAGACTAAAGCTCTCAATACCCCCTCCCTGAATTCAGGGAGGGGGGCAGTCTCCCACTCCCCAGTACTAGCGTTCCCATACTGGGCTCTGAGACCCAAAGTGTCCTCAGTGGACCTACCAGCTTTCCTGTTTCCAAAACCTTAACAGAAATTGTCCAGATCAGGCCAAGGGCAGGCTACTCCACGTCAAGGCTTTGGCGTCTAGATGTATCAAAACCGTCACTAGCAGCTATATATACTTTTTGCTGATGAGGGAAAACTAGGTTAATGACCTTCGAAACCCAGAACCTACAGGGGCTACCTCTCCAGAGAAAGGGCCCTGGCCACTCACCGATGATGATGATGAGGATGATGGCGCAAATCACTCCCAAGATGATCATCATCTGGGGGTGAGAGAGGGGGTCAGAATGGGAAACCATGATATCCCCACTTGTCCACCAGTCCTACCGCCTTCCTGCTGCCCCCACCCCTTACCTTGAGGTTTTTCCACCAGTATTTGCGCTTGAGCTTGGCTGCACTTGTTTCGAACTGGGAGGCCCCGGCCTGGAGTGCATCCGCACGGTCGTCCAGCTCCGATAGCTTCTGGTCCCTTTCCAGGACCTTGTCCACGTTCACCCTCATGATGTCCACCACCTGGGGGAGGGGCCCACGAGGCAGGGGGTGTGCCAAGGCCCGCCTCAATGAGGGCACTCCTCCAACGTGTGCCCAATGTGCCACACATGGAACATGCACCCCGATGTTGCCAGGCTAACATGCCAAGGACACACACAGAACATGCCTAGCACACCTGGGGACATGCAAGGAGCACACATCAGGGGCGTGCTGTAGCCAGACATCTGACATGTCATAGCAACACCCTCTGTGGAGCCTCGGTTCCTGTCCATCACCAGGGCACACCTGCCCCGGCTGGCACGCCCCAGGTTAGCAAGGCTGATTAACACCCAGCGCCCATCTGAGCGCGTCCTGACAGGGCAGCCACTATGTCTTTGTCTCCAGACCCACAGCCCTGAACGGTCATCACCCCAACCCAAGGCGGTTCCCCATACCCTCCCCATACCCGTCTGCCAACCCGCAGGGCGCTCCCACCGCCTCCGACACCCGTCACACTCACCTCATCCACCTGGGCCTGGGTCTGCTGCAGTCTCCGATTACTGGTGAGGTTTGGAGGGGGCGCAGGGGGGCCTCCCTCCCCAGCCGGAGCGGCAGGGGGGGCGGTGGCGGCGGTTGCAGACCTGAGGAGCGGACGGATTAAGACCCAGGGCCTGGAACCGCCATCCCCGCAGCCAGGGCTCCGCCCATCCACCTGTCCATCCGTCAGTCCCTCCACTTCTCCTCTTCCGGAGCCAGGCCCCCCGCAGGGAACCCGGGTC
>NW_006159824.1:246476-260994 GCF_000334495.1 Tupaia belangeri chinensis | reverse complement strand
CCTCTGCCACTGCCCTGCACGACACGCGGCAGCCGGGCCCCACCTCACCCCCAAGCCACATCCTCCCCCATCCGTGAAACCGCACCCGCACAGCGCCAGGTCTCGCTGTGCGCTCGGGTCCCGACACTTGCCGATCCACCTTCTCCACCTTCGGCTCTTGGGATGGGCAGGGGTGGGAAATCAGAAGGGACCATTGCGGGCCCCGGGGCAATGCAGATAGCTGGGGTGGAGGGGAGCGGTGGGAGTCGCCCCAAACCACTACCCTGCAAGAAGAGGTCTCAAGGGAGGCCGCAGACCCCTGGCCGCTGGGTCGAAGGGGTGAAGCAAAGGAGATGAGGCGTTCCTCCCTCCCACCCAAGTTCCCAGGAGGGGCTGGCAGCCCTGTGAGGGCTGCCCCCTCACAATTGAAGTTTAGACCGGGAGAACTTGACAGGCAAGGCCAGGCAAGGCCAGGCAAGGCCAGGCAAGGCCAGACCAGCTAAGGATCCCGGGGAGAAGGGCACGAGACTGCCCCGTGAGCTGGTTCACGCGGTGGCTGAAGGCTGGCCAAAGCCATGTCCTGCCTCAGCCTTGGGTCAGCTACCCCAGATGAGAGAGTTCAGCCTTTGATGCCAGACGCATGGCCCAGGCCAAAAGGGCAGGTTTTTGTTTTTTTTTCCCTTTGGGGTAAGGAGGACAGTAGGCTAGGGCAGCACCTGCAGTACCCAGGTCATATGGTGCTACTTGCCGTGCGGATTAAGCTCCCAGGTGTGACCTTGCATAGTGCCTGTCCTCTCTCTGGACTGGAGTACACTACCTATGTATGCACTGAACGTATGTGTTAAACAGCTTGATCTGGATAACATGGTAGGTGGTGACCTAGTGCCGAATCCATCCTTGTCTGGTCTATATATAAATTAGGTGCTTTGATCAGACCCAAACATACACCTCCCAACCAGCTTGCTTGAGAAGATGGGAGAGGTGAGCTGTCTATCTGGTGGGGTGGGTTAAAGCAAGCCTCAAGAATGAAAGAGGCCTCAGTGGCCTGCGATGAGGTGGTTACTACACCCCTGGAAGGTGGGCAGAGAGGCTGGTGGCCTTGATCGCTGAGACAAACAGGAGCTGGCTTCTTCCCTCCTCCACCCAGCCTTCCCAGGGCCTCTGGGTGTGAGATCCTCCTCCACTGCAGTTCCCCACCCCCTCCCATCAGAAGCCCAGGGATGGCTCTGTCACCAGAGGTGTCATTTCCCAGCTGTCTGGGGGAGGTGAGTGAGCAGGGAGCGTGTATGTGTGCTGGGTGCGGGGACTCAGCCAGCTCTCAGATAAGATATTCATGGCACCCTCCCCCTTCTGAGGAGCAGCCACATTGCTGGCCCTTGTACATAGGCACCGACCATCTTGGTGGCTCAGGCCATGTGAACAGCAAGAAAGAGTGGCTCCCATGGGGGGCGTAAGGTCATGCTGGGGTGTGGGGGGGTGTGCTGGCTCTTGGTTTTTGGCCTCACTCTGCTTTTTTGTCAGTGGACGAAGATGCCAAATTCTAGCCTTTTAAGCCACAATATGTGGGTGTAAGACAGGGAGGGTTGAAAGGAGCAGAACCCACCCACCTCCCAACATCCTGCAACTAGCTGGGGAGGAGTTTAGTGCAGGACCAGGCAAGATGTTAGTTGCTGGTTTAGGAGTGATGCCCATTTTCTCTGGACGAGGCCAGAAGACGGGAAAGGGACAGAGCCTTAGACAAAAATGTAGGGTGCAGAAGCCAAGGGTGTGGCTTGCTATTGTTGTTGAGTCTGGGGGCTGCAGCAGAGTGGAAGCTAGGTGGGGAAATCCAGGACTCATCTCAGAGAGGGCTCTTACTGAGCAGCCCTTCCCCACACCATCCCCCAGGCTGGGGAGCTAAGGAACTCCCCAAATTTAGATCCATGGTGGAGGTGGGAGAAGAGGTGGGGTGGGATGACTGAGTTCACCTGGAAATGAGTAACTGAATGTTTTCTGCAAGCAGGTAGAATGGAGACCCAAAATAGAGGTAGGTTGAATTCTAGAAAAGTCACGCATTTGCATAAGCGAGGTGGTGACTTTTATGTTTACCTGCTTCAGAGACTTTCAGCTGAATTTCCAGGCCCCACCCTCAAGGCTTATTCAAAGGATGTGGGAGGGGGTCCAAGGTTGTTTCTAACCAGCACTTCTGCTTATTTGTATGCCAGCGACAGAGACCACACTTTAATAAAGGCTTTCTTTTATTGTGTTTTCCTCTTCAAACAACTACTAGTTTAGAGGATGGGGTGGAAGGGGGTTGGGTCATTCCCAGACTGACTCATGAACTTGCTCCATCCACTGAGTCAAACCTGAAATTAGTAATTAATTTCAGGGACCTTGTGTGTTTCTCAATCCTGCTTATAGGGAAAAGGCCTTCTAATTAGGAGCAGACCGTGCCTAGAATCAGCCTCATGGCTGCCATCAGCTGCTCAGACCCTGAGCTCTTTCGTAAGGCCTCCAGCCCAGACGGTTCCTGGGCTGCCTATCAAGCTCTAGGTTTTGAAGGGAAACGAAGCTCCAGGGGTCTTCTGGGGGCAGACTATTTCCATGGATTGCCATGTGTGCTTGGTTCGTTTTTTTCTTTTTTTTTTTTTTTAAGAATTATTTTCTTTAATTTTATTTATTTATTCATTTATTTTAATTTGACCAGAGAGAGATACACACAGAGAATGAGAGTGAGAGAGGGAAAGTGAGAAAGCAAGCTGCCTGCCAGGTCCAGGACTTGAACTGTGGTCAGCCATGTGAGAGTGTCAACACCTTAACCACCACGCCACCTGCCAGTCCTCAGTTCATTTTTTCATCATGTAGATAATGTGACTTCATTTTCCTTGTAGGCTATTAAAACATTAGCCATAAAGCTGAAGTTCCTTTGGCTACCACCCAACTTATTTGTCTTTTCTTTCGTTTTCTGGAAGTTTTCATGTATCCTCTTTGTTTTGGACAAAAAAATGGGGGGGGAGTGTTATATTACCTATTTTTTTTCCCAGAATGCAGTATTTATCTCTCTGAGGATAACAATTATAATTTTAAGATTCTATCTTAGTTTTTTTTTTTTTTGGAGAGATTTTCGCTATAGGGCGCATGCGTTCACCAGACAGAGAGAGAGACATAGAGACAGAAAGTGAGAAATCACCCCCCAGGGGGGATGGTCACGCGGCAATCCCTTCTCCTCCATTCTCCTCTAAGCAAGCTGCCTGCCAGGTCCAGGACTTGAACTGTGGTCAGCCATGTGAGAGTGTCAACACCTTAACCACCACGCCACCTGCCAGTCCTCAGTTCATTTTTTCATCATGTAGATAATGTGACTTCATTTTCCTTGTAGGCTATTAAAACATTAGCCATAAAGCTGAAGTTCCTTTGGCTACCACCCAACTTATTTGTCTTTTCTTTCGTTTTCTGGAAGTTTTCATGTATCCTCTTTGTTTTGGACAAAAAAATGGGGGGGGAGTGTTATATTACCTATTTTTTTTCCCAGAATGCAGTATTTATCTCTCTGAGGATAACAATTATAATTTTAAGATTCTATCTTAGTTTTTTTTTTTTTTGGAGAGATTTTCGCTATAGGGCGCATGCGTTCACCAGACAGAGAGAGAGACATAGAGACAGAAAGTGAGAAATCACCCCCCAGGGGGGATGGTCACGCGGCAATCCCTTCTCCTCCATTCTCCTCTCGGGATCTTGGGCACGCATGCACATGCGCCCGGCGTGAGTTTTAAGCCACCGGGTCCGGGACACAAACCGCGGTCGACTACGTGGGAGTCCAGCGACATAGCCATTACGCTAACTACTGGTTCCCAAAATTCTATCTTAGTTTTAAAAATAGGTAACATGGGCCAGCAGGTGGTGTGGTGGTGAAGGCAGTTGAATTCCCACATGCTAAGCATGGTTTGATTTCAGACCCGGTGGCTTGAAATTCATGCCAGGTGCATGTGCATACGTGTTCAAAACACAGAGAGGAGAAGGGATTGCGACCTGGAAGGTGAGTTTTTACTTTCCCTCTCTCTGTCTCTCTTCTTTGGCGAGTACATGCATACTATGGCAAAAATCTACAATAAATAGATAAATACAAATAAAGACCAAAAAATAGGTAACATGATCATATAGAAAAAATACAAAAGATGGTACAGTGTACCCGTGCTCTGACCTAGGAGCCCTGACACAGCTGCTGTTCCAGTCTTAGGAATTCTCCAAAGATCATGGTATACACTAGCATATACACAGAAATTTTTTGTTCTTATTTATTTATATATTTATTGTTAGTTTTTGCCATAGGACATGTGTGCTCACAAAGAGAGGCAGAGGGGAAAAGTGAGCAAGCACCCCTACCCCAGGGGGATAGCCATAGCACAATCCCTTCTCTTCCATTCTCCTCTCAGGATCTTGGGCACACATGCGCACATGCCTGGCAAGTGTTGCTGGGTCTGGGACTCTAACTCTAGATTTGACCACGTGGAATCCAGCACTTCAATCACCATGCTACTTGCTAGTCAAGTGAGAAATGTTTCTCTTTCTTTTTTTTTTTTTTCCTAAAGAATTATTTATTTTTGGAACATTTCAGGTGGACCAAGCTGGGGATTCAAATCACAGTGACCATGTGGGATACAGTTGTTTTTTTTGTTTTTTGTTTTTGCTTTTGTCATAGGACATGAGCACTCATCAGAGAGATAGAAAGTAAGAAATTACCCCCTGGGGGGGTGGCCATACTATAATCCATTCTCCATTCTCCTCTCAGGATTTTGGTACGCACATACACGTGTCCAGGTGGTTTTCAAGCCACTGAGTACGTGCTTGAACCACGGTCAGCCACAGGAGTCCAGCCCCTTAACCACGATACCACTTGCTGGCCCCTCCAGGTTTTCTTGAACAGCACATTACCACTGCACCGTGAAAGGGGCCTGTGTGAGTGTGCGTGTGTGTGTGTGTGTGTCTGTGTGTATGTGTTTTAATTTTTGTCACAGGGTGTGTAGACTTGCTGGAGAGAGAGACTGAGGAAAAGTGAGAAAGCACTCCTCAGGAGGCATGGCCACATGACAACCTCTTCTCCATTTTCTTCTTGGGATTTTAGGCACACACGCACTCTCACTGAATATGTTTTTCTTTCTTTTTTTTAATTACTTACTTTATATATCATTCATTTATTTTAATTTGACCAGAGAGAGAAACACAGAGAAAGAGAGAAAGAGAGAGAGAGGAAGCAAGAAAGCAAGCCACCAAATTCAGGACTTGAACCATAGTCAGCCATGTGGGAGTGTCCAGCACCTTAACTACCATACCACCTGCTGGTTCCCTGGATGTGTTTT
The DNA here is from genome assembly GCF_000334495.1 of Tupaia belangeri chinensis. NCBI lineage: Eukaryota > Metazoa > Chordata > Mammalia > Scandentia > Tupaiidae > Tupaia > Tupaia belangeri. The sequence continues at coordinate 255,679 of NW_006159824.1, read as the reverse complement.
TCAAGCCACCAGGTCCGGGACTCAAACCACATAGTCAGTGCCTTAACCACCACTGCCACCTGGCCTGCCCCCTGTGTGTTCTTCAAAAAAGAAAACAAAAAAAGGAGGGACCAGCAGGTGGTGGAGTGGTTACATCGCTGGGCTCCCACATGGCCGACTACAGTTCAAGACCCGGACTGGATGGCTTGAAAATCATGCTGGGTGCATGTGCATGCATGCCCAGGATCGCAAGAGGAGAATGGAGAGGAAGGGGTTACACCATGGTCATCCCTGAGGGGTGATTTCTCACTTTCCCTCTCACTCTGTTTATCTATCCCTCTCTCTGGCGAGCACATTCACCCTAAGGCAAAAACCTCTTTTAAAAAAATGATACAAATATATGTTCAAGGAGCCAGCAGATGGTGTAGCAGTTACATGGCTGAATTCCCACAAGGCTGACCACAGTTCAAGTCCCGGACCCAGGGGTTTGAAAATCATGCTAGGCACATGTGTGTGTGCCCAAGATCCCGGAAGGAGAATGGAGAAGGGATTGCGGTGTGGCCATCGACGGGGGTGATTTTTCACTCTCTCTCTCACTATCTCTGTCTCTCTGGTGAGTGTTAACACCCTATAGCAAAAACCTCTTTGAAAAATACGTGTGTGTGTTCAAACTGAAAGTTTAAAAGAGCATGTGGAGAAAGTCTTCTCCCACTCTTCTCCTCACAGAAACCAATACCCCCAGTTGCCTGTGCCTCCCAGAGATGCTCTGTGCACATCACGTTTATCGTTTTCCACTGCTGTAAACGGACCCCATGCACTGTTCTGCACCTTGCTTTTGTCACTTACCAAATCTTGGAGACTGATCCATTACATAAAATTCATTTTTCTGGCCATAGTGTGAATGTATTATAATTCAGTCAATCCCTTGCTGATGGACATTTAGGCTGTTTCCAACCTTTTCGATGTATATCTGTTTATTTCATGCATAGTAAGACACCATTTTCAAATAGTCTGAAGCATACAAAACCCCATCACATTTGGTTAGAAAAAGTGTTATTATTGTTTATTTAATTTAAAAGTGTTATCTTGATTCCTCATGGCTCCTGCAAACTAGTCATTTCAGGGGACAGGAAAAATGAGGATTTCCTACTGCTAATTCAGCCTCCAGCAAACAAAGCTAGCGTGGTAGGGAGCCCCTCTGGCCTTCTATCTCTGCCTCTGTGTCTCTGTCTTTGTCTCTCTCTGCTTCTGTCCTCTCATTTTTTGGTAATGTTTCCTTTTTATGATTTTTTTATGTTTGCTATGAAAATATTTAGATTAATTAAGATCTTTAGTAATTCAATAAAAAATTGGGGGTGGGGGAAACAGTATAGAAAGCAAACATAGATACCAGAGACAGTGTGGGAAGAGAGTGGGAGATGCCAGAGGGTAAGAGATAGGGAATCAAGGATGGGGGAAAAAAGGCAAAACATACAGGAAACAAGAAATGGAAAATTATTTATTAACAATAGCATGTATGTTGATGTGCTTGATTGAGACAATATACAGTGTACTCTGGATGGAAAATCTCATTTTGTATGCTGTAATGACATACAGTGAATGAATGTAAACAAATAAATTTAAATAAGACATTTTAAAAAAAAGTGTTATCTTGGGGCCAGCAGGTGACGGTTGAGATACTGGACTTCCAAATGGCCTACAGTGGTTCGACTCCCAGACCTGGCAGCTTGAAATGTATTCTGGGTGCATGTATATGGATGCCCCACATCACAGAAGAATGAAGGAGAAGGGCCGTCTTTCTGGGAGGTGATTTCTTACATTTCCTCTCACTCTCTCTCTCTGTCTACCTCTAATTAAAAAACAAAAGCAAAAACAAACAAACAAACAAAAACCATAAATTTACCTTACCATTTTTTTTCTTAACCATTCTTTTTTTTTTTTTTTTTTTTGGAGAGATTTTCACTGTAGGGCGCGTGCGCTCGCCAGACAGACAGAGAGAGAGACATAGAGACAGAAAGCAAGAAATCACCCCCCAGGGTGGATGGTCACGCCGCAATCCCTTCTCCATTCTCCTCTCGGGATCTTGGGCATGCACGCACACGTGCCCAGCATGAGTTTTTTAAGCCACCGGGTCCGGGACACGAACTGCGGTCGACTACGTGGGAGTCCAGCGACATAGCCATTACACTAACTGCTGGTTCCCTTAACCATTCTTAAGTCTACAGTTCAGTCATGTTAAGTATATTCACACTGCTATACAACTTTGAGAGCTCTTTCATCTCGTAAGATTGACCCATTAAACAATTCCCTATTACCCATCCCTGCCCCTGGCAACCACCACTCTGCTTTCTGTTTCGAGTTTGCCCATTGTAGGTACTTCATACAACTGGTGTCATGCAGTATTTGTCTTTTTGTGACTGGCTTACTAGCATCATTTTGCATAATGTCCTCAAGGTTCATCCCAGTTGTAGCACGTGTCTGCATTTCCTTCCTTTTCAAGGGTAAATAGTATCTCCTTGTATATATTTCATTGTGGTACATCAATCAGATATACCACATCTGGTTGATCCACTCATCTGTAGACGGAAGTTTGGGTTGCTTCTTTTGGTTACTGTAAATAATGCTACTGTGAATATAGTTACACAGATGTCTGTTTAAGTCCCAGCTTTCAGTTCTTTAGGCTATATAAGCAGAAGCTCCCCACTCATTTTTAAATGATATCCTTATTACTCATTCAAGTCTATGTATTTAGTCCTATTTCTGGACCTGCTGGCCTATCTAATCATGCAACCGTACTACAGTGCTTTCATAATTTTATTTTATAGCTTGCTTTTATTTCTCAGAGTCCAGGCTTCTATTTCCTGAGGTTGCAGCGGAAGTCCTGGGTTGTCAAGGTTTGTATCTGTAGCCATGAAAATGGGATGCTCTTATTTGCCAGCAAAAGACCACATGGCCACCCTTGAAGCAGAAAGAGGGGTAGGATATAGGGAGGCGCTGTCAGCCTTTTCCTAACCATAGGGACTAAGAGTGGGGTAAGGTCCACCCAAGGAAATTAGGGGTGCTGTTACCAGAGGGAAATGAGAGGGGGACCATAAGTGGCAATGGTTAAGGTGCTAGATCCCACATAGCCAACTGCATGGTTCCAGCCCCAGACCCAGAAGATGAAAGACATGCCTGATAGGGCCAGCACGTTGTGTGGTGGTTGGGGCACTAGACTCCCACATGGCCGACCACAGTTCAAATCTCACCTTGCTCTCTCACTCTCTCTGGTGAGCATGCATGCCCAAGAGCAAATTAAAACAATAATAATAGGGGCCAACAGGTGATGTGGTGGTGAAGATACTAGACCCCCACATGGCAGACCAGAGTTCAAGTCCCAGACTTGGCGGCATGGAACTCATGCCAGGTGCACGTATGTGAGTGTCCAAAACCCCAGGAGGAGAACAGAGGAGGAGTGACTGTAGGATGGCCATTCCCCCAAGGGAGTGGTTTCTCACTTTCTGCCTCTCTGTCTCACCAGCAAGCGTCCAAGCCCTATAACAAAAGTCTCTAAAAAGATAATAACGAATAAAATTAAATAAATAATTCTTTTTTAAAAAAAAGAAAAGAAAATAAAAAGGAGGGGCCAGCAGTTGGCGTAATGGCTATGTCGCTGGACTCCCATATAGTTGACTGTGGTTTGAGTCCTGGACCCGGTGGGGGCTTAAACTCACGCCAGGCAAGTGTGTGTACATGCCCAAGATCCTGAGAGGAGAATGGAGGAGAAGGGACTGCGGTGTGGCTATCCCCTCTGGGTGGTGATTTCTCACTTTCTGTCTCTCCGTCTCTGTCTTTCTGGCAAGTGCATGCACCCTATACCAAAAAACCTCTCCAATCAATCAAGCAATCAATCAATAGAAAAACATGCCTGATGCTTGCATTCCGTATTCCGAATCTCAAGAGATGAATGGAAAAGGAATTGTGACATGGCCATCATCCCAGGAGGTGATTTCACACTTTTCCTCTTGTTCTCTCTCCTCTCCTCTTTCTCCGTCTGTGGCAAGTACATATGCCCTAAGGCAAAATTTTGAGAAAATTTTTTTAAAAAAAGGAAAAAGAGGAAGCAAAAATAACAGATGGCGACTATGATGGGAGAGTCTCAGGGTCCGAGTCGACTCAGGGAGAAAGGCCTAGGCAATTACCACAAGCCTGACACCCCGCCAGCCCTCCCCACAAGCAGCAGGTCCCTGGATTATCACAACTAATCCTCTCAACAATCACAGGAGACACTGTTGTGAACTGAGCTGGGCCAATTTGGTCCCTTTGGTAGGCATTGGTGGCACATCCCACGCTCAGCTCCTGAGGTGTGGGAGAATTCTGCTTCACACACAGGTCCTTATTGCAGAAAGTTAGTGAGCAGGATCAAAATGATTTATACAGGGCCAGCCTGTGTGTGGCGGTGAAGGCAGCTGGATCCCGCATAGGCAAATGCAGGGTTGAGAGCTTCAGACTTAGCAGGTGTGTGTATGGACATGCCCAAAATCCCAAGGGGAGACTGGAAGAGACGGGATTGTGATGTGGCCATCCTCCGGGGGATCGATCTCTCACCCCCTCTCTTTCTCTGACTCTCTTCGGCAAGTGCATGCACTCTATAGCAAAAACCTAAGAAAAATTTTAATATTTATTTTGAATAGGAAATGTGTACTATGAAGAAATATACATGAATTTCAAAATATTTTTGCAGCATATAAACTTGGACTTCATTGTTTTTTTTGGGGGGGTGAGAGGTTTTTGGTATAGGGTGCGTGCATTTGACAGAGAGACAGAAAGGGAGAAATCACCCCCCAGCGGGGGATGGCCATGCTGCAATCCTTTCTCCTCCATTCTCCTCTCCAGATCTTGGGCACACACAAACATGCACCTGGTGTGAGTTTAAGCCACCGGGTCCAGGACTCAAAGCATGGTCCGACTACATGGGAGTCCAGTGACATAGCCATTATGCCAACTGCTGGCCCCCGTACTTCATTATTTTTTAAAGTTTTTTTGCCGCAGGGTGTGTACACTTGCCAGAGAGAGACAGAGACAGAGAAAGTGAGAAATTGCTCCCCAGTGGGGAGGGCCACACTACAATCCCTTCTCTATTCACCTTGAGGGATTTTAGGGACACACACACACACATGCCCAGCGTAATTTTTTTAAAAATTATTTAATTCCATTAAAAAAAATTTTTTTAAATATTCATTCACTGAACATCATCACCGCATACAAAATGCAATTTCCCATCCAGAATACACTGTATATTGGCTTAATCATACATGTTATAACAAATAATTTTTCATTTCTTGTTTCGTATATATATGTTTGTTTGTTTTCTTTTTTTTTAACAAAAGTTTATTCTTAAATGTACAACACGCTCTAAGGCAACACTTCATTCTAGCTGTAGCTGCTACGGTGGGGAATCCAGATGTTTAAATAGGAAAGGACTCGAGGGTGGTCGCCATGGTCCAGACACAAGGAGCACCTTACTTCTTGCCAGATTTCTTAATTCCACCTGAGGCAGGGGGCCCTTCCCTGTCGCCTTCGCTTTTAGCTCCTCGAGCTTCTGCTCCTCTTTTTGCTTCTGCTTGAGAGCCTTATCCTCCTCGTCCATCTCCTTGGCCTGCTTCTTGGGCTGTTTCAGGGGCTTCTTCTTCTTGCCACCTTCACGGCCAGACATCGCGCCTGCCGATTCTCTCCCAGACTCTGCCCGTTTGTTTGTTTCCTGATTCCCTATTTCTCACCCTCTGCCATTTCCCACCCTCCTCCCACACTGTCTCTGGTGTCTACAGTTGCTTTCCATTCCTATTTTTCCCCACATTTTATTGATTTACAAAATAGCTGAATTAATCTAAACACTTTCAATAGCAAGTTCAGCTGATATACACCTATCTGTGAACACATGTCTGACTTTAGACATAAAACTCAGTGAGTAGAATGAATATACTATTTTTTAAATAATTAATTATGTATTTATTTAATTACATTTGTCATTATTATTTTTTAATTTGACCAGAGAGAGAAAGGGAGAGCGAAAAAGCAAGCCATCAGGTCCAGGACTGTGCTTGGCTATGTTGGAATCCAGCGCCTTTAACCACCGCCCCACCTGCTGGCCCCAGAATGAATATACTGTAAGGTAGCACTTAGCTGAAGCTATATAGCTTACTGTGGTCATTAAATAGGTATTTTTTAATATACTTTTTAACTTCAAGAAAAGCAGTTTTAGTTTTGATTAAATCAAAATCAAAAAATGTTAAGAGGAAAGTTGCTTAAGACTTAAAGTCAGGAAACAGGTTAAGATTCCGTTCAAATAGTAGGTACATGAACCTATTGGCAGTTTAAGAGAAGACAAAAATCCTTAAATCTGGAAAACAAAGCATAGAAGAGAATCAGTAATGTTTTAGTCAAAAGTCATAAAATTCTATTTCACCAGTTCAATCTCAAGTATTAATCTCTCTTCTGTTGTGATCTGATCTTTCCATCTAAATTCTGGAAGATAACATTCAATTCCAGACTTGCCCCACAATTAAGTTGGCCATTTTCTTGATTTTTTTTTTTTTGACTCATTTCTGTGGGTCCGTCTTTAGTGTTCCCGGTATAGCACGCCCTTCAGCACTTATGGGACACCAGGTCCGGGACTCAAACTGTGGTCGATCATCTGGGAGTGTCCAGCACCTTAACCACTATGCCATCTGCTGGGCCCCCCTTGGTTGTTTTTTTTTTTAGAGGTTTTCGCTATAGGGCGTGACAGACAGAGAGAGACATAGAGACAGAAAGCGAGAAATCACCTCCCAGGGAGGATGGTTATGCCGCAATCCCTTCTCTTCCATTCTCCTCTCGGGATCTTGGGCACGCACACACACGCGCCGGCGTGAGTTTAAGCCACCTGGTCCGGGACGTGAACCGCGGTCAACTACGTGGGAGTCCAGCGACATAGCCATTATGCTAACTGCTAGTTCCCCTCCCACCCCCTTGGTTGTTTTTGAACTCTTATTTCTGTGTGCTTGTCTTTAGTTTTCCTGGTATAGTACTCCATTCAGAACTTCTTGGAGAACTGGTCTGGTGTTGGTAAATTCAGGCTTTGTTTACCTGAGAATATTTTTGTCTTTTCTTCCCATGTGAAGGATAATCTTTCTGGGTATAGTATTCTTGGTTGAAATTGTTTTTCACTTAACACTTCGAATGCATCTTCCCATTCTTTTCTCATTGTTTCTGATGTTATCCTGATGAGATATCCTTTAAAAGTAACTTCATGCTTCTCTCTTGCCAATTTTAGTATTTTGTCTTTGTCTGTGTCTTGGTCATTCTGGCTATAAAGTGTCTTGGAGACTATCTTCTTGGGTCTATTCTATCTGGGGTCCTCTGAATTTTTTGGGTCTGGATCTTTGAGTGCCTCTCTAGGTTTGAAAAGTTTTCTCCCAGGATTTTATGGAATGGGTTATTAATGCCCTTATTAGTCTCTTCACCTTCTGGGATACCAATTACCTGGATGTTTGGATGTTTAATGGTTTCTAGTATTTCTTGTATATTATTCTCATTTTAGGGGACTATTTTCTCAGTCTTCATGATCAATTTTTCTAGGGCAGAGATTCTGTCTTCTACATCTGAGATTCAGTCGTATGCATGATCTCATCTGCCTTTAATACTTTCAAGGGAGGTTTCGATTTCCTGTGTTACAGCCTTCATCTCTAACAGTTCCCTTTGATTCTTTTTTATGGCATGTATATCCTCTTTCCGGTCGTGCAAGAACTTCCTCACCTCTTAGAACTCACAGGCATCTCCTAGAGTTCATTGTCTCTTTTCTTTTGCATCTCTGTCAGCTTTGTCACTGTGAATATTCTAAATTCTTGATCTGACATTTCCATGAGTTCCATTGTACTGTCTGTAGATGAAGAGGAGTTGTTCTTTTCCCTTGAGGGAGAGGTATTTTCTTGGTTTCTTACATTTCTTGTACCTCTGCAGTGATTTCTGGTCATCTGATAGGTTATACATTTCTTCCTAAGTTCTTGAAGTTCAAACCGAGCATTCAGAGGCGAGCAGGGGGAGGTGATCTGCAATCTCTCTGCGGTTCCGTTTTTTTCCTTTTGTGTGGCAGATTCAGTGGGAATGGGAATAGTCTGACCTTAATAGTATTCAGGTGTTTGGCTGTGGTTCTCTTAGACCTGTCTAGACACTCAGTGGGTGGAGGCTGAGAAGCAAAGTGATGAAGGTAAAAGAAAAAGAGAAAAAAAAAAAGAAAGAAACTTTATTTATTTATTTATTTTAAAGCAAAAAGTGGGACCAGTGGGACCAGCAGTGGCATGGTGGTTAGGGCAGTGGACATTCCCACATGGCCGAACACGGTTCAAGTCCCAGACCTGGTGGCTTGCTTTCTTACTCCCCCTGTCTCTCGTCTCTCTCTCTCTCTGGTCAAATTAAAAAAAAAATAAAAAATAAAAAAAAAAGCAAAAGAAAAAAAGAATGAATGAACACAATTAAATAAATAATTATTAAAAAAAAGGCAAAAAGTGAGACAAATTTAAAGAGAGAGAGAGAGACAAAGAGAAGAATACAGGGGCACTCTACCACTTAAGACTAAAATCTGGAGGGTGAAGTCTCAGCAGAAAATCTTCAGTGGTCTTTGTCCCTCAAAGGAATTGTTCACAGCTCAGATGCAGGAGGTTTCTCAGAAGGCCTGAACTTTTGCCTTTCCACTCGAGATTGGGGTCTGGAGGGTGAAGTCACAGCAGAAAGTGATATTAGTGGTCTTAGTCTCTGAAAGGAATTGTTTACAATTTATATGCAGTACCCTGCATGATTTTCAAGCCATTGGGTCTAGGACATGAATTGTGACTGGCCATGTGGAAGTCCAGCATCTTAATCACCATGCCACCTGCTGGCCCCTGTACTTCACATTTTTTAAAAATTGTTAAAGGACCAGCAGTTAGCGTAATGGCTATGTCGCTGGACTCCCACGTAGTCAACCGTGGTTCGCATTCCGGACCTGGTAGCTTAGAACTCATGCCGAGCGCGTGTGCGTGCGTGCCCAAGATCCCAAGAGTAGAATGGAGGAGAAGGGATTGCGGAGTGGCCATCCCCCCTGGGGGGTGATTTCTCACTTTCTGTCTCTCTTTCTCTCTGTCTGGCGAGCGCATGTGCCCTATAGCAAAAACCTCTCTCTCAAAAAAAAAAAAAAAAAAAAAATCTGGGAAGGAAACACGAGTTAGAAA
>NW_006159824.1:242676-246405 GCF_000334495.1 Tupaia belangeri chinensis | reverse complement strand
AAAAAAAGTATTTATTGGGACCAGCAGTTAGCGTAATGGCTATGTTGCTGGACTCCCATGTAGTTGCCCGTGGTTCAAGTCCCGGACCCGGTGGCTTAAAACTCACACCAGGCGCGTGTGCGTGTGTGCCCAAGATCCTGAGAGAATGGAGGAGAAGGGATTGTGGCATGGCCATCCCCGGAGGTGATTTCTGTCTTTCTGTCTCTATGTCTTTCTCTGTCTGTCTGGCGAGTGCACGCGCCCTATGGCAAAAACCTCTCCAAAATAAAAAAAAAGAGTTAAAAAATTATTTATTATTATTTTAAGTTTGCTATAAAGCTCGTGTGCTCATCAGAGAGATAACAGAGGGAGAGAGAAGGAAAGTAAGAAAGCAAGTCGACAGATCCAGGACTCAAACTGCAGTTGTCCACATGGGAGTCCAATGCCTTAACCACCACGCTATTTGTTGGCCCCTGTACTTCACATTTTAAAGTTTATTAATGTGATTAATGATAGAAAGTGTGTGCATGGGCATGCGAGAGACAGAGAGAAGCACCATCAACACGGTCTTGTCATACCACGGTCCCCTCCCGCAGCCCTCTAGCTCTTCAGGACCTTGGGCATGCATGTGCACACCTGGGGCATTTCAGGTCAACCAGGCTGGAGATCCCAACCCGCCGTCAGCCATGTGGCATCCAGCACTGCAGTTTAGCACCCTGCGGACTGCGCCACCGAGGCTGGGGCTCCATGAACTTTTTGAAGTCTCTTCATAGGCATGCATTCACATGGTTGCAAACAGGTCATGGAAAAGAAATCTTGGTGAAGTGTGGTGAAAACTAGCTGAGATTAAACACATTTGTTTATGAGGTTTTATCAAAAGAATAGCTTTACTGGGACCAGCAGATGGCATAATGGTTACATCACTGGACTCCCATGTGGTCAACTGTGGTTCGAGTTCCGGACCCAGTGGCTTAAAACTCACACTAGACACGTGTGTGTGCATGCCCAGGATCCCAAGAGGAGAATGGAGGAGAAGAGACTGCGCTGCGGCATGGCTACCCCCTGGGGGGTGAATTCTTGCTTTCTGTCTCTCTGTCTCTCTCTGTCTCTCTAGTGAGTGCACATGTCCTATAGCAAAAATCTCTCTTAAAAAATGGCTTTATTATTAATAGTACGCTGATGCAATACTAGAATTTAACTCTAATTAATTAAGTGACAAAAGTTCTTGGAATATTATATTGAGAATGTCAAGATCTTTCTTTCAATAACTGTCCTAGGAAACAAAGATTTTATATTTCAACAAGCAAATTCTTTGTGATTCACGTTTTCTTTTATTAGGGTTTTTTTTTTTTTTTTGAGAGGTTTTTGCTATAGGGCGCATGCACTCGCCAGACAGACAGAAAGAGACAGAGAGACAGAAAGCGAGAGATCACGCCGCAATCCCTTCTCCTCCATTCTCCTCTCGGGATCTTGGGCACGCACGCACTTGAGCCCAGCGTGAGTTTAAGCCACCGGGTCCGGGGCTTGAACCGCGGTTGACTACGTGGGAGTCCAGCGACATAGCCATTACGCTAACTGCTGGTCCCTCTTTTATTAGGTTTTAGATCACCTGAGAAAAGTGAATCCTCCCAGTATTAACAGCCAAGTTATCTTCACAATTATATAACCTTCTTTATTTACCTTTTAATTAGATAATCAAGATCCTATTTAATCAAATTTTTGTTTGTTTGTTTGTTTGTTTTTTTGGAGAGGTTTTCGCTATAGGGCACGTGCCTTGCCAGACAGACAGAGAGAGACATAGAGACAGAAAGCGAGAAATCACCCCCCAGGGGGGATGGTCACGCCGCAATCCCTTCTCCTCCATTCTCCTCTCGGGATCTTGGGCACGCACGCACACGCGCCCGACATGAGTTTAAGCCACCGGGTCCGTGGACACGAACCACGGTCGACTACGTGGGAGTCCAGCGACATAGCCATTACACTAACTGCCAGGTTGGGGACTCAAACCACAGTCAGCCATCTGGGAGTCCAACACCCTCAACTACCACACCACTTGCCAGCGTCCGTTGTCCTTTTTTGTTTGTTTGTTTTTTATTTTGTTAGAGGGCATGTACACACACTGGAGAGACAGAGAGAAAGAAACACAGATAGAAATTGAAAAGCACCGCACACGGGGGATGGTCATACCCAGTCCCTTCTCCTCCATTTCTCCTTGAGGGATTTCGAGGGCCCACATGTATATGCATGTACACACACTCACCCAATGTATTTTTCTTACTTTTTTTTTTTTAAATAATTACTGGCAGGTGGCATGGTGGTTAAGGACACTGGACTCCCACATGGCTGATGGCAGCTTTTTTCTTTAAAAAAAAAAAAAGAATTGGGGCTGACAGGTGGTGTGGTGGTTAAGGACGCTGGACTCCCACATGGTTGCCCACGGTTTGAGTCCTGGACCTGGTGGCTTGCTTTCTCTCTCTCTCACTCTGTCCTTCTCTGGTCAAATTAAAATAAATAAATGAATAAATAAAGCTAAATAATTCTTTTAAAAAATAAATTTAAAAAAAAGAATTATTGAGACCAGCAGTTGGTGTAATGACTATGTTGCTGGACTCCCATGTAGTTGACCGCAGGTCAAGTCCCAGACCTGGTGGCTTAAACTCACACCAGGCGCATGTGTGTGCGTGCCTAAGATCCTGAGAGGAGAATGGAGGAGAAGGGATTGTAGTGTGGCATGGCCATCTCCCTTGAGGGGTGATTTCTCGCTTTCTGTCTGTCTCTCTGTCTTTCTGGCAAGCACATACGCCCTATAGCAAAAAAAAAAAAACTCTCAAAAAATTATTTAAACTTCATTTATTATTATTTTTTAAAGAATTCTTTTATTTAACTTTATTTATTTTATTTTGACCAGAGAGGCACAGAGTGAGAGAGGGAGAGAGAGAGAGAGAAAATGAGAAAGTAAGCCGCCAGGTCCAGGACTGAAGCCACAGTCGGCCATGGATATATATAGGGCACATATGCTCACCAGAGAGAGACAGAAATTAAGAGAGAGAGCGGGAAAGTGAGAAAGCAAGCCACCAGGTCCAGGACACAAATTGCAATCAGCCATGTGAGAGTCCAGCACCTCAACCACCATGCCACATGCTAGTCCCACCCACCGACATATTTTTCAAGTCACTATTTCCACGTCCACTATGCCACCGTGCCACTGCCACCAACAGGCCCTAATGTATCATTTTATTTAAATTATTTTCCCACCACTTTTTTTTTTTTTTAAGGATTTTTGGCCATAGGGCACATGTGCTCACTAGAGAGAGGCAGTGAGAGGGAAACAGCCAGGCCACAATCCCTTCTCCTTCATTCTCCTCCTGGAACTTAGGGCACACATGCACACACGTCTGGTGTGATTGTTAAGCCACCAGGTCCAGGACTCTAACCACAGTGTGAATCCATCACCTTAACCGTTATGCTACCTGCTGGCTCCTCTCCATCACTTTCTCAATTCCAGACAATCCACAAAGCCTGATTTTATCATTTGCCAATTTCTGTGGTTTATGTAAATCCACTGATGCCTATTTTGAACCACCAACTTGGCACTAAGTGAGTTGGAAAGAGATACACAGAACATCTTTTTTTTTTTTTAAAGACAGATTTTTGCGGGACCAGCAGTTAGCACAATGGCTACTGGACCAGCAGTTAGCGCTGGACTCCCACGTAGTCAAATGCGGTTCAAGCCCCGGACCCCGTGGGTTA
>NW_006159824.1:239374-242515 GCF_000334495.1 Tupaia belangeri chinensis | reverse complement strand
CACGCGCCCTATAGCAAAAAAAAAAAAAAAAAGACAGATTTTTGCTATAGGGCATGTGCTCTTATCAGAGAGACAGAGACAGAAAGTGAGACATCACCCTCCCGGGCAGGGGGGCTGGAGAGGATGGCCATGCTGCAATCCCTTCTCCTCCATTCTGCTCTTGGGATTTTGGGCACCCACGCACATACACCCGCCATGAGTTTCAAGGCACCGGTTCCAGGACTCAAACTGTGGCCTACTACGTGGGAGTTCAGTGAACAACCATTACACCATCTGCTGGTCCCCACAGAACATCTTTATCCATTAATTTCTACCATACAGATACGATAACCACAAACAACCTCAGGAGCATAGAAATGTAAAATGTAGTAATCAGGAAGCAATGAGTTTTGAGTATTTATTATGTCTTTCAAAATCTAATCTATTTAATTCTAAGTTTACATAATTTAATGTTTAATCATGGTTAAGGGCCAGTCAGTGGCATGCGGTTAAAGGTGACTGGATACCACATGACCAAATGTGAGGTTCAAGTCCTGGACTTGGCACTTGAAAAACATGCTGGTGGGGCCAGCAGGTGGCACAGTGGTTAAGGCACTGGAATCCCAAAAGGGTGACTGTGGTTCAAGTCCTGGACTTGGAGGCTTGAAAATCACACAGGGTATGTGTGTTTGTGTGCGTGCCCCAAATCTGGAGAGGAGAATGGGTAACGGCATGACCATGTCCTCTGAGGGGTGATTTCTCACTTCCCAAGGAGGACACAGACTGTCCCTTTCCAGCTGCATGTGTGTGGGTGGCAGGAATTCCCAAAGCAGGGGGAAATGGAGAAGGGGTTGTGTCCTGGCCACCCCCATGGGGAGGTGCTTTCTCGCTTTCACTGTATCTTTGTCCATCTCTCTTCCGCAAGCACATGCACCTTCTAGCAAATAAAAAAAAAAAAAAAAAACAATTTTTTTTTTAATTTAAAAACAAGCAAATGGCTATGTTTAATGAACAGCTCACAGAGTTCCTGAAAAATGCACTCCACTGGGTGGGAGTGAAGGCAGACAGTAGTGGGATGTAATCTTCCTGATCAACCCACCTTCAGATCGAGGTCCACCCTCCTTGCGATCCTACACTCCGCTCTGATACTTCTCTGTTCCAGCCACACTCCAGAACCTCTTATAGAAGCAACACTCCTTGGGAAATCAATCCCTGTTCTATACCACCCTGTCAATCTCCTCGTAGCACTTACCACAGTTTGGGGTATTTAAATACCCCAGGAACAGAGGAAATGATTTTTTCTTTATTATCCAAAAGACCATGGTGGCCAGATTTTTTTTTTTTTTTTTTTTTGGAGAGATTTTCACTGTAGGGCGTGTGCGCTCGCCAGACAGACAGAGAGAGACATAGAGACAGAAAGCGAGAAATCACCCTCCAGGGGTGATGGTCACGCTGCAATCCCTTCTCCTCCATTCTCCTCTGGGGATCTTGGGCACGCACGCACACGCGCCCAGCGTGAGTTTTAAGCCACCGGGTCCGGGACACGAACCGCGGTCGACTACGTGGGAATCCAGCGACATAGCCATTACGCTAACTGCTGGTTCCCAATGGCCAGATTTGAGTATGGGCCATAACCCCATTAGTCCCTCAGTGACCTATTACAGTGTCTTGCAAATAGTAAACGCTCAATAGGTATTCAAGGAACAAATGCCAGAGATTAAGGACTGCCGCAAGAAGGTACAGAGGGGGACCAGCAAGTAGCATACTGGTTACTTTGCTGGTCGACCCGCGGTTCGAGTCCTGGACTCGGTGGCTTGCAAAGGCACTTGGACTCTCTCAAGGCCGCAGACATGAACAGAGCCAGGGTGGTCCAAGATCCGGGGGCTATCCGAGGTTCACAGACCTGCCGTTGGATGATGGGCCGGACACCACCACCCAGATCGAGGAGGACACAGACCATAATTACTGTCTATCGGATACACGGTCCATCTCATTCTGCCTGCCGGGATTTGTGGGTAAACATGGACCAAATGGAAAAAAACAAAGTGGAGATTCACAGAGCACTGTCCGGCACTCATCGGCAAGCCGCAGGAGTGGGTCTGTCCTTTGGTTTCCCATTTTACGAGTATTTCCTACGTGAGGTCAGTGTGGCAACTGGGGATGGGCGCGCATGCCCTAAGGCAAAAACCTCTGCAGAAAAAGAGCGAGAAATACTTGAAATCATAATGACTGAGGACTTTCCAAAATTTACAGAGAACAAATGAGGAGACCCAGAGAACATCGACCAAAAAATGAACAACCCCGAGGGCATTTCCCGGGACAAGATGGCTGTACGCGGGTAGGACGCAATGCCCCGTGCCCCCTGAGCCTGACCTCCACGAGAAGGTTCCGGAGGCCTCCCTGAGTAGGTGAGAGGGTACAGTCTAGGGCTGGCTGATAACGGCAATGGGACCCTGCTGGGGGCACCTGTTCCTCTGCCTTCATTAAAGGATTAAATAAATGGGGGACTAGCAGGTAGCTTGGAGGTTAAGGCGCTGGATTCCACATAGCCGACTGAGCGGCTGGGGCTCTAGACTCGGCAGCTTATAAGACATGCCGGCTGCGTGTGCATTGGTGCCCCCAACCCCGAAGGAATGGAGAAAGGATTGTGGCATGGCCATCCCCTTAGGGGTGCTTTCTCTCTCTCTCTCTGTCTCTCTCCCTGGTGAGCACACATGCCCTATAGCAAAACAAAACAAAACAAAGGATGAAATAAACTTAAGGAAAAAAAAAAAAAAACAACAGGGACCAGCAGGGGGCACGGTTAAGGCGCTGTCTGGACACTCCCACTTGGCCGACTGAGGTTCAAATACTGAACCTGATGGCTTGCTTTCTCACTTTCCCTCTCTCTCTGTATCTCTCTCTGGTCAAATTAAAATAAATGAATGAATAAATAAAATTAGAATAAATAATTATTTAAAACCAAAACACCCATAGTCCTAGTAATTTCAAACTATAAAAAGTAAAAAACTTAGGGACCAGCAGTTAGCATAATGGCTATGTCGCTGGATTCCCACGTAGTCGACCGCGGTTCGCCTCCCCGACCCGGTTGCTTAAACTCACGCTGGGCATGTGTGCGTGCGTGCCCAAGATCCTGAGAGGAGAATGGAGGAGAAGGGATTG
>NW_006159824.1:237804-239292 GCF_000334495.1 Tupaia belangeri chinensis | reverse complement strand
GCCGCTTAAAAGAAAAAAATCTTAAAAAAAAAAAAAAAAAAAAAAGAAGTAAAAAACTTAAAAGAAGATAAAATTACTCACTACAAAAACCCAACCAGTATTCTTCAAAATTGTCAAGCTCATCATAAACAAGGGACATTTGAAAAACTGTCACAGATAAGAGAAGCTCAGGGAGACATGGCAATTAAACGCAATGTGGTACCCGAACGGGACCTGGAACGGAAAAAGGACATCATGTGGCAATCAGGGAAAGCTTGGTTAATGACCTAAACATTACGTCACAGGAAATCAGTTGTGGATGATACAGATATACTTTGTACTACCTTTGCAACTTTCTGTTCATTTAAATCTATTCTAAAATAAAAAATCTTTTTTTTAAAAAAATAAGGAAATATATTGGCTTTTTTAAAGAATTATTTTATTTAACTTTATGTATGCATGTATGTATGTATGTATTTATATTTTACCAGAAGGGGGCAAAAATTTGTGGAAAAAAATGGTACTAAACTGTGAGTTTATTTGGTGCAAAAGTGTTTTAAATCCATGCATTTTTTCCAAATATGCCTTTTCCATGTGCATATTTGAAGACTCCACATATGAAGAAGACTCCTCACATATTGTGTCAAATGAGTAGAAAAAAATCTCTGGAAAGATGTATAAGAAATTATTAACATTCTCTCGCGGCCTCGCTTCCAAGATGGCGAAGAAAAGAAGAAACGGCCGTGCCATGAAGGGCCGCGGCTACGTGCAGCCTATTCGCTGCATGAACTGGATCCCTGAGTGCCCAAGGACAAGGTTATTAAGTTCGTCATCTGAAACATAGTAGAGGCCGCAGCCGTCAGGGACAACCCTGAACCAAGTGTCCTGAGGCCCGATTGCTCCCCAAGCTGTGAGGCTGCACTCCTGTGTGGGTTGTGCCATTCATAGTGAGGTAGCCAGGAAGCGATCTTGCGAAGCTTGGAAGGACCGAACACCCTCCCCCCCCATTTAGACCTGCGGATGCTGCCCCACGCCCTCCACCAAAGCCCATGTAAGGAACTGAGTCCTTAAGGACTGAAGAACTGTCCTCTGAGAAACATTAAAATGTAAATTATACATTTAAAAAAAGGAAATTA
Organism: Tupaia belangeri chinensis; assembly: GCF_000334495.1. Classification (NCBI taxonomy): domain Eukaryota; kingdom Metazoa; phylum Chordata; class Mammalia; order Scandentia; family Tupaiidae; genus Tupaia; species Tupaia belangeri. Next base: position 238,177 of record NW_006159824.1, on the reverse strand, counting down.
TTAACAGTGGCCTCAGGAAATTATTAACTAGCGATTAACTGGAGATCAGGAATAGGAAAGAGAGCAACCTGAGATGGCCAACTTGGAGGCTGGGGCGTCAGATGAGGAAAAGGTAAGCTAGCTGCTAAATCCAGCACTCATGCACCCCCAGGGGAATTTAATGAAGTATTCCATGATGTCTGGCTACTACCAAATAATGACCATCTTCTCGGGGGAGGGGCAGCGCATGCATTTGGCCCGTTTTAACACGAGTCAGTTCACACCTGTGAAGATAGACAGCCTCGATGACCAGCTCTTAATTACAGAGGTGGTGGGAACCAGCAGTTGGCGTAATGGCTATGTCGCTGGACTCCCACATAGTCGACTGCGGTTC
>NW_006159824.1:231424-237640 GCF_000334495.1 Tupaia belangeri chinensis | reverse complement strand
AAAAAAAAAAAAAAATTACAGAGACAGTGACCTGGGTAAGAGCAGATTTTTAGATCCAAGAGACAAAATTTCCTTCAACTTTGATCATGTACGGAAAGAAGGAAGTGACCCCAGCCAGGGGACATAAACGGAGGTCTGAAATCTTGGAGAGAGTCCTGTGACAGTGCTGTACGAGCCTATGTGAGAGATTGTTATTTCAACAGATTTTTAAAAAATAATTATTTTTTTTATTTAACTTTATTTATTATCATCATCATTTTCCAGTTTGACCAGAGAGAGAGAGAGAGGGAAAGTGAGAAAGCAAGCCACCAGGTCTGGGACCTGAACCGTGGTCAGCCATATGGGAGTCCAGCACCTCAACTACCACACCATTTGCCGGCACCTTATTCCAACAGATTCTGTACTGTTTATGCTAGGACTATAGATGGACAACGAACCATCACTGCATGTATGGAAATCCACCAGGTTCAGCCAAAAAACTTCTGGAATGGTCACTGGAGATCAGAGTGGAAGTTCACCATCACATCACCTATAGCACCTACAGCAGGTGGTTGGAGTGCTTACAATTCAGGCTCACTGTTATGAATTATTTATTTTTTAACTATTTAATTTTATTTATTCATTCATTTATTTTAATTTGACCAGAAAGAGACAGACAGAGAGGGAGAGAAAGTAGGAAAGCAAGCCACCAGGTCCAGGACTTGAACTGTGGTCGGCCATGTGGGAGTGTCCAGCGCCTTAACCACCACACCACCTGCTGGTCCCCCCAGGCTCACTGTTATAAAGATGGTAACCGTTCAGTTGGTTAGTCATGAAGAGGTACAGGATTCAGTAACTGTTTCGAATGAAGTCCAGACTGCCCAGGAGTTTATTAAAATCATAGCGAATGCAGAAAATGATATCAGACAGCAATTGGTGAAAACTATCAAACAATGTCGGAAACCACATTCAAGGCATTGCGCCAGCAGCTTCCAGTTACCCACACCGAAGTCGGCTGGAACAAGATACTCAGCCACAAGACTGGCAAAGAAATGCAGAATGCTTAGAGGAAGAAAGAAAGAAATGAGCGAGGTAGGATTCTTCGATATATGGAAAGAAGAGGATTCAATGCCAGCACATGGTCATGAGATAAATAGTGACTTACGAACGAGTGATATTTTGCTAGGGCTTTCAAAGTTAACAGGTTTTTTAGCCTCATAAAAATTTTTTGTTTTGTTTTGTTTTGAGAGGTTTTTGCTATAGGGTGCATGCGCTGGCTAGAGAGACAGAGAGACAGAATGCTAGAAATCACCCCCCAGGGGAGATGGCCACGCTGCAGTCCCTTCTCCTCAATTTTCCTCTAGGGATCTTGGGCATGCACACACATGCACCTGGAGTGAGTTTAAGCCACTAGGTTCAGGACTCCCACCGTGGCCAACTACGTTGGGAGTCCAGTGTCATAGCCATTAATGCCAACTGCAGGTCCCATGAAGTACTCCTGAACCTATAGTGTTGTCTAGATTCTTTTGTGTTCTCTGCCTTGTAATTTTCTGTTACCAAGGTATCTATTTGTAAGTCTTTTGTTGTTAATTTTGCTACATTTAATGTTGGAGAGATCAATTGATCCTTGTGTCATTTTACTGTTTAGAAATGGGGCTAGTAAGTGGTGTGGTGGTTAAGGGCACTGGACTCCCAAATAGCTGACCGCAGTTCGAGTCCTGTACCCAGCAGCTTGCTTTCTCACTTTCTCTCTGTCTCTCTCTCTTGCCCTTCCTGTGTCCCTCCCTGGTCAAATTTAAATAAATAAAGTTAAATTAAAAAAAAAAAAAAACTTTTTCAAAAAGAAAGGAAGAAAAAAATGTTCCTAGCCATGAAGTCCTGTTACTGATTGAGACAGGTAATATGCTCCGTACTTCTCTACCCCTATCCTTTAAAGCACTTCTGGTCCTTGAATGGCTTTTACTGATCCACCAATGGCTACCGAAGAAACGCTGCAAAGTACAGCTAAGTGGAAGACAGGGCCATCCTTTCCCCTCCATCTGTCTTGATCATCACTTATAGCATCTCACAGCTGTAGTTTTCAAAAGTGTGGAGTTTTCAAGTCCTTGATGGGATGAGGGGGTACAAAGGAAGTTTTCTGGTAATTCCAGTGTAGCTAGCTTCTCTGAGGAATTTGTTTTTAAATCCGACCACACAAATCACATGCCCTGCACGCTTGCTTTGTTTCCCTTCCCTCACTGTCTCCTCCCACTCTAGTACATCGTCGTTAATGTTAATAGACATTTGCATTTTTTTAGAGTTTTATCCGTTTATGTTTTTTAAAATTTTTTTTAATTTTCAAGAACTGCTGCGACCAGCAGTTAGCGTAATGGCTATGTTGCTGGACTCCCACATAGTCGACCACCGTTTGTGTCCCGGACCCGGTGGCTTAAAATACGCCGGGCGCATTTGCGTGCATGCCCAAGATCCCGAGAGGAGAATGGAGAAGGGCCTGCAGTGTGGCCATCCCCCCTGGGGGGTGATTTCTCGCTTTCTGTCTCTCTGTCTCTCTGTCTGGCACACACCCTATAGCAAAAACCTCTAAAAACAAACCAAACTGTTGGCATACTGTGTATGTTATAGAGCATAAAACCTGAAAAAGGGGACCAGCAGTTGGCATAATGGTTGTGTCGCTGGACTCCCATGTAGTGGACTGCGGTTTGAGTCCCAGACCCAGCAGCTTAAACTCCCAAGATCCCAGGAGGAGAATGGAGAAGGGATTGTGGTGTGGCAATCCACCCCACCCCCACCCCACCCCTGTGATTTCTCGCTTTCTGTCTCTCTGTCTTTTGGGCAAGTGCACGCACCCTATAGCAAAAAAACTCTCAAAGGAAAAAATAAATTTAAAAAAAAAAACTTGAAAAATGAAGATATGGAAGGAATACTCGGTGCCTTGTGCTTTAATATTTTGTGACAGGATGTACTATAAACAAATGAATCAAATAGCTACGTAAATCACAAAAACTAAAAATGAACCAAAGTGAAAGGGTATCTTCCAGGTGTCTTTCTATTGTAACCTGTTATTTAAGAGAATACCAGTCATTTCTTTAAATAGGATATAAAACTTGTTTTAAATTACTCATCCTCATTCCTGCCTGCCAAGAACTCAAGTAATTGTGATAAAGCAGTCCTTTCCAGGTATATTGGCAGGCATGTATGGGATCTCTGAATACACGGGTGACAGATATGCTGTGACAGGCTGTGACAGCTGATAATGGTGGATTCATTTACATTGTTTCCACTTCTATGACCAGGCCTTAAGGGTAGGTTAATTTTTTTAAAAAAACAAGTAATGTCTTATCTCCAAATACATGTCAAGAAAGAAGAGTATCATGCTTTAGCTGTTTCTGCTCAGTAATACTTGACTGTACTTGCACAAGTTTGTTTCCAAGTAACCCATTGAGCTGTGTAAGCATTTTTATTTCAAACAAAATATACCTGTATTATTTGCCATTCATATTACCCACCCACCACACACTAACCTCCTGTATCAGAGACAAAAGAAATATGCTTCTTTAAAAGAACTTTTAACAATTATTTGTGATTTGAGCATTTAAAATCACTACTACATGTGCAGGTGCGGGTTTTTTATCAGACACCATGAACATTCTGCCCAAGGCTCTCAACTTATTACAACCACGGAAGTTAAACCCCAACTCAAGAACAAAACCAACACGTCAAGTCTCCAAACTACTAAAACCCTAATAAGGATAAAAAGAAGAAACAAACATGATAACAAAAACACTCAGTAGTTTAGTAAGACTCAAAGCCTAACAGTTCTCACAAACAGAAAAAGGATTGATCGTCAGGAAGAATCAGATAGGAGTAATCAGGGTGTTGCAAGTCCTGATTACGCAGAGACGCTAATCACGTATCATGCGGACTCCAATCATCATGTTCTATCTGCCCTCCCGAAGGAGGAACAGGTAAGGATTATCCCACCTGACGATAAAAAAGATTGAACTGCCAATCCGTACTCAGAGGAAAACAATCCGCTATAGACTAGGGCGAGTTTGTAACAAGTAAGTCTGAACTACCCTGTTGTATACAGTTTTTCTTATTGTACTACTACACTTATTTGCAAATATTTTAAATGTTTTCTTTCCCATTCCGGTACGGAGAAAATATAAACTAATTACTCCCAGGATGCTCCATTCCCTTACGTGCAGGGACGCTAGCCTTACACGCTATGTATTTACATATCCCCGCCCACCTCCTCCGGCCAGCTTGCTACCGTAATAACCAGAATAGAAGCAACCTAGTATTTTACTGTCTGCAGGCCTGGAAAAGTTTTCCTTTTTTTGTTTTTCGTTTTTCTTGAGATATTTTTGCTATTGGACGCATAGCGCACCGGAGTGACTGAGAGAGACAGACAGAAAGTAAGAAATCACCTCCCAAGGGATGGCCACGTTGCAATCTTCTTCAGTCTCTGGGGATTTTGGGCACACCAGACACGCGCCCTGCATGTTTCAAGCCCCTGGGTCTGGAACCGCTGTCCACCACGCAGGAGTCTAGTACCTACCTACTATGACACCTGCTGGCCCCTGGAAAAGTTTTTCTTCGTTTTAGTAGTTTGGCCACCCCAATTGTCCTTTGAAAATCGTGTAAGTCTTACTACAAAATAAACTTTATTACAAAGCACACAATAAAACACTGATAATCCCAGACTCAGGAGATAACTATTCCAACAATGATATTCTCCACCAGGAAGTTTCAGAGGTGAGGGCTGAAGCCCACACCTTCCTTTTCCGGGAACAGTAAGCAGCCCCTTGCTCCTCCAGCCTTCGTCCCTTCATTCTCATCAGGGTGATCAGAAAGGTTTCTTTTTCAGTCCAAAGACAGCGACGAATAATGCCATTTCAGTGGCAGCTGGGAAGGCACTGCAGAAGATAGGTAACAGGCTCAGGGACCCTTACAATATGAGTACAAACCGGAGATCCCCACCTTCAAAATTTAACAGGATGAAAATTTAATGGAGGTGTGTGTGTGTGTGGAGGGGGAGATGAAACTTTGAAAGACTACAAGATGTTGAATGGATCTAGTATCTTACACATTTAAGAAAGGGCTAGGTGGGGGGAAACCTTCAGATTTGGGATAAACCTTCTCCAAATTTTGGGTGTTACCGCACCTGCAGAACACAAAAATATACCAGTACGTCGTGCACTCCCAACGCTCGAAAATGAAGAAGGACAGGGCCACAGACGCACTACAGTGAGCCCCAATGGCTTATGGATGCACCAGTCAAGGAAAGTCTTTGGACCCACAGGTAGTACCGAGCCAGGAAAGGCAGAGCTGGGGTTGCACCTTCACTCAGGTGCCTCTCTTGCTGCCTCACTACATTACAAGGGCTAGAGCCGGAGTTTCAGGGTAGCTATGTAAGCAGGAGCCAGAGCTGAGTCTGCACAGAAGGGGACCCCAGGCTAATCCTGTTCCCTGTCTAGGGGCCAACCCAGTCCCTTCACTTAAGATAAGAGGAGGCTCCCAACCTCCCCCAGGCCACACAGGAAGGCTGATAGCCACTTGATACTCTGCTAGAATCACCTTCCGGTGCCTTGGTCCTCCTGGTCCACAATTCAAGAATCAAGATGCTTCCTTGATCCAAGAGCCTCAGTCGATCTGGCTGGCCTGAGCTCTCTCTCGCAGAGCGCACTGAATTACAGATGTGCGCCTGCCTCAAGGTAGAAAACTGTTCTATGCTCAGTGTAGCATCTCCAGCGCCCCGTGCACAGCAAGACTGACCCCCTATTTGAAGACTGTATTAACACCTTCCCCACCACCTAGAAGACCCCTGCCCTGGAGAGATTGCCGCTGAGCAGACACTACTGGGCAGAACGGCGCACCTAGGCAGGCGGCAGAAGGGAGTCATGATGGAAATGGGGGTGAGGGAAAGGCGGGCAGGCAGAAGGATACAGATGAGACTCTGGGTGCTGTTGAACATGGAAACTCCCGAGAGGAAGCCGGCCAGCTCCACGGCAAAGAGCCCCAAAGTGACAGAGAGCGCTGCCACCAGCCTGCAAAGACGAAGGGGGCTCAGGCCTTCGCTCAAAGGCGTTCTCCTAAGACCCCTCTACTCCCAGGCCTCTTGGTTCCCACCACCCCGAGCGCTCACTGGATGTCCTGCCGCTCGTACTCCTCGGGGGTGAACTTGAGGGGCAGGCAGGCCTGGACGTTGCTGTCCTGGGGAGCCGGGCAGAGGGA
>NW_006159824.1:218208-231198 GCF_000334495.1 Tupaia belangeri chinensis | reverse complement strand
AGGCCTTGTCGTGGCGGTCCTTGTGAGCCGGGCAGAGGGAAAGGGAAGTGAAAGGGCAGCCGGGACATGGGCAGGCGTGGGGGCGGCGGGGAATGCGGGCGCCAAGTGAGGAAGGGGCGGGATTGGGCCAGGCCCATTCGGAGACCGGGGTGCCGCCGAGGGTCTTACCCGCGACCAGAATAAGGTGATGACGACCACCAAATGCGCCAGGAGCGTCAGGAAGCGAGAGGGCACGAGCCCTGAGACCCGGCCCATAGCCCTGGGGGGACAGGGACACTGCCCAGAGCGGAGGCCGTGGTCTCTGAGGCTGGAAGCTTGGAGACTCCAGGGCAAGCGTGCAAAATCTCTGCAAACGCCTCCTTCCCGCCTGCTCAGGCGCCGCCCAGTTGCCTTGGTAATTCGTGAGAGGCTCCACGTTCTCTGAAAATCTCGCGACAGCAGTAAACTCGCGAGCTCAATGGACCTGCGGGCGAGCGGGGCGACGGTGGTGCCCATCGGAGCTGACCCCACTGCCAGCAGCGGAGCCCTCTGCACCCCAGAGCGCAGGTGTGGCGAGACTCCGCACCGCCGGCTCTGCCCTCCGGGGCCAGCCAACACAGACCCTCTCTGCCCTAGTCCGGGGACCCCCCTTGCCTCCCCGGAAGCCCAGGCTGGGAGCGGCACGGCCCTCAGCCCTCGCTCCATCTTTCTGGAGTGAATCGGTGGAAGAGTTGCTCAGCCAAGACCAATGCCACGGCCCACCGGGCTTAGGTCACCGCCATGCCCGAGGCAAGGACACTCTGCCCTTCTCCTCCGTATCACGTTAGCTTTCCACTGGCCTAGACCGGAGGGGACAGGGAGAGGCGGGTGTCCCTGGATTATCCGACGGTCACGTATTGCCACGGAGCTCTTAGTTGACCCGGGATCTCAGACGTGAATCTTCCTTGAGGAAGATCCTGATTTATCCCAAACAACTTTGCACAGTTTGGTGAGAGATTTGCAGGGTGCAGAAAAGGACCAGCTCTCTTGCACGAGGGTGCGAACGAGAGGCCTATTTCGGAGCTGGTTGGAGCTCAGAGGGGCCGAAAGGGGAGAGTGGAAGAAGGGAATGGAGCGGTCGCTGCGTCCCTGGAAAGCTTAGAACTGGCAGGAACGCAGACCCAGCTGATTTCATTGTCCCTTTGTGGTGGGTGCCAGCTCCATTATTGCCCAGCTAAGTCTAAGAAGCTCACTATGAGCGACCTCGGTGGGGATATCTGTGGATCGGGAAAGCTCTCAGTTAAGTCCTAACCTCAGGGGACCTCCCTTTCTCAGAACAATCTTCCTTCGCACTCCTCATCTGCTAGGCAAAATCTACTTCATGGAGTTTGTATTCAGGTCAGGAAGGTAGCAACAAATCTGCAAGGTAATAGATGCTGTGCATAAATTTAAAAAGGGGAAACACTAGAATAGCAGGATCGAGGAAAGCTCTCTGAAAACGGGCAGCTTGTGCAGTGGCTGTGTTGCAGATGAACTATTTGGCCTTACTGAAGCCAACACGGAACTTGCTGTTGTGTTTTTTCTTCAGTGATAAGGGGGGGGGAGGGAAGAAAATGGGCTATTTGTTCTTAAACTTTTTAGGAAATTTGGCAAAAAATGGAGGAAATATATTTCTCTCTTCCTGATCTCCAATGTAGTAAATGGATTTTCTTTTTCTAAACCACTGGGGGAAAAAATTTAAACCACCGGGTGAAAAAATTTAGAACTCAGAACCAGCAGATGGTGTAATGGTTATGTCACTGGACTCCCACGTAATCGACTGTAGTTCAAGTCTTGACCCAGCAGCTTAAAACTCACATACCAGTGTGTGCCCAAAATCTTCCAAGAGGAAAATGGAGGAGAGGGGATTGCTGAGTGCCCATCTCCCCTGAGGGGTGAGTTCTTGCTTTCTGTCTCTGTCTCTGCGGGCGAGTGCACAAGCCCTATAGCAAAAATCTCTCTTAAAAAAAAAACAAAACAGAAAAGAGAAAAGCAAACAGAAAAATATCACAACTCAAAGGTTTTGGTCAAGGGGCTAGATGATGTAATGGTTATGTTGCTGGATTCTCACATGACCAACTGTGGTTTGAGTACCAACCCCAAGACTTTTTTTTTTTTTTTTGGAGAGATTTTCACTGTAGGGTGCGTGCGCTCGCCAGACAGACAGAGAGAGACATAGAGACAGAAAGCGAGAAATCACCCCCCAGGAGGGATGGTCACGCCACAATCCCTTCTCCTCCATTCTCCTCTCGGGATCTTGGGCATGCACGCACACGCGCCCGGCGTGAGTTTTAAGCCACCGGGTCCAGGACACGAACCGCGGTCGACTACGTGGGAGTCCAGCGACATAGCCATTACACTAACTGCTGGTTCCCAACCCCAAGACTTTTGAAACACGCTGGGTGCCTGTTCATGTGTGCCCAAAATCCTGAGAGGAAAATGGAGAAGAAGGGATTGCAGCTGACCATCCCCCCTGGGTGGGGGGTTGATTTCTTGCTCTCTGTCTCTCCAGCAAGCACACTTGCCCTACAGCAAAACATCTCTTTAAAAAAGTCTTGATCGAGATCATAAAAGACAAAGACAGGGTTTTTCCAAACTGGGGGAAGCTGTAGAGGTGACAAATTTGACATTGCAATTATTCTTTTTGATGTTGTCATCTGGTCCCTATCTGCTTGTTGACTTCTCCCAGGTCCCTGGCTCCTGATCCATGGAGCTAGTAGGATCTGACATACCTTGGCTTCTGCGGGCCCAAGTATATTGCTTATACTGGCCAAGGATCTTGGTCCTATTTCCTCCTGTGGCCTGAAGTCTGATGTGTAGGGCAGTGATGGCCAGCTCCTTACGCTCTGGGCCACATCCTGACCCCCCAACATGGCTGCGTAGGGCAAGGATTCATCTTGGTCAGCCTTCACTTTCATCCCACCAGTCACACAGCAAATAGTTTCCTTGTCAGAAAGATCAGTGACATGGACAAAGGTATCATTAAAGGAGGCAAAGGTATGGGAGGCACCAACTACATTTTCTCCTTTGGCCCCTTGAGTTAGTTCTAAGACTAATGATCTGTTTTTCTTCCCTGTGTGAGGTGCCATTTCTTTTTTTAAGAATTATTTTATTTTAGCTTATTATTATTGTTATTATTATTATTAATTTGACCAGAGAGAGGCAGAGCCAGAGAAAGAGGGAAGTAAAGTGAGAAAGAAAGCTGTCAGGTCCAGGACTTGAACCATGGTTGGCCATATGGGAGTCTAGTGTCTCAACTACCATGCCACCTGTTGGACCCACAAGGTTCCATTTCTGTGTGGACTCTAGATTCCACCACTGGGGAAAATAAGAATCTTTTTTTTTTCCTTTTTTTTGAGAGAGAGATTTTTGCTATAGGGTGTGCACACATGCTGGAGAGACAGAGAATACACACATGGGCTGGAGAGACAGAGAGACAGAAAGTGAGAAATCATTCCCCAAGGAGGATGGCCATGCCGCAATCTCTTCTCCTTCATTCTCTTCTCAGGATCTTGGGCACACATGCACACATGCCTAGCCTGAGTTCTAAGCCACCGGGCCCGGGATTCGAACCATGGTCAACCACATGGGAGTCCAGCAATGTAACCATTATGCCATCTGCTGGTTCCTGAGCCCCTTTTTTAAAATTAAGTAACATATAAGTTATTCTTAACCAGTTTAACTATAACACATTTTAGATTATTAACAAATACGATGTGTGCATGTGTGTGTGTGTGCGTGTGTGTGTGTGTGTGTGTGTGTGTGTATGTAGAGTGAAAGATGGAAGGATGGAAATGGAGGTCTGGTTCTCTGTACTTTATTTTATAGATTTCAACTTTGGAACCATGTAAATGTATAACATAATTATAAAACAAAACTAAATAGCCTTTCTGGCAGTGAGGACTTCCCCAGGAGAACATGTCTCTCACAAAGGATCACCATCGTCTTTCTTCAGGAGGGGCAAAGAGGAAGCACAAGAAGAAAGGCCTGGTGCAGAGCCCCAGTTTCTGCTTCATGGATATGAATTGCCCAGGATGCTATAAAATCTTTAGCCATGCACAGTTGTTTTGTCTGTTGTCTGCTCTACTGTTCTCTGCCAGCCTACAGGAGGAAAGGTAAGGATAGATGTTCCTTTCAGAGGAAGCAGCACTGAAAGCATCCCAGATCAAGACAAGTGGGAAACCATCCTCCTGCTAGAATGTCATAACCCTGGCTGCTATAACAAAATACCATAGACTGGGGGACTTAAAGAGCAGACATTCTTTTTTTTTTTTTTTGGAAGAGGTTTTTGCTATAGGGCACATGCGCTCACCAGAGAGACAGAGACAGAGAGACAGAAAGCGAGAAATCATCCCCCGGATGCCCACACCAACCCTTCTCCTCCATTCTCCTCTCAGAATCTTGGGCACACATGCACATGTGCCCGGCATGAGTTAAACCAGGTCTGGGACTTGAGCTGTGGTCGACTACACTGGAGTCCAGCGACATAGCCATTACACCAACTGCTGGTCCCCAGACATTATTTCTTATAATTCTGGAGGCCAGAACTTTGCAAGTCAAGCTGCAGGAAGATTTGTTTCTGGTGCAGGCTCTCTTCTGACTGTGGACAGTTGCCTTCTTGGTATGTTCTCCCAGGGTGTTTCCTCTGTTCCTGTGCACGGAGACAGATGTCTCTGTGTACCTCTTTTTATACAGCTACTAATCCCACTGGAAGTTCCCCATCATCACTGAATCTATTGGGCTGTTGAAAAAGTCATGACATATTTTTCTATGCAAAAAATGTGCCATGAGTGGGACCAGAAGTTGGTGTAATGGCTATGTTGCTGGACTCCCATGTAGTTGACAGTGGTTCGAGTCCCGGACCCAGGGGCTTAAACTCATGCTGGGCGCATGTGCGTGCATGCCTAAGATCCCAAGAGGAGAACAGAGGAAAAGGGATTGTGGTGTGGCCATCCCCCCAGGGGGTGATTTCTTGCTTTCTGTCTCTCTGTCTCTGTCTCTCTGGTGAGCGCATGTGCCCTATAGCAAAAACCTCTCAAAAAAAAAAAATCGTGTCATGACTTTTCTGATGATTCAACAAAATTAATCATCTTCCAAAGGCCTCACCTCCAAATACCATCACTCTGTGAATTAGGGTTTCAATATGTGAATTTTAGGGGGACATATTCAGCCTATAACATTCCACCCTAACCCCTAAAATCCATGTGCTGCCCTTTTTTTTTTTTTTTTAGAATTATTGAACTTTATTTATCCATTTATTTGTTTTTAGTTTGACCAGAGAGAGAGAGAGAGAAGGCGAGAAAGCAAGCCACCGAGTGGCTTGAATTGAATAAATTACATGCTTCTCAAATACAATGGTGGGATAGGCATAAGATAAACATTTCCATTCCAAAAGTGAGAAATTGGAAGGAAAAAGGGGATAACAGGTCCCTTGGGGCCAGTAGGTGTCACGGTGGTACTGGACTCCCATATGACTAACCATAGCTCAAGTTCCAGCTTTGGCAGCTTGCTTTCTCTCTCTCTCTGTGTGTCTCTATGGTGAGCACATGTCCCCTATAGCAAATTAAATAATAATAATTTATTATTGAATAATAATAAGTAACTATATTCCTTTTTTTAAAGAGAGTTATAGGGTGTGCATGCTCACCAGAGAGAGACAGAGAGATAGAAAGCAAGAAATCACCCCCTAGGGGTATGGCCACACCCCAATCCCTTCTCTTTCATTCTCCTCTCAGGATCTTGGGCATGCATGCACACATCTGGCATGAGTTTTGGGTTTGGAACTGCAATTGCTGTTGACTAGCTGGGAGTCCAGCAATATAACCATTAATTACATCATCTGCTGGTCTCAAAAAGTAACTATATTCTAACAAGAAGTACAGAACACTATGACCTCTCTTTTTTTTTTTGTAGAGGTTTTTGCTATAGTGTGCTCATGTGCAATCACCAGAAAGACAAAGAGAGACAGAAAGCGGTGGTAGGAGGTTGTGGGGTGTGATAGTCACACCTCAATCTCTTCTCCTCCATTCTCCTCTTGGGATCTTGGGCATACACGCACACACATCCGGTGTGAGTTGAAGCCACTAGGTCTGGGACTCGAACCACAGTCAACTACGTGGGAGTCCAGCGACACAGCCATTATGCCAACTGGTGGTCCCCAGAATGCTATGATCTGCTGACCCCAGGAAGAATAGAGTAATAAATCACTCAGACTACTATGTAACTATTTTCTATTTTCTTCCTTGTCAGAGAGCCAGCCTATTATTCCTACTTCATTCTCAGAGAGGTAGCCCATTGCTCCCCTTGCCTCCAACTTCTCTTCGGCAACCCATTCAGGACCTCTCCTTGCTTGAGAGCTCTGTTCTTCCTACCCTCTCTTAAACTCCACTTTACTCTCCTCTCTGTATCCAAGTCTCTAATTCTTCTTGAGTGTCAGACAAAAACCAGCACATGTGTTGGCTCTGATTACCGCAGCATTCCCGCATCAAAATTTGCTGCAGGACCTCTGAGCATAGAGTCATGTTCCCTAGTGACCATATCCACTGACCCAACTTCCCTTCCTGGCCTGCCTTGGCCAATTCTTAGGAGTGCAGAAGATGGGAAGGGGAGTTGAAAAGGTCCAATGGAAATGTTCAGAGAAGGTAGTGGGATTCAGGACTCCTCAGCACACAGGTGATAACTGAAACCAGGGAGCATGTGTAGCCTGAGGAGAGAAGGCTGATCCCTAAGGAAAACAAAGATTTAAGGTGAGGACAGAAGAAGAGATTGAAGGTGATCACTTTGGCAGCACATATACTAAAATTGGAATGATATGGAGAAAATTAGCATGGCCCCTGTGCAAGGATGGCACTCAAATTTGTGAAGCGTTCCATATTTTTTAGTGATTGAATTGTTTTAAAAAAAAAAAACTATAATACAAAAACATGATGAAAAGTGATCTGGGGTCCAGCAGTTAGCATAATGGCTATGTCGCTGGACTCCCACATAGTCAACCGCGTGTTCGAGTCCCGGACCCGGTGGCTTAAACTCACGCTGGGCCCGTGTGCGTGCGTGCCCAAGATTCTGAGAGGAGAGTGGAGGAGAAGGGATTGTGGCGTGGCCATCCCCTCTGGGGGGTGATTTCCTGCTTTCTGTCTCTCTGTCTCTCTCTGTCTGTCTGGCAAGCGAACGCGCCCTATAGCAAAAAAAAAAACTCTCAAAAAAAAAAAAGTGATTTGATGGTGATGTGGATAGTAATGTCTTTGTCTTGACTGATATGCATGGTATTCTTCTGGGAAAAATTTTTTTAAACGTAATGCACTATGAAGATATATGTGATTTGGCCCGCGCCACCTCGCTTCTCCTCTCCCGGCGGAAACCCGGGGGACTTGAGCGAGAAGCGGGGACCATGTTCCGATGCAAGGACGCAAGCTTACGGCGCTCGACTACCACAACCCTAACGACTTCAACTGCAAAGATGAAACAGAATTTAGAAACTTTATTGTTTGGCTTGACGACCAGAAAATCAGACACTACAAGATTGAAGACAGGGGGTATTTAAGAAACATCCACAGCAGTGACTGGCCCAAGTTTTTTGAAAAGTATCTCAAAGATGTTAACTGTCCTTTCAAGTTTCAGGATGGACAAGAAGCGATTGACTGGCTTCTCGGTTTAGCTGTTAGACTTGAATATGGAGATAATGCTGAAAAGTACGAGGACCCAGTACCTGATAATGCAAAAAATTCTGACAATGCCACTAAAAATGCTGAGCCATTGATCAATTTGGATGTGAATAATCCTGACTTCAAGGCTGGTGTAATGGCTTTGGCTAACCTTCTTCAGATTCAGCATCATGATGATTACCTGGTAATGTTTAAAGCAATTCGAATTTTGATTCAGGAACGCCTGACACAGGATGCAGTTGCTAAAGCAAATCAAACAAAAGAGGGCTTGCCTGTTGTTTTAGACAAACATTCTTGGTTTTGATACAGGAGATGCAGTTCTTAATGAAGCTGCTCAGATTCTGCGATTATTGCACATAGAAGAGCTGAGAGAGCTACAGACAAAAATTAATGAAGCCATAGTAGCTGTTCAGGCAATTATTGCTGATCCAAAGACAGACCACAGACTGGGGAAAGTCGGCAGATGAATACTGGGAAATCGGCTTCTTATCTACTTAGGACAGTTTGGAACCATGTCAGCTTCCAGCATGTGTGTGGAAATCAAATGTCATATTTTTGAGGGAGAAATCCCCCTAAATCGACTATGTTCAGAGATCTACCACCATTTCTTTTTCTTTAATAAAGTTTGGGAAAGTGGGAAAAAAAAGATATATGCAATTCAATGTAATATAAAAAGATTATGATAATAAATAAAATTAAATTTAAAAAAAGAAAAAGAGACTGGGGGAGGGGGCAGTACAGGAGGGCCAGCAGAGGGCGTCAAGTTGAACACGGAGAAAACTCTGAAATGTAGCTGAGAATTGTTTGGGGCATTTGACATCTCTGTGATCCCTGATAGTGTTCCAGAAAGGCCCTGTGCAGAATATACATAAATCTTCAAAGGAATGGAGTATAACAGCATGACTTCTTTGCTGTCTGGACCTGTTGAATGCTTCTCATACTTCTAGAAACAAATCGGGTCTCTTCCAACTCCCGTATCGCTCTTTAGAAATTCCCAGTTCTGTTTCCTCTGGGGAGCTTTAAAATATACTGATGTTTATAGTGACAAAAATCAGACCAGTGGTTGCTTCTGGAAGGGATGGGCGGGGATCCATTGAAAATGAACACGGAGAACTTTCTGGAACAGAGAAAATGTTCTGTATCTTCCAAGAGTTGTGAGTTGCAAGAGTGTATGCAATTATTGAAACTTACCAAAATATATACTTAAGATCTATGCGTTTTCTTGAATGTAAGCTATCCTTCAAAAATTTAAAAACCCATTCTCTTCCCCAAAGTTTTAAATACCGATGCCAAGGCTTTCCCTTGAAAGTCTTAAATCAGAATCTCCGGACCTGAGGGTTGTGCGTGTTTCTTTTGAAGGTTCCGCAGACGACTTATAAAATGCAGCCAAAGAGAAACCGCTCCTCTGGAGAAGCTAATTTCAGCCTTTCAGGTGCCCCAGGCCGGGTCACAACTCTAACACTCTTATCACTTTCTGTCTGGTATCCCACCTTCCACTCATTTCTCCACAGGTCCCCGCTGGGCCATGAGCTCTGGGTCCCCCTGGTGACCGCATTAGGGCCCTACACTCGGTCGGTTGTCTGCAGGACGCTGGAGGGGGGTGGGGGATGGAGGGGGGCGGGAGCGGGTTTGGTGAATGCGCTGAGCTCGGAGTCTCTAAGCCTCTGACCTGCGAGTGCAGCTGGCTGGATTGGCCCCACCGGACTGGTGAGGGAGTGCAGACCTCATTCCGGGGGTTTTTGGAAGGCAAGAAGGACCTCGGTTCCCGCCATCTTGATCTCCAGGTCTCCTGCCGCCTGACCGCATAGTGGTCATGAGGAGACCTGTCCAGGCAAATGGCCGGCCGACCTCGTGGCGCAACGGTAGCGCGTCTGACTCCAGATCAGAAGGTTGCGTGTTCAAATCACGTCGGGGTCAGTTTCTTTTGTACAAGTCCAGTGACTTTTATTTATTGTCTTTTACTTTCAGGTCTGGTCAAGCCCCAGCACTCAGATCGAAGAAACAGAAGTATTTCTTAGGGCCCAAAAGGTGAGCGTTTCTGGCACGAAATCTCGCGGCTTCCGGTCGTGGTAGTCCAACGATGTCGCGTGGAATTTTTGCGGCGGATCTAACTATTGTAATCGTGGGCGGATAGCGGGGCTCCCGAGGACAGGCTCAGCTAAGCTGCCTCGGGCCAGACAGACTACGGAGAGTCGAGACTACGGAGAGTCGAGACGAGGGCACGCGCAGGCGAGAATGTCGCCCAGTTTCCGCCATGCGAGTCGAATGTTCTTCCCGTTGCCGGCCGACTTGCACAGAATGAACTCAGTTCTCCATAGAGGCAGGCCAGTCAGGAAAGAGATGAAGCCCCAGAGAGGAGAACCTAACACCATTTTTTTTCCCGTAGACGAGGTGGCCGAGTGGTTAAGGCGATGGACTGCTAATCCATTGTGCTCTGCACGCGTGGGTTCGAATCCCATCCTCGTCGGTTTGAGATTGCTGTGGCAAGTTCTTCGTTTTGTAATTCCCCATCTAAGGATTTTTCTTGCAGCTTTGTATGTACCAGATTGCTGTTTCACTGTCATCACTGTACTCTCTTTACTGGAGTATGCCTTTCATCTCTCGACTATATTTTTCCAATAAGGTCGAGTGTTATAGAGGGCTCTCAAATATTCACCCACCTGCCGGGGAGCCAACCTGACCAAGGAAACACGACAGAAGGTGCCTTCGTGTGGGCGCCGTGGCTTAGTTGGTTAAAGCGCCTGTCTAGTAAACAGGAGATCCTGGGTTCGAATCCCAGCGGTGCCTCCCGAAGTTTGTATGCTTTTGCAGGCAAGAGATCCTGTGAGGATTGAATCGCCTCGTGACGTCCTTGTAGTTTCCCACGTATCCATCTATCCTCTCTCGGGAATCAACCGTGTACCTGGTCTGGTGTTTTGACTTTCTGGTCGGGCACGAAATTGACGGTGATTGTCATTTTCCGTACATCCTGTTCCTCGTGTGCACGGTATTTGTATCTCGACCAGATTCCTGCGATTTATCATCTGCTTATTAGTATTATTGTGGCTTGGCTGTTAACTTGTGTAAGTGCTAAGCGTGTCAATGTTTTACTTATATTTATTATTTTACTTACAGTTTTATTTGAAGCAATTCTACACCCAAAAATTTCTGGGAGAGACTTGAGTGGTAATATAACTTTACATGACTTTCCAGTGAACCCTAGAAGCAGCGTGGCCGGTTAGCTCAGTTGGTTAGAGCGTGGTGCTAATAACGCCAAGGTCGCGGGTTCGATCCCCGTACGGGCCACTTGTTGACCCTTTTTAAAAGATTTTAATTTCATTAAAGACCAACTGGAAAAAGGAAGGAAAGTCACATTTCCGCCATCAACGTTTCATGGCACAAACACAAACTTACCACCGTCCAAAGTGTGAGTTCCTAGAGGCAAGGGACTAAAAGAAACTGGATCTGTCCTGTAGTCTCTTCTTAAATCTCATGACCTTAGTAGATGGCTTCTAAATTTACTATTTGAACTGGAGTACGTGGCTTCTTAATTTACTATTTGAACTGGGGGCCATCGCAGTTTGGAACAAGAGTGTCTCAAACCATTACATGTGGCACTTATCAATGGCATGTGGGAAATGGTCAGGGATGGAGCTGACACGTTCCTAGTCTTCCTCCAGAATCAAGGTGTCCGATCCATCCAGCCCCTGTCTGTCCGTCAGGACCTGAGAAGCCAACCTTCCTTTCATCTTTTAAATCACTTCCTTGTGTTTCTGCTTTTCCAGGCTCCCTGGGCCCGATCTCTAGATCTCTGTGTGTGATTATTTGTGTCTCTCATTTTCCACTCAGATCCACTGCCTAAGAGCAGGATCCTATCCTTCCCCAGCCATCCTGGAACACCCACCCAACTCCCAGCACCGGCCCCAATGGAGCTCTATGAATGAGACGCCCAAATGCCCATTCCTTTGGCTCCTCAATCCCTGAAATCCCACACAGACACAGCCTCAGCCTTAGCAGCAGCAGCAGCAGCACTTTAATTCCACAAAAACTCAGAAAGCCAAACTGATCAGAACATTCCACAACAGGTGGGCTTCAAACCAGCAACAATACTACCTGAACCCTGAGAACAGTGAAACACCTCCCACCTTATCCCCTCCACCATGCAATGAATTCCTCTTAGCTCCACCCAGTTTCGGCTGGGGAAGTGGTATGGTAGGGGCCAGAGGGCACAAATAGGAGATTATCCCTCTGCGCATGTGCATCCTTGCTTGCATGGTGTGTGGCCAAGGACCACTTAAGTTCCCATAGCCCCTGAGACCTGAGATGTGGCCATCAGAGTCGGGATGGCCACAAGGGGCGTGGCCACCTCTGTTTCCTTCTGATCACATATGGGAGTCATGTCCCCACCTTCAAGCAGAGAACTAGGTTCCAAGGGATGGTGCTCTAGCTAGGGAGGTTAGGAAGAACAGGGTAGCTACAGATGGCCAACTGAATAGAAGCAGAGCCACATCCCTTCCCAGTAGGAAAGCTGTTGAACTTTCCCATATAAACCTGCCAAAGACCCAACCCAGTGAATGTGGGTCAATGTTCCCAGACAAATCTGGAAAAGCTTCCAACACATAGGCTTCCCTTCAGCGTGCAGTTCCCACCAGGGCTCCTTGAAGAGTCCTTTGGGTCCTGCTGGGCCTTGGCCTAGCCAGCCCTGGCCTTTCCCTCCGGGTCACTTGCACAGGGCCTCCAACACCTCCAGAGTGCGTCGGATGTCCCGGACTTGGCGCGCAAGCCCCTGCACGGGCTGCAGAGCCCGCTCCAGCTCCTCGCAGCGCGCCAGCAGCGTGTACATGCCCTTGATGCTCATGTCCACGGCTTCGCCTAAGGAGTCCACAGCGTCGCGGTAGGTCTGGATGCAGCCCACGCTCAGCGCTGTCAGCTCCTGCACCGCGCCACCCAGCCCGCGAAGCAGACGGTCCACTCGGCCTCCCAGTTCCCGACTCAGCCGCTCCAGATCCCGCAGAACATCGGGGTCGATGGGCGGGATGGCCGGAGTGGGTGTGGGCACTGGGCAGGGCCGCGCAGGGGCAGAGGACGGGGGCGGAGGGACGCCGCTCAGGCGGATCTTCAACTGCAGGTTGTTGGCGACAAAGTGGGTGAGGTCGCCGTGGCGGCTCACTGTGCCCTCAAGCTCCAGGGGGCTGGAGATGGTGGCCCGGCGACCGCCGCCGGTGCCTGACGGCCGCGTGTCCGCCCGCCGCCGGTGCCTGACTCTGCGCCTCCTGCAGACCCAGCGCCGGCGCACGCCCCGCTCAGCCCATCCAGGCTGCGGCTGTCCTGAAGGCGGCTGGAGAAGGAGCGG
>NW_006159824.1:207781-217840 GCF_000334495.1 Tupaia belangeri chinensis | reverse complement strand
GCCTCCTCGCGGGCGGTTGGGCCGGCCGGCCAGCCAAAGATCGCGGCCTGTTGTTCCGCGAGAGCCAGAAGGTCCGCCTCGGGCCCGGGCCGCCCCCGAGACGACTCCATACTGCGGGTGGGGGCCGGAACCCGGGAATTGGTCGCCCAGGCTCCGAAGGCGGCTGCGGCGCCTTTAAGGGGCGTTGGTAGAGGCGCGCGTATTGGCAGCAGGCTGACAATGGTAAGGACAGGAAAAACACTTTGATTGGTCTTGAAGACCAGGAAGTCCCGGAAGAAGAGCTGCTATTGGACGGCTGAGCACACGTGAGAGCCGGAGGGTGGCTAGAAGGAGGGGACAGCTGCGCTTGTCATCCCGCCCTTTCGGAGAGTTGAGGGGGCCTATCTTAAAGAACACGGTCTCGAAATATCAGAGTCCCTGGGGGCGGGACTCAGACTCCCGGCCGGTAATTGTCCCACCCACAATTATTACTTAGCAAATACCCAGTAGAGTTCCTAGAGAGGTTCTTGGGATGGAAATAGCATATGCTGCGTGGACCATCGGATTTGAACTGCACGTTGTTGACGAAAGAGGATGAAACCAGAATTCTCAGCAGAGCATGAATGGTTTGTCCCGTGTCTTCGGTTGACAGACCTAGTGGTCGAACTGCCCAGAGCCACTCACTGTGGGCAGCGCCTCGGGCCGATGGGCTGTCCTGTGTTTCTGCCACTCTGTTTTCTGTCTCCTTCCCCCTCCACGTTACGAGTCTCTCCCCTTGGAAGATGGTGTGTGATTTTACCACGAGGTAAAATATACAATAGATGAATAATTACAGATTTTGATAAGCACTGTATAGGGAAGTGTGATTGAGACCTACTGGGCAGGCATTCGTTTTGATACGGAATTGGGGAAGGCTTCGATGGGAAGAATTTTAATTGAAAAGAACTAGAAAGAGCCAGCCACCTTCCAAGCAGAGGGAAGAATGACTTGAGGCCAAGACTCAGACTCCCCCCAAAAAAAAGGCTGATATTCAAGGAATAAAGGTGGGGATTGGGAGACATTGGAATTAAAAATGACCTAGCCGAGGATTTGGAGCCTTGAGGCTGAAGAAGTAGGCGCAGGGGCCTCCACATTTTAGGGCCTCATAGTTCTTGTTAGGAATTGAAATTTAAGTGCAGTGGTGCATCATGGAAGGTTGTAAATTACAACACATAGCTAAAGTCCTGAGACATTCCTATTTAACAAAAACAATATGCTAATACTTTTTAGCTGACAGAGGATGTGGTGGTTCTTACTTGGATAGGAAGATGACTTGAGCAGCATCATACCAGCGTTCAGAGGAGCAAGCTCCTTCAAGCACCCCTCTCCTGCTCCCCAGGTCCAAGGTTCTAGCCAGTTAACTCTGATGATAATAGTTTACTTCTTCACTAGGCCTGAGGAGTCCACAATGGCCAACTGCCTGTATTTTATAGTCATGTACAGCTTGATAAAACCCTAGGCATTCCTCTGCTCTATAAAACAAAAAAATATATATTTGGACTGGGTAACTTTTCCTTAGAAAATGAGAGAATTGCCTTTGAGAATGGTAAGCCGGGCACAGGAAGAGAGTGATGCAATGGGATTCACATTTGGGGACTGTGATTCCAAGCTGACTGTGTGGAAAATGTTTCAGGGAGACAAGAGGGGACAGGCAGGCCAGTGAGGAAACAGTTTAAGTATGAGGTTATGGTGGCTCAGCCTAGTATGATGGCAACACAAACTGGGCATGTGGAGACTTTCTAGCTTATAGGTTGTAGTGAGCAGTGTTGGGCCACCCAGCAGTCTTCGTATAGGGGAAGCTATTCGCCCACCACTCCATCAGGTGTTGGTGAAGTGACAGCCTCCAGACAAGACCAGTATTTTATCCTGACTGCAGATTGGCTCAGGGAAAGGCACATGACCCAAGGTATGATGGGTAAAGGTTCTCCCCAGTACTTTATTATTTTTAAAAATATGTATTATTTCAAAGATTTATTTATTTAATTCCATTTCTTATTATAATTATTATTATTTTAATTTGACCAGAGAGACAGAGAGAAAGGGAAAGTGAGAACACAAGCCACTAGGTCTGGGACTCGAACTGCAATCAGGCATGTGGGAATCCAGTGCCCTTAACCACTATGCAACCTGCTGGCCCCATTACTTTATTTTTGATCTGTGGAAAGTGTAAAATGATTTCCCCTTCTTTGGAATTTCAAACTGGGTATCAGCTTGTCCATCTTCCAGGACAAGAACACTATAGAGAAGAAAACGAGGCTGGTAAGTAAAGAGAACCAGAGACAAAAGATGGAGAAGCATGAGTTCTGGAAACATTTGAATTCCTGTGCCAACCTAAGGCAAGCCTCCCTTTACCCTCCTGTGATTTGGTTCCTTGCCCCACATTTATCCCCCCACCCTCCACAAGCTGCCAGGTCTGGGACTCGAACTATGGTCAGCCATGTGGGAGTCCAGCACCTTAACCACCATGCCACCTGCACACCCCACAATTGCTTTTTTTTTTTATGAGAAATTTTTGCTAGGGCACTTGTACTTGCCAGAGAGACAGAAAGAAAGAGCAAGACAGGAAGTAAGAAATCACTCCCCAGGGAGCATGGACACACCACAATCCTTTCTCCTCCATTCTCCTCTTGGGATTTTGGGCATGTATGCACACCTGCCCACCATGAGTTTTAAGTTGCTGGGTCCAGGGCTCAAACTGTGGTTGACTATGTGAGAGTCCAGCAATGTAACCATTATGCCATTTATGTCATTTGCTGGTCCCTTTTATTTTTCCTTTTTTTTTTTTTTAATTTTAATTCCCTATAGGACACATATAGTCTCCAGAGAAAGTGAGAAAGCACTCTCCTGGGCGAATGACTGGGCCAAAATCCCATTTTCACTCTCTTTTTGGGATTTTGGGCATGCATACACACACATACACACCCAGCATCTTTTCTAAGCTGCTGGATCTAGGACTTGAACTACATCGTCATCCATGTGGAATCCAGTTGCCTTAACCACATCACTTTGCTGCCCTGACTTCTTTCTTTTTAAATTTGAGTAGTAAAAGCTGGTTTTCCCCCAAATTCGTTTCCCTAAACAAATGCCCTAGTCAGATGGACTCAGCACTTCCATATCTTTTCTTAGAAGAATGTCAACTCCTCATAGCCCTGGACACAGGCTATGAGTTCTTGCTGGGCTTGAGTAGGGCATTTGTTGAATAAGATGTAGGATGGAATGCAGGGTTTATGTGGGATGTAGAAGCATGTCAGGCTTTTGCATTGCATTAAATGGCATTTGCTCTGGCTACTTGGAATTTTCACTGTGAGGAGACAATGTCTCTCAGTATTTCAGAGTGGTCAAGCAGACTCTTTCCATTGCTCAAAGCAGGCAGAAGGAGCCAGCTGCTGGTGTGGTGGTTATGGTGGTTAGATGTACAGTCTACATGCATGGACTGGCAGCCTGAGAAACACGCAGGGCCATGTGCATGCCCAAAATTTCAAGAGGAGAAGGGATTGTGGCATGATCATTCCCTGTGAGGGGTGCTTTCTCACCTTCTCTCTCTGTTTCTCTATCTCTCTCCAGTCAGTGCACATGCCCTATAGCAAACTAAAAATTAAATGAATAATTTTTTAAAGAATTATTTAATTTTACTTATTCATTCACTTTTTTTTCTTTTTTTAATTTAACGAGAGAGAGAGAGAAAATAAGCCACTAGGTCTGGGACTCAAACTGTGGTCAGCCATGTGGGAGTGTCCAGTGCCTTAACCACCATGTCACCTGCTGGTCCCTAAATGAATAATTTTTTAAAAGCCATGGCATGGATGGGAACCAGCAGTTAGCGTAATGGCTATGTCACTGGACTCCCATGTATTCGACAGCAGTTCGCGTCCCAGATCCAGTGGCTTAAAACTCACACCGTGCGTGCATGCCTAAGATCCCGAGAGGAGAATGGAGAAGGGATTGTGGTGTGGCCATCCCCCCTGGGGGGTGATTTCTCGCTTTCTGTCTCTCTGTCTCTCTCTCTGTCTGGCGAGCACATGCGCCCTATAGCGAAAACCTCAAAAAAAAAAAAAAAGCCATGGCATGGAATGACATCAATGAGTGTGGATGGAGAAGAAGAGAATCCAACAAATCCAACATAGAAGCCCTCTGAGTTCACCATCAGGGACCACTCAGCTTGAGGGACTAAGAGGAAGCAATTAGTGAGCTCCATCAGGATGAAAATGAAATAGTACTGTTCCCTGGAGGTAGAAGGTAGGGAGGGAGGTATTTCTGGAAAAGATCACCCATGTTGACTGTGGCTGGACGGTGAGGTCAGACTAGGTCCATCAGGTTTAGCTGGAGCAGTTTTGGCTCCTGAGGGGCAGGTGATAAGGAAAGACAGAGGTCACAGTAAATGAGAAGTGAGGAAGTCAGTGTAGACAAAACTCCTGAGAAGCAAAGAAATTGGGAAATAGTTAGAAGATGTGGGGTCAAGAGAATATATATACATATATATTTTAAAGAATTGTTTTACTTAACTTTATTTTAATTTGACCAGAGGGGTGGGGGGAGAAAGCCTCCAGGTCCAGAACTCAAACCATAGTTGGTCATGTGGGAGTCCAACATCCTTAACCATCATGCCACCTGCTGGCCCCAAGAGAATATATATTTGTGATAGTAAATGTTTGTATGTTGATAAGAATAATGATCCAGCAAAAAGAAAATTAAAAGACATATTGGGGGGGCCAGCCTGTGGTCTAGTGGTTAAGGCAGCTGGATCCCACATGACCAACTGTGATTCGTCCTGGACCCAACAACTTGAAATACAATGCAGATGTGGGGCCAGCACATGGTGTACTGGTTATGTTGCTGGATTGCCACATGGCCGACCATGGTTTGAGTCCTGGACCTGGTGGCTTGAAAATCACACCAAGTACGTATGTGTGTGTACCCAAGATCCCAGGAGGAGAATGAAGAAGGAATTGAGTGTAGCCATCCCCCCTGGAGAGGAGTGGTTTCTCACCTTCCCTCTGAGTGTCTCTATCTCTTTCTCTTTGGTGAACACATGCACCCTTGGCAAAAACCTCTAAAAACCAAAACAAGGGGGGAACCAGCAGTTAGCGTAATGGCTATGTCGCTGGACTCCCACGTAGTCGACCGCAGTTCGCGTCCTGGACCCGGTGGCTTGAAACTCACACCGGGCGTGTGTGCGTGCGTGCCCAAGATCCTGAGAGGAGAATGGAGGAGAAGGGATTGCGGCGTGACCATCCCCCCTGGGGGGTGATTTTTCGCTTTCTGTCTCTATGTCTCTCTCTGTCTGTCTGGCAAGCGCACGCGCCCTACAGTGAAAATCTCTCCAAAAAAAAAAAAAAAAAAAAAAAAACAAGAGAAATGTGTGTGCCCCAAATTCCAACAGGATGGAAAAATGAAGGGATTTTAGCTGACCATTCCCCATAGGGAATGCTTTTCCCATCTCTCTCCTCCCTCTCTGATGAGTACTAATGTCTTCTTGTAAAGTTGAAAAACAAAAAGCAAAAAAACAGGCAACATACTGGGACTAGATGGTGGCACAGCAATAAAACACAATGATCTAGAGTCAGCAGATGGCATAGTGGTTATGTTGCTGGATTCTCACATGGTGGACCACAGTTCAAATCCCAGACCCAGTGACTTAACACACGCGAGGCTCACATGTGTGCATACCCAAGATCCCAGGAGAACGGCAGATTGCGGCATGGCCTCCCCTGTGGGTTGATTTCTCGCTATCTCTGTCTCTCTCTGTTTCTCTGGTGAGTGCACGCATCCTATAGCAAAAATCACTTAAAAACAAAAAGGATTTTCCCTTGGAGCCTTGGAAGGGTCCCTGGAACCTTGGAAGGGAGTGTTGACACTGCTGACACTTCAGTTTCAAGCCTTGGTACCCAAAAACTTTGAGAGAACAAATTTCTGGTATTTAAGCCACCAAGTGGCTGGTGTGCAGGTGCGGTGTGGGGGAGCTCAGGTCTCCCAGTACCCCAAGGCTCTGAGAGTCAGAGCAGGGGAAAACGGGGATGGGTACAGCCAGGGGCTGAGAAGAGGTATGACCAGTGGCAGTGATGCAGAGCCCACTCCACCATGCAGGGCAGGCAAGCCTCCATCCTCCAGGGCACAGACTCCTTCGCAGCAAAACCTACACCTAGAAACTTCTATACTCATCAGTACAAAAAGCTTCAACCTTTATTAAATAAAAAGGAGGTAGAGACAGATAAGGGTATGGGCCAGGACCCCTCCTTCCCCCAACACATACACAGACATACAAATAGACACAACGGAGTAAATGGCAGGAACAATCAGGGGACAGACTGAGGGGCAGAGGGAGGGAGCACCCTTCGAGAGTGGGCCCGGACCCAGGGGTGCGCTGAGACCTGGGCCAGGGCCAGCCGTTCTGAGGGGTTGTGTTTGAGCAGCTTGGAGATGAGGTCCTGGGCTCCTGTGGGCACGGAAGGGGGAAACTTCAGGTCCACCTGCAGATGTGGAGGAAGCAGGAGAAAGGATTGCCTTAGTTTCACCCTGGCTGCATTTGCCCTTGACTTCCCATTCTCTTCGGAGAGTAACGGAGGGCTCTGCAGACACACTGTCCCCTGCCCCTCAGAGCCCCCCAGCCTCTACAGCCCTCCCACCTTGACGATGCGCCGATAGGTCTCGTTGTGTGAAGCACTCTCGAAGGGTGGGTTCCCCACCAGCAGTTCGTAGCAGAGTACTCCAATGCACCACAGATCCACCTTCTCGTTGTGTGTGCGCCCCTCTATCATTTCTGGGGGCAGGTAGTCCAGGGTGCCACACATTGTCTTCCTCCTGTGTGGAATGAGGGGAGTGGGTGGGGAGTCCCAGGGACAGCCTGCCTCTCTGTTCCCTGCTGTCTGCCAGCAAGGAGACGAGAGACCTCGGGATGTACCAGGAGAGTGTTCCACCCAGGCAGGTCCACCAGGGCAACATTCATCTTGGAATTAAAGGAAAAATTGGACACCTCTCTAACGCTGGTCAAGCATGTTCTGCTTAAATCAGGTTTCATCTCTACTGCGCAGTGCTAGGAAGCCATTACAATGAAATAGGGGGTGGGCAGCCAGGGCATGGTGATTAAGTCTATTGGATCCCACGTGGTGACTACATGGTTTGAGTCCTGGACCCAGTGGCTTGAGAAAAACACTGGGAATGGCTAAAACCCCCAAAGGAGAGACAGAGAAGGTAGTCAACCGCGGTTCAAGTCCCAGACCCGGTGGCTTAAACTCAGGCCGGGCGCTTGTGCGTGCGTGCCCAAGATCCCGAGAGGAGAATGGAGGAGAAGGGATTGCGGCATGACCATCCCCCCTGGAAGGTGATTTCTTGCTTTCTATCTCTCTGTCTCTGTCTTCCTGGCGAGCGCATGCGCCCTATAGCGAAAACCTCTCCAAAAAAAAAAAAAAAGAAAATGTGGATGAGAGAACTGTCAGCCATCTGTTTTTGTAAAGATATTGTTGTATCTGATTTACATGAGGACAAACACCAATGTCTCTGGACAAGATTTGAATGTCCCAGCCCTATGCCCAGGACCAACATCCTTAGTCACCATACCTGAGGGAGGGGGCGTGCACAGACCAACCGAAGTCAGCGATCTTGAGCTCTCCCTGGAGCCCCAGGAGCAGATTCTCTGGTTTTATGTCTCTGTGAATCACCTTTTTCCCATGGCAGTACATCAGAGCATCTGCCAACTCCTCCATGATCTGGGAGGGCCAAGCACAGACAGTCAGACAAGGACAAGGACAGCTCTCCAGCCATAAGCACTGCACCCCTAATCCCGAGCTCCTTGCTGGTGTCCCCGGGGCTCACCCAACCTGACCTACCGTGGCAGTTCGCTGCTCGTCAAAAGTGCGGCTCTTCTGTAGCTCCTTATAAAGCTCTCCCCGGGGGGCATATTCCAGAATCAAATAGATCCTCTTCCGGTCATAAAAATAGTTGTAGAGACGCAGGATGTTGGGATGCCTGGGGGGAGAGACAGAGGAGGCTCTGCAGGCTGCACTTTGGCAATAAAGGAGCAGGGAAAGATGACAGGGCACATATGGGGCTAATGCGGGTGGCTGTGGGCCAGCCAGGGCCACCAGGGCTGCGAGTGGTGCTGGAACTGGGACAGCTCCCAGTTCCTGGTGTAAGAACTAAATAGGGCTCACTGGCCACAGCGGTGGAGACAACAACCTAGTGGGGTTGAACAAGGAATCGGGGTGAGGGCATAGAGGGGCTCAGAGGGCAGGCCGTACTGCAGGTGGGCCTGGATTTCGATCTCCCTGCGCAGCTGGTGCTCCACGCCCTCCTTCTCTATCTGAGACTTGAAGAGGACCTTGAGCGCCACGATGAAACGACTTTTCTTCTCCCGAGCCAAGTATACATTTCCAAATTTGCCTTTGCCGAGAGGACGCCCAATCTCAAAGTCGTCGATTGTGAAGGTCCGCCTGAATGGAATGCAGAGGCCAGCCACTGGGCGCTGGACTGGCGGGGGTCTGAGGGTCTGATTTCTCCTGCTCCCTCACCCCATCCTGCCCTCAGCCCCCTTTCTCTTGGAGGGAGTTGAGGATGAACCAGGCGTTCTTGCCCCCATCCCTGCTCCTCCTGCCCTGAGGTTTTGCCTCTGCCATTTCCTTTCACTGGGTGCCCCCTCCCTCATCTCCACCTAAGGCTGGAGGAACTTACATGAAGTTGGGGGTCCCATTGCTGTTCTCCACCACTTTCTGGCCAGGGGCCGCTAAGGGGAGAAAGGTAAGTTGACACTCACCTTTGCAATTCTCATCCCTACCCACCCCCATAGACTTTAGTCCCCTCAGGCCAGTCCCTCCCCTGGTTTCTGTTACCTAGCGGCTGGGTATTGGAGCGGCTCATGAGGACAAGTGCAGATGGGGTGGTTGGTTCCTTCCGGAGGACTCTCTGGGGCAGGATGTTCAGGCCAGACGGTGTCTGAGAAGAGGCAGAGGTAGCTCTGAGGGTGCCATTGTCCCAGCCACCACACTGGAATGTGCTGCTAGCAGCATTTCGGCTACTTGTTACAGAGCCACTCATCCTCCCACCCCAGTTCAAAGAGAAACACGGACACTGCAGTTTTGCTCCCTAGTCCCAAGACTCTGCTCATAGTCCCATATTAACATTATTATTTTTTTAGAGAGATTTTTGCTATAGGATGCATGCACTCATCAGAGACAAAGAGACAGAGAGATAGAAAGTGAGAAATCACCCCCCCTGGGGAGGGGGATGGCCATGCTGCAGTCCCTTCTCCTCCATTCTCCTCAGGATCATGGCACACAAGCACACACACCTGGTATGAGTTTTAAGATGCTGGGTGTGGGACTCAAACCTTGGTCGACTACATGGGAATCCAGCGACATAACCATTATGCCATCTGCTGGTCCCTTAAACTAGATTATTAATCAATATTTAAGTTGGCCTGAGATAAGGGAGAAAAGACTCACCCCAAAACAGTTCATTTAATCCCTTTGTCCCTGGCCCGTTTCACCTTCTTGGGCATAAAGCTAGCCAATCTGCACAGTCCTGTCCATAATATCACACTCACTCACCCAGCGCCCCCCAACCCAGGGGGCAATAGAAGGCTGGCTGGATGAATATCTGCAACTCAAGGAATTTTAACAGAGAAATATTTTCAGAGCCTCCTAGAAAGTTCAGTTTAGGAGGTAGATGGTGGCCCAGCAGTTAATTGTACTACTCTGTGAGGATGACCCATATGGCAAGATTCCCAGTTTGGGAGCCAGCATGTGGTACGGGGTCTAAAGCTCTGGATTCCCACATGGCCAACCACAGTTTGAGTCCTGGACCTGGTGGCTTGCTTTCTCACTTTCCCTTTCTCTCTGGTCAAATTAAAAAATAATAATAACAAATGGAATTAAATAAATAATTCTTTAAAAAAAGGGGGGGACAAGCAGATGGTGTAATGGCTATGTAACTGGACTCCTATGTAGTCGACTACAGTTCAAGTCCTGGACTTGGTGGCTTAATCTCATGCCAGGATCGTGTGCATGCGTGCCCAAGATCCCCAGAGAATGGAGGAGAAGGGACTGCGGC
>NW_006159824.1:206686-207760 GCF_000334495.1 Tupaia belangeri chinensis | reverse complement strand
CTCACTTTCTGGCTCTCTGTCTCTTTCTGTCTTTCTGGCGAGCGCACATGCCCTATAGCACAAACCTCTAAAAAATAAATAAATAAATAAAAGATTCCCAGTTTGTGTCTGGAGACCTCCCTAAGTATCCTAAGTATGCTGGCCATGCACATGACCTTAATCAGCGCTGGCTCAAGCTAAGGGTAGATGGCTGCATCAAGATCCTATTGCAGGGGCCCACCTGGTGGCTTGCTTTCTCACTTTCCCTCTCTCTCTCTCTCTCTGGTCAAATTAAAACATAATAATAATAACAAATGAAATTAAATTTTTAAAAATTTAAAAAGAAATAAAAAGAATTCAGGGGACCAGCAGATTAAAACAGCTGGATCCTGGGTCGCATAGTGGTTAGGGGCACTGGACTCCCACATGGCTGACCGTGGTTCAAGCTACAGATTTTCTATCTTTCTCTAACTCTGTCCCTTTCTGGTCAAATCAGAATAAACAAGTAAGGGGGACCAGCAGTTAGCATAATGGCTATATCGCTGGACTCTCATGTAGTTGACCGCAGTTCGAATCCCGGATTAAACTCACATGTGCCTCGTGCCCAAGATGCCAAGAGGAAAATGGAGAAGGGATTACAGCATGGCCGTTCCCCCTAAGGGGTGATTTTTCGCTTTCTGTCTCTCTGTCTCGGTCTTTCTGGCGAGTGCATGCACCCTATAGCTAAAATCCTCTCCAAAAAAAAACCAGTAAACCAGTAAGGGACCAGCAGTTAGCATAATGGCTATATCGTTGGACTCCCATGTAGTTGACCGCAGTTCGAATCCCGGATTAAACTCACATGTGCCTCGTGCCCAACATGCCAAGATGAAAATGGAGAAGGGATTACAGCATGGCCGTTCCCCCTAAGGGGTGATTTTTCGCTTTCTGTCTCTCTGTCTCTCTCTGTCTTTCTGGCGAGTGCATGCACCCTATAGCTAAAATCCTCTCCAAAAAAAAACCAGTAAACCAGTAAGGGACCAGCAGTTAGCATAATGGCTATGTCACTGGACTCCCACATAGTCGACCGCAATTTGAGTCCCGGACCCGGTGGCT
>NW_006159824.1:205690-206521 GCF_000334495.1 Tupaia belangeri chinensis | reverse complement strand
AAAGAACTTAAAAAAAAAAGAATAAACAAGTAAATAAATAAAATAATTCTTTAAAAAACACACACATAGCTGGATCCCACATGTTAGGTCTTAGACCCTACAACTTGAGAAACACGCCGGATACTGTGCATGTATGCCCAAAATCCTGAGAGGAGAATGGAGAAGAGACAGCAGTGTGACCATCCCCTCTGGGGGGGGCGGGGGGGATTAATGAGGTAGTTTCTCACTCTCTCTCTCTGACAAGTACATGTACTATAGCAACCCCCGCCCCCCCCAAAAAAAAGTTTAATCTATTAAGACAGAGATAAGGTCCTGAGGCCTTGAATGTTGTGGCAAATATCTATATTTACCCATTTTGCAACAAGGGACATCGAGGACACAGAGGGCTACTCTGATGGCTATGGACCACTTCTTGTTTTCAATCCCCCACCCCCCAGGTATTTGCTATAGGGTGTATGCACTCGCCAGAAAGACAGAGAGACAAAAAGCGAGAAATCACCCCCGATGGGGGATGGCCATGCCACAGTCCCTTCTCCCCCATTCTCCTCTAGGGATCTTGGTCACACATGCACACATGCCCAGCGTGAGTTTAAGCCACTGGGTCTGGGACTCGAACCACAGTCAACTAGATGGGAGAACCACAGTCAACTAGATGGAAGTCCAGCTACATAGCCATTATGCTAATTGCTTGTCCCTTGTTTTCAATTTTTCAAACCAATAGGCACACTTTCTTTTGAGAATGACCAAGATAAAGGTGATAATGGCTTCTTTTTCAGTTTCTTCTTTTTTTTTTTTTTTTGATTTTTCTCTTTTTTTTGGAGAGGGTTTTTC
>NW_006159824.1:202465-205354 GCF_000334495.1 Tupaia belangeri chinensis | reverse complement strand
AGAGATGAACATTCTTCACAGGGTCTGGTCACTCCACAGTCCCCTTCCTCCAGCTCATTAGATCCTGGGCATGTAAATGTGTGATATGTTTTAGGCTGAGCAGGCCTGGGATTCAAACCACACCTGCCATGTGGGATCTAGCTTCCACTGCTGTACCATGGTGCTGGCCCACTCTACTCCACAGCCTAAGTCAGTGCTCCATGAGGGAGGGAGCCAGTGGACAAGGGAACAAACAACTTTCCAGGATGCTAAGCCCCACCAAGGGGAATAAAGCCTGTCCATGGCACCTATCCTCTTCTTTTTTAAAAAAAAATTTGGAGAGGTTTTTGCTATAGAGCACATGCACTAGCCAGAGAGAGACAGAAAGCGAGAAATCACCCCCCAGGGGGGATGGCCACGCTGCAATCCCTTCTCCTCCATTCTCCTCTCCAGATCCTGGGCACCCAGGCACACATGCCTGGTGTGAATTTAAGTGACCAGGTCCAGGACTCAAACCGCAGTTGACTACATGGGAGTCCAGCGACATAGCCATTACACCAACTGCTGGTCCCTCCTCTTCTCTTTTTTTCAGCCAAAAGAAGAAAGCCCAGTTCCACTAAACATCTGTTCCCAAATAGTGATATTAGTACAGATTGATAAATAAGCAAGTTGAACAAAACACAGTCCAGAAATATATTCACATGTGTGGGAATTTAATATATATAATAAAGGTGACATTTCTAATCAGAGGGTAGACTCTTCAATGAAAGGTGTTTGGATAACTGAAAAATAAATCTATTTAGATTCTTACTTTTCATTGTTCTCAAAATAAATTCCTAATGATTACTTGTCCTGGACCTTTCAAACAGTGACGTCATCTAAATCCTTCTAGAGTCTGTTTCTTTTTTCTTTTCTTTTTTTTTTGAGAGAGAGAGCAGGAAAGTGAGAAATCACTCTCCAGAGGACATGGCCACATCGCAATTCCTTTTCTGTTCTCCTCTTGGGATATTAGACCTGCATACACATGTGCCCAGTGTTATTTTCAAGCCTGCCAGGTCCAGGACTCAAACATGTAGTCAGCTATGTGGGATCCAGTGTCTTAACAACCTGCTGGCCCCTCTAGAGTCTATTTCTATCTCTTGCCCAGTTTTTTTTTTTTTTTTTTTTTCAGGACAAAGGCTAGGATTATGGCTTTAAGGACAGACTCTGCCTGTTCAACCCCTGATATCATTTGTATATATGTGACAAGCAGGTTCAGCCCAGTAGAGGTCCTCAAGGGCTGGGAAGTCACTGCCTGGGCAGATTTAATTTAGTAACATTTGACAGGCTATGGTTGCAAATGACCACTCAGTTCCTACCTTGGAGCGTAACGGGGGGCGGGAGAAATGCTTAGAAAATCACCTTGTGCAAGGTCTCAAATCTCTAAGCAGGAACTGGCTATGCCCGGGAGAGGGGAGTTGGAGAACCAGGAAGGGCCTTACCGTCTGCCGGCCGTAGGGCCAGGGGAAGGCGTTCTCCTTCTGGGCCATCCTTAGAGGGAAAGGAGCAGAGCTGAGCGGAGAAGGGAAACAGCTGTAAGCAGCAGGAAAAATAAATAAATAAATAAATAAATAAATAAAGAGAGAGGAAGGGAGGGGTCGGGCCGAAGTGGCCGGAAGCGCTATCCTGACGCTACTGAAAGCGAGCAGATCAGCACTCCGGCCACAGTCAGCGCATTCGGCACTAGTCTAGCCGCCCAGGGCCAGATACAAGCCCCATCCCTTCCAGAACCCTCTTTCCACCCTTGACGCTCAGCAGCCCGGCAGAGCGCGCGGGCCCGCCCAACGGACTCCCCACCTGCTCGATCGCCTGCCCTCTCCCGGCGCAAGGTCCACGAAAGGGGGCCAGTTCACCTGGAGCTCGTGGGACAGATACTCTCTCGGCCGCCTGCAAACGACTAGGCCGGCTCGGCCGTGCTCCGGCTAAGGCGCTTTCAAATCTCCCGCTCTGGTCCAATTGGCTGAGCTCGCCGCCTATGTTCAATTACCATTGGCTAGATGTCCTGTGACGTAGACTATGAATGTCCAATAGAAGAAGGCGGATGTGAGCGAGCGCATTCTCGGGTTCCAGTTTTGGAAAGTTTCCCAACTCCCGCATTAAGTGTTGTTTTTCCTCGGTTTCCTTTTTTAAAAGATAAGTATTTACGGTAACCGGAATTTATTGTTATGTGTGTATGATCTAAGGTCAAGCTTTATTTTGATTCAGATAGAGAACCAATTATGAAAAAAATTTAAAAAAGAAAATCAATTATGCCCATATAATTTAGTAAACATAATGCCCCATTCTCAATAGATTTCAAGTACTGCCCTATATATATGTGTGTGTGTGTGTGTGTGTATCCCTATATATATATATATATATAAAATATTTATTATGTGTTATATATATCATATATATGTAATGTGTCTATTTCTGGACTCTGTTGTTCGTTCGTTTGCGTATGTGTTTATTCTTGTGCAGGTGATGTGGTGGTTAAGGTGCTGGACTCTCACGTGGCCAACAGTGATTTGAGTCCTGGACCTGGCAGCTTGCTTTCTCTCTTTCCCCCTCTCTCTCTGATCAAATTTTTAAAAAATGATAATAATGAAGAATAAAATTAAATAATTTTTTTGAGAGTGATTTTTGCTATAGGGAACATGTGCTTGCCAGAGAGACAGAGAGAGAGAAAGAGAGAAATCATCCCCTAAGGGGGATGGCCACATTGCAATCCCTTCTCCATTCTCCTGGTATCTTGGGTACACATGCACATGGACCTGGTGTGAGTTTTAAGCTGACGGGTCTGGGTTTCAAACTGCATCGACTACATGGGAATCCAGTGTTGTAACCATTATGTAATTTGCTGGTCCCAAATTAAATCATTCTTTTAAAAAA
>NW_006159824.1:196266-202332 GCF_000334495.1 Tupaia belangeri chinensis | reverse complement strand
ATCAAATTTTAAAAAGAAAAGAAAAGATGGAATTAATTAAATAAATTAATATTTTTTTGGAGAGGCTTTTGCTATAGGGTGTGTGTGCTCGCCAGAAAGACAGAGAGAAACAGAGAGACAGAGAGCGAGAAATCACCCCCCCAGAGGGGATGGCCATGCTGCAATCCCTTCTTCTGTATTCTCTCTGGATCTTGGGCAAGCACGCACACACGCCCAACGTGAGTTTAAGCCACTGGGTTCAGGACGCGAACCACAGTCAACTACATGGGAGCCCAGCGACAGCCATTATGCCAACTGCTGATCCCAATAAATAATTCTTAAAAAAAAAAAAAAAATGGGGAGGGCCAGCAGATAGCATAGCAGTTATGTCACTGGACTTCCCCATGGCTGACTGTGGTTCGAGTACTGGACCTGGTGACTTGAAAATCATGCCCAGTGTGTGTGCATGCATGCCCAAGATCCTGGGAGGAAAATAGAGGAAAAAGGATTGTGCTGTGGCCATCACCCTGGGGGGCGATTTCTCGCTTTCCCTCTCATTGTTTCTGTCTCTCTCCCTGGCAAGCAAATGTGCCCTAAGGCAAAAACTTCTTTTTAAAGAAAAATTTTAAACAAAAACTTACACCAGACTCCTTTAGGGCTGTCTACACACCTTGTTAATGCAAAGAACAGATCGTTACATCACTGTTAATATACGTTTCCAGAGAACTTCTGCTAATGGACTTTTACCCAATCCTGTCTCTTTCTCCATCTCCCCGAGACCCTCTGTTACCTTTGTCCAATAAGAACTCTTTCTAAACAACTTACACCTTCCATAGTTCTTCTTTTAGTCTAGTTAATTATTTAATTTTTTAGTTCTTTGAAAGAGACTGGTTTCATCAGAGCTGGTCGATATGTCTGTCACTTTTTTTTTTTTTAATTTTTTTTTTTTTTTTTTTTTTTCTTTTTCCCAGAGAAAGGAGACTGGTTTCATCAGAGCTGGTCGATATGTCTGTCACTTTTTTTTTTTTTAAGTGTTATTTTATTTATTGATTTTCATTTTACCAAGAGAAGGACAGAGTGAGAGAGAGGGGAAGTGAGAAAGCAAGCCACCAGGTCCGGGTCTCAAACTGTGGTCAACCATGTGGGAGTCCAGTGCCCTTAACCATCACACCACCTGCTGGCTTCCATGTCTGTCATTTTAATCCACCACTGCTGTAGGTAGTTCTGACCACATGTTCTGAGTGCTCCCCATGCATGGGCTGGTAAATCAGTATCTCTTCCAGGTGCTACTGTGAAGGTAGTAAGAGTGGTGGTAGAAATAGGCATGTAGGGGGACCAGCAGATGGCATAATGGTTCCGTTGTTGGCCTCCCACATAGTCGACTGAGGTTTGAGTCCTGGACCTAGTAGGGGTCAGCAAGTATTGTGGGTTAAGGTGTTGCACTCCCATGTGGCAAAACACTGTTGGAGTTGGAGTCCCCAAACCTGGTGGTTTCAAAAAGCACTGTTGGAGTCCCCAAACCTGGTGGTTTCAAAAACACTCTGGGTGCTTGTGAGTTCATGCCAAAAATCCTGAGAAGAGAATGGAGATGGGGTTGCAGTATGGCCATCCCTTCTGGGATGGGGGTATGGGGGTGGGTGGGGGGTGGTTTCTTAATTTCCCTCTCTTTCTCTCCAGCAGGAGCACTATGACGAAAGCCTTTACAAAGAAAAGCAAAGAAAGAAAGTAGGTGTGTGTCACAGTTGCCTACAATTTCATTTTGGGGAACCCACAATTAGTTTAAAAAGTCTGTGTATGATGAGGCATCTCCAGATATTTGATGATCTTGACTCATGCTGCTATTTTTTTTTTTTTTTAATCTCTTTATGGGACCTGCAGGTGACGTGGTGGGTAAGATGCTGGACACTCCCACATGGCAGACCACAGTTTGAGTCCTGGACCTGGTGGCTTACTTTCTCACTCTTTCTCTCTCTCTGTCTCTCTCTGGTCAAATTAAAATAAATGAATGAATAAATAAAATTAAATAAATAAGTTAAAAAAATTTTGTTACTGGAGGCACATTGTTTTTACCTAGGATCAGCCTACCCTACATCCCAAGATTAGGGAGCCCATTTCAATTGCAGCATCTTTACGAACATAGTTGGTACAGAGACAGAAGAACACTGAATGAAGAGCTTTATAAAAGCTATCACTTGCAACATATATGATTCCTTGTGACCTAGTGAAGGGAGACTTTTTTGGAACCTGTCAGGGGACAGAGTGCATGGGTAGAATATCTGATAGAGTTAATACAATATCCCTGTCCCCTAGAGTCTTTAAATTCCCACCTGCACATTATATAAGAAGATTTTGGGCTTTTCAGGGGATAGTCAATGAGCCAGCATAGAATCAGGATTTGTATCCCCCCCCCCATTTTCTTTCTTTCTTTTTAATTAATTAACTTTAATTTGGCCAGAGAAAGAAGAGAAAGAGAGAAAAAATAAATAAGAAAGGAAGTTCCCATGTCTGGGACTCAAAGCATGGTCAGCCAGCCATGTGGGAGTCTAGCGCCCTTAACCACCACGCCACCTGCCATACCTCCCCTCCCCATTTTCTTACAAAAACTATCAGGGTCAGATGGTGGTGCAATGTTACCACAACTGGAGCCACATGAGAAGGTCCTCTGTTCATTTCTAGAGGGCTCCCTGTCCAAGCTGGGCACTCATGTGCATTCCTGTGATTCTGGCAGCTAAGGCTGGGAGTGGAGGCTAACAGCATGAGCATCCTGTTGGGTCCTCTCGCTCTCTCATCGAAGGATCATCATAAATGGACTATACTCTAGACCTGAACATGGTCTCATGCCTTAGTAATCATGGCAGGGACTCATTTTGTCCAGGCCTGTCAGATGACTATGAGGCATGAGATCCTGTTCAGGACTGAAGTATAGGCCATTTATGTTGATTCATCTGAACCAGCAGGATTGTAGCTCTCCCCATGTGACCAGACAACAACAAGGTTCCCCACTACGTCCCTGACTTTTTTTTTTTTTTTTTTTTTTTTTTTGGTCATAGGGCACATTGCAATTACAAGAGAGGGAAAAAGAGGAAAAGAGAGAAATCACCCTCTAGGGGACATGGCCACTCCACAATCCCTTCTCCTTCATTCTCCTATTAGGATTTTGGATATACATGCATATGCACCTGACATGTTTTTTAAGCCGCTGGGTCCAGGACTCAAACTGTATAGTTGACCATGTGGGATCCAGCTGCCTTAACCATTAGGCTATCTGCTGGTCCATGTTTTGACTTTTTATTGCAGTATACGTACAGGAAATATACAGCTAGATGAATTTTCACAAACTGAACACACCTGTGTAACTAACACACCCAGATCAAGAAGCACATTTCTAGCACCCATGAAGAGTCCCCTTCCTTTTTCCAAGAGTAACCATTATCCTGACTTATGACCCCATTTACAACTGTTGCTTGCTTTGTACTTTATACAGATGGAATCATAAAGTATGCATTCTCTGTGTCTGACTTCTTTCATTGAATGTTATTGTCTTAGTCATGATTAAAATTATAATTTTTTCTTTTCCTCCCTCATGTTTGTTTATTTGTTTCTTCCATGAGAGAGAAAAGAGAGAGACAGGTGCCCCACACCATGCCATGATCCAGTTCTAGTCAGCTCAGGTCATATGCACTCAGCGTATACAGGAATACTTCGGGATGCAAACCTGGGACTGTGCTATGTGACCTCAGTATTAAGCAGTGTTCTTACTGTTGTGTCTGTGTGGCTGTCCTAGAATGGTAATTTTTGCGCTAAATATATTTTATCACAAAAATCATGAAGTATTTTAAATATCAAGAATACTTGCAGGGGGGCTGGCAGGTGGCATAGTGGTTAAGGGCACTGGATTCCCATGTCCACATTGGTGACTGCGGTTTGAGCCGCAGACCTGGCAGCTTGCTTTCTCCCTTTCCTTTTCTCTCTCTCTGGTCAGGTTAAAAAATGATAATAACAAATGGAATTAAATAAATAAATAATCATTTTTAAAAAAAGAATACTTGTGGAGAGTGGCCAATCTGAACAAACATGGTGACCTTTAGACACATGCAGAAACATGGGTCTGTGAGCTGTCATTTGCAGGGCAATGAAAGCAATTAACATGTGAATATGCTAGCTGCCTGTAGTTGGGTTAAAGGAAGCCACAGTGTTTATCAGAATGGGCCCCAAAAGATCAGAGAAACTACATGGCACCAGCTGTCTTCCACATCTTCAGCCAACTAACATCCTAAAACAACTGGCTTTGCATTCCATTTCCTCTTCCCCCATTTTCTGCCCTTTAAAAGAATAAACCTGGGACTAGTTTGTGGTCACGGCTATCTCCATCAGAAGCTGGACCCACTTGATCCTTGCTTTTCCATACTCGTCTTTATGTGTTTATGTTTATTTCTAATCCACAGGCCCCCTACTCAGAAAAATGTGTTCTGCTGAGTGAGTCCCAGCAAATACTCTTCTTTCCAATCTGCCATCTATAGTGGGAGAGTACCAAGATGCAGATTTCATAAAAACCCTTATGGGGGAGACCATTCACCCTGGAGGTTGAACCGTCTTATACAATAGAAAAGGCAAAAGCCAAAATCCAGGATAAGGAAAGAATTCCTCCTGATTGGCGAAGACCAGTCTTTGCTGGCAAGCAGTTGGAAGATAGGCATACTGTTTGACTACAACATCCAGAAAAAGTCCATGCTTCATCTCATGTTTAGACTTCATGGTGGTTCCAAGAAAAGAAAGAACTCTTATAAAACTCCCAAGAAGAACGAGCATAAGAGAAATAAGGTTAAGCTGGCTGTTCTGAAATACTATAAGGTGGATGAAAATGGCAAAATTAGTCCCCTTCATCGGGAGTGCCCTTCAGATGAATGTGGTGCTGGAATTTTTATGGCCAGCCATCTTGACAGACATTATTATGGCAAATGTTATCTGACTTAACTGCTTTAACAAACCAGAAGACAAGTAATTATGTATGAGTTAATAAAAGAAATGAGGGGCCAGCAGGTGGCGCAGTGGTTAAGGGTGCTGGACTCCCACATGGCTGACTACGGTTCAAGTCCTGGACCTGGGGGCTTGCTTTCTCACTTTCCCTTTCTCCCTCACTCTGTCCCTCTCTGGTCAAATACAAATAAATAAATAAATATAGTTAAAAAAAAAAAGAATTAACCTCTAAAAAAAGAGAGAGAGAGAAAGCAAGAGAGAAAGAGAATACTCTTTAAGGGGCCAATAGGTAGTGTGGTAATTAAGGCTGTGGATTCCCACATGGATCACCATGGTTCAAGTATCAGACCTGGTGGCTTGAAAATTGTGCTAGGCACATGTGTGTGAGTGCCCAAAGTCCCACGAGGAGAACAGAGGACAAGGGATTGTGCCGGGGACCAGCCTCAGTGGGGGTGGGTTGGTTCCACGGGAGGCG
The DNA here is from genome assembly GCF_000334495.1 of Tupaia belangeri chinensis. Classification (NCBI taxonomy): domain Eukaryota; kingdom Metazoa; phylum Chordata; class Mammalia; order Scandentia; family Tupaiidae; genus Tupaia; species Tupaia belangeri. The sequence goes on along the minus strand of NW_006159824.1, from coordinate 196,901 downwards.
ACGACGCTGGAAGAAAAGAAAGACAAAGGCCTCGTGCTTTTTCATGCGCGTCCTAAGCCGGACACTCCTCTAAGATAGCTCTCTGAGGAGTGACAACTGCTAGGAATCATCGTGCCTTTTTATTGAAAATGGGATACATGCAAGTAAATGGGAGAGGGGCTACGTGTTCTAATGATCAATTCATAAAGTTTTAACAATAGAGATCAAAGATTCTATTCAGGGTTTGATTAAGGGCAGGTCGATACAATTCAACAATAGATTGATGTAAGCAAGCTTTTGGGAACTTCTGTTCTGGGAGTGTGATTTCAGAGAACAGCTCCAGCAGGCAGAGTTAATTATCAGCCAGTACTTGGCGGCAGCCGTCTTGCGGTTACTGGTTGCGTTGCTAGAAAAGAAAATCTCAAATACAGATATTAGTTTTTATAAATCTCAATAAAGAATGATATTTATATAATTTCATAGAGATGTAAAATTAATTAAAGGAATCCTAATATATTTACCTATTCTGAAGGGGTGAAGTTAGTGTTCACTTGATGAGGGCAGGGATACAGCCTTTTCAACTGGTGGTGAAGTGACTAATGAGTAAATGGAAAACTTTGTGGCACACCTAGGCATTCTTATTGTGCTTGTGGCGC
>NW_006159824.1:165335-196027 GCF_000334495.1 Tupaia belangeri chinensis | reverse complement strand
ATGGTCGCGGGGCGTACAGTCGCGGCCTTGCCAGCTCACTGAACCGACCGGAAGCGATGCTCAAAGGTCAAGGGGCTCAGACGGGTCCTGGAGCCCCGCCGGGTCGGACTCCTCCAGGATTGAAGTGTGGCTATCCTCCCTGGGGATGATTTCTCACTATCTCTCTCTCTGTCTCTCTCTGGTGAGTGTACATGCCCTATACCAAAAAAGGAGGGGGAGGAGAATATTCTAAAGAACATCTGTGTAACTACTATTTGGTTAGTCAAATCTGATCATGTTTTGTTATATTTGCTTCTGATTTTTCTTTTTTCTTTAGAGAGGTTTTTACTACAGGGCAGATGCGCTCACTGGAGAAACAGGCAGAGACAGAGAGAGACAGAATGCGAGAAATCATTGCCCAGGTGCATGGCCACACTACAATCCCTTCTCCTCCATTCTCTTGGGCACACATGCACACATGCCCAGTGTGAGCTTTAAGCCACCGGGTCTGGGACTCGAACCACTGTCGACTACATGGGAGTCCAGCAACATAACCATTATGCCATCTGCTGGTCCCCTGGTTTTTCTTCTTAATGAAATGAAAGAAATATAGGTGACGTTCTAGTGTAAGTTTTCAAGAATTATATATATGGTTTCTTTATCCTTTTCTGCTATTGCTGTTACGGAAGGAATTGGGTCCCTCCAAAATTCATATATTAAAACCCTAACCCCCTGTGACCAGCAGTTAGAGTAATGACTATGTTGCTGAACTCCCATGGAGTCAACCGCGATTCTAATCCCAGACCCGGTGGCTTAAACTCACACTGGGCATGTGTGCGTGTGTGCCCAAGATCCCGAGAGGAGAATGGAGGAGAAGGGATTGCGGTGTGGCCATCCCCCCTGGGGGCTAAGTTCTCACTTTCTATCTCTCTGTCTCTCTGTCTCTCTTCACCCTATAGCAAAAACATCTCCAAAAAAAAAAAACCTAACCCCTAATGAAACTGAATTTCAAGACAGGGCATTTGGGGGTAGAGATAAGGTTAAATTAGATCATAAGGATCATAAGGAAGGGACCCTGATCACATAGGGCTGGTGTCTTAATGCAAAGAGGGAAAGACACCAGCCTTCCAGCTAGTCAGAATCATGGGCACTCAGAGGGTTCAGGTTCACCTGGGCCTTCACCTATGGTTCCCTCACTTGCAGCCATGTCCTACGATGCACCATTGCAGGCAGCATCTTGGTCTTAGGCCTCTGGCCTTCAGAACTGTGAGAAAATAAATGTTCATTGGGCCAGCAGGTGGTCTAGTGGTTAAGATAGCTAAATCCCACATGGCCGACTGCAGTCTGAGTACCGGACCTTTGACTTGAAAATACTCCAGGCAAGTGTATGTGTGTGCCCCAAATCCCAAGACGAGAGTGGAGAAAAGATGGCAGCATGGCTATTTCCCCTGGGGAGTGCTCTGCTAGTATCTCTCTTTGTCTCTGGAGAGCACACGTATCCTATAGCAAAAATAAATATTTATTTATTTATTTATTGTTTAAACCTTGCTATTTGTGGAATTTTGTTATGCCAGTCCCAGCAGACTAATAAAGTCAGTAAAAAAACTACAACTAGTTCAGGTAAGACTATTAATCATTGGGATACTTCAAAAATGAGGGTGCCCAACCAGGTAAAGAACCAGAACCGGGGAACCAGCAGTTGGTGTAATGGCTATGTCGCTGGACTCCCACGTAGTCGACCGCGGTTCGCGTCCTGGACCTGGTGGCTTAAAACTCACGCCGGGTGCGTGTGCATGCGTGCCCAGGATCCCGAGAGGAGAATGGAGGAGAAGGGATTGCGGCGTGACCATCCCCCCTGAGGGGTGATTTCTCGCTTTCTGTCTCTAATGTCTCTCTGTCTGTCTGGAGAGCACACGCGCACTATAGCGAAAATCTCTCAAAAAAAAAAAAAAAAAAGGGAAAAACCCCAAAAAAAAAAAAAAAGGGAAAAAAAAAAAAAAAAAGAACCAGAACCGGCTGAAGTGGTTGTTAAAGGCAAAGGGAATCCAGAATGAGTAGAAGAGCAGAGTTATAAACAACTGCTTCTGATGAACCTGGGATCTTGTCGTACGGCTTCAGCACCATGGAGCATGGCTTTCCTGCTGCACTGTTGCAGCTGGTTGGCCTCTTCTGTGGTTTAGGGCTCATGTGATTACTTTGAGCACACCTGGATAAAGCAGGCTATTCTCCCTAGTATAAGGGAATACACACTGCATCAGGCTGGATGAAAGAATATCACTATTTTGTATCTTTTCTTTTAAATTTTTTGCCATAGGGTGGCATGTGCTTGCTAGAGAGAGAGAAGGAAAGTGAAAAATGACCTCATTCTCCTCTCACACACATGCGCCTGATGTGTTTTTCAACTGCCAAGTCCAGGACTCGAACTGTAGAGCCCTTCTCTTTTTGTTTTATTATTTTCAAGGTTTTGGCTGTAGGGCGCCTACACTCAAACTGCAGTAGACCACGTGGGAGTCCAGCACCTTAACCACTACACTACCTGCTGGCTCAGTTCTCTCCTCTTTTCTTTTCTCCTTTTTTTCTTTTCTTTCTTTCTTTTTTTAACCCCTTTTTTCTTTTCTTTTATTCCCCCCACCCCTACCCTATCAGGGCATGAGTTTTATTCACTATCAAGGAATAGAATAGTAGGAACTTCGCTCACAAATCAACGTGTCTTGAGCTGAGGATAAGATACAGCAAATGTATCTTATACAGTAATGAAGGGATGGGATAAGGTAATAGAGGGAAGGAATAAGAGATTTTTTTGGAAAAGGCCAGAGTTTCCCAGAATTCCAAAACTTACCTCCTTTTTCTCCTTGTAAGGTCATTTCTGGTGGTAACCTAGGTGATTATAAAGTATCCTATGTGATTATAAACTATCATGGTGCTGGTAGGTGTGTCATTTTATATTCTTACTTTTTTAACTACTTAAAAAAATATTTAACTTTATTATTATTTTCCAGTTTGACCAGACAGAGAGAGAGAGAGAGAGAGAGAGAGAGAGGGAAAGTGAGAAAGCAAGCCACCAGGTCCAGGACTTGGACTGTAGTCAGCCATGTGGGAGTCTAGCACCCTTAACCACCATGCCACCTGCCAGCCCCTGTTTCATATTCTTTTTTAGAGAGACTTTTGCTATAGGGCCTGTGCATTTGACCGAGAGACAGAGAGACAGAAAACGAGAAATCACCTCTGCCATGCTACAATCCCTTCTTCTCCAGTTTCCTTTCAGGATTTTGGGTGCGCACACGCACATACACACTCACACACACACACACACACACATGTGCCGGGCGTGAGTTTGAAGCTGCCGGGTCTGGGACTTGAACCTCAGTTAACTATGTGGGAGTCCAGCGACATAACCATTATACCATCTGCTAGTCCCTGTATGTCATTTTATAGTCTAATGCAGTACAATAAAGGTATAATGAGTTTGAAGGTTAGGCAGTAGTTGGTTCAGGCAGCATCTTAGTTCTGAGTGGTTCAGGTTGGGCTTTTTAGTAAAGGCCTTATTTTTAGCTATTGGCATCCATCCTGTTGTGTGTGTGTGTGTATGTGTGTGTGTGTGTGTGCATGTGTGTTTAATTATTTTTCGGTTGTAATTTTGGGAGTGGCTAGTCTGGGTTGTCTTTGCTTTTAGTGTATCTAAAACAACAATTTTTTTTTTTAAAGATAAAATGACTCTGGACTTCTGTTAGTAACTGCTGAGAAGTTTAGAGAAAGATTATATTTGTGCTTAGTACTCTTGTGTTTTACAAGACATAAATAGTTGTCTTAAGACATCAGAGATGATTGAAAACATTTTTAAAAATTGGATGCAAATTCTGAATATAAGAAGGCAACACTGGAAAAAAAAAAGAAAAAGAAAAAAAAAGGATAACTTTTGCTTGGAAAAGTCACACAGACCTTTGGACAGCAGTATAGTTAGCTGTTAGATGGCTCCCGAATGGCCTTTAGGGTAATTTTCTGTCAGAAAATAAGGAGATGGTTGCAGCGACCTTTGGCCTGAATCCTTCAGTCAGAGCCCTTCCTTACTGGCAGCCAATGCCCATAGATGGGCTGATAAGGCCATGCTGGCAAGAAAGCTAATTAGAGTACCCTCCAGCCATTCCTTATAAATACATCACATCTCCTCAGTGGGGTGGGCTGAAGCACCTCTGACTTCAGACCTCAGGGATGTTCTTTTTCTCAATAAATTTTTCTTTTTCTCTTGAGGTGGTACCTCCTGAATCTTACTCTGAAAACTAATAGCAGCTTTTAGAGTTTTCAAAAAAGGTTATAGAAAATGTGTATTATAAAAAAAGCTATGCATGGATGCCAGTAGGTAGCATGATGGTTGTGGTGTTTGACTCCCACATTGCCAACCATGATTTGAATTCCGGACCCAGCAGCTTGAAACTCATGCCAGGCATGTGTGCTCACATGCCCCAAATCTCAAGAGAATGGAGGAGAAGGGATTGCAGTGTAGCCATCCCTCCAGTGGGTGATTTCTCATTTTCTCACTCTCTGTCTTTCTGTCTCCGGCAACCACATACTCCCTATAACCAAAAAACCTCTTAAAAACAACAACAACAATAAAAAATATGCATGGATTTCAAAAATTCTGCACCAAAATAAACTCGTACTTTAATTCAGTTTCCCTTTGAACTTTTCAAAGAATCTTAGCCAGGAACTGAAGTTTCAGGAGTTTATGTCACAGACTTAATTCTATAAAGGCAAAGAAAAAAGATACACAAAGATAATCATGGCAACATTTTAAATATCATGAAAAACGTGTAGATAACCAGACAAGCAAAATATCTAACTTTATAAAAATTGTTTAATAATGTCCAGATTGTAATCAAATTATACAATCATAGCTGCAAGGACTATAGAATCGTATTACAATGATGGTGAAATAATAAGAATATAAGATAATGGACATCATGGACAAGTACAAGGTAAATTGACAAAAATAAATAGTGGCTTGGCATAATAATTATACATGACTACTATTATTTTTAAAATGACTAATTAGTGGTACATTCTTTCAATAAATAACATGTATTGCTCTTCTGTGTTACATAACCTAGATCATCTACAAAATTAAAGGTACTGCTATTTTAATTGGTTGGTGTAGTGGAAACATTAAAATGAAATAAAAGTACCTAAGCTTGTATTTAGGAGAAAAACCACATAAACACTGAAGTTCATATTTTACTAGTATAATACAACTATGAGACTATTTTCCTGAAAAAGTCATTATTACAATCCACGCACCGAAAATATATACCAATTTGTGACCCCGACGTGATTTGAACACGCAACCTTCTGATCTGGAGTCAGACGCGCTACCGTTGCGCCACGAGGCCCCCGTGAATATAGCTTCTGACGGGTGGTGTGAACAGACTTCTCGTCAGCAATAGGGGATGGGGCTTAACCCTCAGGCACCGGCTCGAAAGTTTTATCCTGTGGGTTGCACAAGGCCCCAGCGGCTGAGATGCGCGCGCGCCCATAGAAAACGCTTCTTTTGAGTGAAAGATGAAGAGGCCTATGTGCTTAAATGCACTTAGGTTCGGACCATTAATATTGGGACATACTGATCTCGCACTACAGAGAAATTGATATTTATGTGCTTGGGACTGTTTTTTTTGAGGATGAAGTCATCGCGGCGTCACTGCACTCCTGGTACCCTAGACAAAGTTTAAGACTTAATCACAACTCGGTGGGCGACTCAGACAATCCTTTTATTTAGCTTCTGTGGACTTTGTCCTCAGAAAGGAGCTCAGCAGTGGTGAAAGGCGAGCGCCGCTTATGCGGGTGATTCGTGTTGTGCGCTATGTCTGTCTGGATTTAATTAATGCTGATTCCGTCCTGATCTGGAGTCAGACGCGCTACCGTTGCGCCACGAGGCCCCCGTGAATATAGCTTCTGACGGGTGGTGTGAACAGACTTCTCGTCAGCAATAGGGGATGGGGCTTAACCCTCAGGCACCGGCTCGAAAGTTTTATCCTGTGGGTTGCACAAGGCCCCAGCGGCTGAGATGCGCGCGCGCCCATAGAAAACGCTTCTTTTGAGTGAAAGATGAAGAGGCCTATGTGCTTAAATGCACTTAGGTTCGGACCATTAATATTGGGACATACTGATCTCGCACTACAGAGAAATTGATATTTATGTGCTTGGGACTGTTTTTTTTGAGGATGAAGTCATCGCGGCGTCACTGCACTCCTGGTACCCTAGACAAAGTTTAAGACTTAATCACAACTCGGTGGGCGACTCAGACAATCCTTTTATTTAGCTTCTGTGGACTTTGTCCTCAGAAAGGAGCTCAGCAGTGGTGAAAGGCGAGCGCCGCTTATGCGGGTGATTCGTGTTGTGCGCTATGTCTGTCTGGATTTAATTAATGCTGATTCCGTCTCTACTACAGCTAGACTCTCGCCCCATAGCACTCAGCTTCTGTATAAAACTTTAGGAACTCCAGAACAACCACTTGCTATGGAGCGTTGGTGGTATAGTGGTGAGCATAGCTGCCTTCCAAGCAGTTGACCCGGGTTCGATTCCCGGCCAACGCAAGTGGTTCTTTTCCTTTTTTTTTAAACCTCAGCAGGGAGGTGCCAAGGAAACAAACAACTCCCTGTCTCTGCACCCGGGGCTGTGCAGAACGCAGGCGGGGTGGAGGGGCGCAAGCACCTCGCTCAGTTTCAAACCGAGATTAAAAACGTCCATTTATGTCCGGGAGGAAGCAAGCTTAAGGTCAAGTCAGACAGCGAATTACGCGAGTTGAGTCAGTTTTGCGCGCTGTGTTTACTAAGCTATCGTCAACGATAAATGATAAATATGTTGAATAATGGTTAACTTAGCCACATATTTAAATAGTAAGTTATTTGCAATGAAATATAAACTTGACACTTAGATGATAAAGTTATAAAACCAGAATTAAAAATAATAGCTATTAAAAAGTGAGTGCACCTCTCCCCGTCGGGGAATCGAACCCCGCTCATAGTAGCTATTAAAAAGTGAATGCACCTCTCCCCGTCGGGGAATCGAACCCCGGTCTCCCGCGTGACAGGCGGGGATACTCACCACTATACTAACGAGGAGTAAGCTGATAGGCAGCCTGTCCATATGCTTGATCTGGGACGTTTACCATGTACGACACAATGACAATGACAACGTGAAGCCCACTGGTTAATGTTCTCATAACTATCTAGTATTGCTGACCGGAAACCTATGCACATTTTAGAGCACAGCTGAGAGCCACCCTCCAGGAAGGAGGAAAGGAGCAGAAATGATAAACAAACAAAAAGTCGTTTCGCAGGGCTGCAGAAAACCAACCAAGAGTATGAAAACCTACAGAGACTGTAGTTTGACCGTTCCTGGGCTCTACCAAACACACTCCAAATAGATCCCACCCCATTCCACTTTTTATTTATCTCTTTAGATTGATCAACATCAATCCAATCAAAACCAGGTTCTGTTGGCCCAGGTGAGATACTAAACTTTCAGAAAGCAAGTAGCAGAAAGTGACCTTGGAGGCACTATTTCTGGCACGCCAGGCAGAGCTGCGAATTGAACTTACCATCAGGACGTCCACTCAGAACAAAAGAGCTGTGGCACAACACTTTTCACTGACCAATTTCCAGTCCAGCATTCCGAAGCATTGTTCAAGTATTGAGAACACACTCTTTGGGGCATGCAATATCAAGCAAAAAAGAAAACAAAAACCTAGAAAGGGCTCGTCCGGGATTTGAACCCGGGACCTCTCGCACCCGAAGCGAGAATCATACCCCTAGACCAACGAGCCGACGCACAGGAAAGGCCGCGGACGTCCTTAGAGGTCGTACTAGATTTGCTACAGTGGGAGGCCCTCAGAACCGGTGGAAGTGTCCTAACTCTTGTTCCACCCTAAAGCTGAATACTCTGAATCAAGAGTCTGGGAATCTCTTGGCTCAGGCCCTCAGACTCAGGCTCCTCCCAGGAAATAGCGTCAAGGAAATAAGAGGGAGTGCGCTCGGTCTCCGGCTCGCCCTCGCCCTCGCCCTCGCCCTCGCCCTCGCCCTCGCCCTCGCCCCGCCCTCCAGAACTGCCTCGATCCCTTCCATCTGTTCCCCTACTCAGGTTGCAGGTTCTGCTGGTCGGCGACTCCACACCATCTCGTAACCTGGGGTATGGATCTTTTCGCTATCCTCCTGCGGTCCTTGAACCCAGACCCCCGACTCCCGACCCAGAGCTTTGAAGACAAGCAGTAGAGTTGCCTGGTTTTAGGACGGTTAATGAGCCCCGAAATCCCTGGGTGAACACCATTCTCTTATCTTCGTCCCTGCGTCTGTCCATCCTCCTGGAGTGACAGACAGAGTAAGCCCCAGGCCAGACCTGTCGACAGTCTGTTCTTATTGGATCATGAGGGACAGAGGGAATGACTTCAGGGTTGAGAAGACCCCTGGAGGAGGCGTGATTGAGCTGGGTGGCTGGCGGGGTCGGGGAGGGGGACCGGCTTTCCAACCTGTGGAATATGTCAGGGGCGCCAGGTCTTACCACCGGACGGTCCCTGACGCCTGTACACCGCTACTAGCACTGGTCTCCTGGTCTGTTTGTTCTGGGGCCCCTACTTCCCTTTCTAGAGTCCGCTCTCCTGGAATGGTCCAGAGGGGACCCTCCTAGTTGCCTCCTAAGATTCTGGGTAAGGGGCTCTGGGGCAGGCAGTGTGGTCCAAGGCCTGCAGGCCCGGCATTGGGTTTGTAGTGTCCCCTTGCTCCTCTGTCATTCTCCAAAGCTTGCTATACACTCGCTGTGCTTTACGTGTGAGCTGCAGAGAGTGGGGGGAAGGAGGAGAGGGAGGGGGCGCGAGGGATAAGTTACAGTCCACGGATTTGCCTTCCCTTAGCCCAGTGCCTGCTCTAGGGTGTTTTCCTAGCAGAGTTCAGACCTGCAGCTGCCCTGGACCAGCTTGGTAGCTAGCATCTGGCTAAATCATCATCGTCCACACTGGAGTTGCGTATTTCATGGGGCTAGGCTCTTCCAGATGCCCAACGTACAGGTACTTTTGTTGGAAGGACTCAAGTGAGGGGTTCTGCTTAGCTTTTCTTTTCCAGGTGTCCCTAGGGAAACAGTGGAGGATGGCAGCAGAGGGCAGGCCAGCCTTTTCCATCAGTACTCCAAGGTTTTCAGGTGGATGAGGAGGTTCTTAGGGTTGATCTGGCATTATATCCCCCTTTTTCAAGTCCTCTTCCTCTACTCTTGGGCCTCTAGGCATCTCTCTTTTCCCTGGTCTCAGGTACTTAATCCATAAAGAGGCGGAGGCCTAAATCCTATATGAACATTTTGAAAGCTATGGCTTTTCATTCTAGAAAAATGCATGTACTACCAGGAAGTTCAAAGATACCCTGAAACCTTGTCCATGAGTCCATGAACTCCACTTAGAATCAAAGGACTAACATGTAAATAGCTAATCATTGTTTAAACATAGGTGGAAGTATTTTACATTTCAACAGGTGCCAAAGCTTTATACTAAAGATTGCTACTAAAGCTTAACTTTGGGCAATAAGTTTGAAAGCTATTGGGTAAGAAATTGGAAAGGGTGAGAAGATATCCTTGGTGAATTGGAGGCAATGGAGGCCCTGCCAACACTTTCCTAAAGGACAACCCTGACATACTCCTAAAGTTCTCCCTCTTCTTTAGACTCTATATCTTGTTAATTCCTGAGTTCTGTTTTTTTGTTTTTTTTTTTTAAATCCTAAGCATGTCTTGAATTAATTTCTTCCTACTGCTGCATGAGTACAAACCTTGACATCTCTGGGGGACCAGCAGTTGGCGTAATGCTCTGTCACTGTAGTCGACCGTGGTTCGAGTCCCAGACTTGGTGGCTTAAATTCATGCTGGGCTGTTGCCAGCGAGCACATGTGCACCCCCAAGATCCCGAGGGGAGAATGAAGGGATTGTAGCATGGGCATCATCCCAGGGGGGTTGATATCTGTCTCTCTCTGTTTTTCTGGTGAGCGCATGCACTCTATAGCAAAAAAAAAAAACAACACTCAAAAAACCTTGACATCTCTGTAACAAACCTCTTTCCCTCCCTCCCCACCTGATTGTAGCATTTAACTGGAATGTAATCTAATTAAACATTTTTGTTGTGTTTATTATCTGTTATTCCCTGTTCTCCATCAATATAAAACTCCAGGGCAAAAGTTTCATCTACTTTGTCCCCTGTTGTACTTAAGACTTTTAAAATAGAATTATTCATGTATCTTTCTTTGTTATAGGGCACATGTGCTCATTAGAGAGTGAGAGGAGAAAGTGAAAAACCAAGCCACGGGGTTTGGACCTGCATTACAGTCAGTCATATGGGAGTCCAGCACCTTAACCACACACCACCTGCTGGCCTCAGTCTTTAAGACTGAATTTACTGAGACCAGCAGATAGGCATAGCAGTTATAACAGTGGACTCCCACATGACCCACCATGATTCGAGTCCTGGATCTGATGGCTTGAAATTCATGCTGGGGCACGTGCATGACTGCCAAGATCCTGGGAGGAGAATGAAGAAGGGTTCATGTTCATGACATGGCCGTGCCCCTCTGGAGCATGATTTCTCACTTTCCCTATCATTATCTCTGTGTCTCTCTCCCGCAGTGCTTGCACCCTAAAGCAAAAACCTCTTATGTTTTTGAGAGATTTTTGGTATAGGGCACATGCGCTCACCAAAGAGACAGAGTGAGATGGAGAGACAGAAAGTGAGATGGAGAGATATCAGTCCCTGGAGGAGATGGCCACACTGCAATCCCTTCTCCATTTTTGTCTCTGGACTTTGGGCACACACACATATATGCCAGTGTGGTTTAAGTCACCGGGTCTGGGACTTGAATCATGGTAAACCATGTGGGAGTCCAGCAATGTAACCATTACACCATTTGCTGACCTGAAGCACAAACCTCTTTAAAAAGGAAGACTTAACCTGCTCCAGAAATCCTCCCCTGATCAACCTCTGCCCTTAGGGTAGATGACACACCCGTTTTCTCTGTGCCCTTAGTGCATTGTGTCCCCATTGCATCTTCCCAGGAACCTGAGAAATGGCTGTACCTGTTCCTCTTTGTTATGCAAAGCATCTAGCCTGGTATTTGGCACAAATATGGTCCTTGCAGTGCTGTGTCACTTCCTTGGCATAGATATAGCAATTTCTCCAAGAAAAGACTTTCTCAGACATCTTTGAGTAGTTCCTGTGCCAGGGGATGATATTTAGCCCTCTGAAGATTTGGGCCCTGCCAACAGTCCACAGATCGTATTTCTTGCCTTCTCTCCAACATTTTTTTCACCATTAGCAGCCTGGCTTCAGTGCTCCAAAAATGCACCCTGCCCTTGCTCATCAAATCCTTGGAGAACCCACCAGAATGGGGTTTTCCTCTGCCTTCCGTTCACATGGTCCCAGCCCTTCAGTGTGGACCTGCCCAGGTGGCTCAAGGTCAACCAAATCCTCAGTTAACTCCTAGCCCCATGGAGAGAGAGTGGTAACTACATGCCAAAGGTCTGGTACAGGACTGTACCTAGAAGCCACACCAAGTTTAAAAAATATCTATGTATATACATACATATATATGACATACATATACATGAAATATGTATATAAATATTTTTTGAGAGATTTTTGCCATAGGGCACGTGTGCTCACCAGACAGAGAGAGACAGAGAGACAGAAAGCGAGAAATCACCCCCCAGGGGGGATGGCCATGCCGCAATCCCTTCTCCATTCTCCTCTTGGGATCTTGGGCATGCACACACACGCGCCCGGCGTGAGTTTTAACCCACCGGGTCTGGGATGCGAACCGCGGTCAAGTACATGGGAGTCCAGTGATATAGCCATTACTCTGACTGCTGGTCCCACATATACACTATATAAATATATTAAAAATATATATTTAAATATATATGCATGTATACACACACACACACACACACACACATATGTGTATACTGTTAATGTTGAGGCCCCAAACCAAAGAAATACAAAGAAGACCCAAACAAAACAAAGTGGTTCAGGTTCTAAGAGGTCCTGGTTAGGGGGAAGAGGCTGAGCATTGACCTGATGACAGCCAGGGCTAGCCTACTTGAACAACTGGATGTGGCAAAACAGGTTAAAGCACAATTAGTTCTGCACAAACTTCATGCCTTGGTGAATGCAAAATTTGCGGTTGGAACTCAGCACAAATCCAAGTGGTTTTGGTTCAGAAAGGGAAACACTCTTGACTTCTCATACAAAAACCACCGGTAGGGACCACTGAACCACGAAAACAGGAGAGATTGAAGATTCGAGTCTAATAAAGGCACCGCTGGGATTCGAACCCAGGATCTCCTGTTTACTAGACAGGCGCTTTAACCAACTAAGCCACGGCGCCAGAGTTACAGAGGCACTTTCTAAGGATGTACTACAGGAATATAATACTGGGAGCCTACACAAAGATTTTTAAATTCTGAAATCCATTCAGTAGATCAATTGGCTCTATGTCACGTGCCTGTTCGTGGAATTCCCCCAATATTGAGAAAAGAGAAATAAAATGTCTGAAACAGACGTGCACGGTTGGGAAATTCGCCAGATTCTACAATTTTGAGACTAGAAGCTTGAAGGGTGCCAACTGGACCAGTATCACCTTGTTTAAAAAACGTGATCAGTATGTTGAAGAAAACAGAGCCAACCGTAGTCGGCAGGATTCGAACCTGCGCGGGGAGACCCCAATGGATTTCTAGTCCATCGCCTTAACCACTCGGCCACGACTACACAGCTCTCGTGAGTGCTCTCATCCTGCACCTTTCTTAGTTTCTATGCCCCCGTAAACATTCCGTTGATCATCTTGGTTCCAAAGCGCGCCAGAGGTAGCCGACTGGACCATGGGGGCGCTAAAGTAAAACACAATCAGAACGAACTTTCGCTCGCATCTGCTCTGCTATTCTGAGATTCTCATTCTGCTATTCTGAGATTCTCATTCTCAAGTCTTTCCCCCGCCCCGCCTGCAGTAAACTGCTCCAGGGAAGAGAAGACACTGCGATTGCCGCGGGTACATTCCCTCCGCCCTGTTCCAGAGAACTCCGTTCCAAACTTTAAGAAGCGCTAGAAATCCAGATGTTCTAATGCAGTAGATAAGCAACGTCATTCTGTGATCAGAAAGCATTCGGTTCCGGGCAGAAACGTCCGCGGATAAAGGCCGAGGGAAAAAAAAAAAAAGAAAAAGAAACACACAAGGAAAAAAAAAAATAAGTAAAAGGACAAGAGGCCCGTACGGGGATCGAACCCGCGACCTTGGCGTTATTAGCACCACGCTCTAACCAACTGAGCTAACCGGCCACCCATGAGAGGTTTTAACCTCGAAACTTCACATGGGGTGTTGCTGAAATATGGGAACAAACTACGTCCTATAGAACTGAACACATTTCAGAAAGCTGACAAATATGAACTGAAACACATCCTTAATAGGGGAAGAAACACCTGAGCAGCTGTAATTAGTGTGGCTTGATTATGCCTCTTCACCTAGCAAGCAGCTCTAGGAGGTATAATTCCAACCAAATTCATGAGCACCCTCAATAACCCTAACTCTGGGTGTTGTGACTCAGGAGTTCCTACCCAGTTGGTGGTGTTCAGGAATCTTCCTTAGGCCTATGGGAAACCCATGGTGCTGACCCTTTATCTAGAGACACATGTCCCTCCTAGTATCTGATGCTTCCCTCCTCGCACAGCCATCTGGTACTTCTCAACAGCTCTCAGCTTTTATACTTGGCTTCTCAGGATAGCCTGGTTGACTGAGACCATCATAGCTGTGCTCTCCACTCCCTAGTTTGCTCCCTTTAGGGCCTGATTTTGGTATCATCTCCTCCGCTGGACCAGAAACTTTTCTCCACCTTTGGCACTGGTGGTAATAAAAGTGTTGAAATGATGGTGAATGACAGGCCAGCCACCTGGGCATCAGAATGCTAGTAACTCCAGTGATGTGTGTAAGTGAGAGACATCACCAAAAAACTTTATTGCAGACCAAAAGGCCTATCATTAGCACCCCTATGAGGGGTAATTCTTTTGTTCCTCTGGTTCATGCCACAAAGGCAGCACAAAGGTGCTCTGACCCTAACCAAAGAGGAAATAGTAATGGTGCCATGATTTCACTGTTTCCATGGTTTTTCCAAGGCAGACTGGCACCAGAATGCCAAGAAGTTACAGTGGGGTGGCAGTTTGTGAATCCAGGGATTCAGTGTCCTGTTTCAATCAAAGAGAAGTAGGAGCCACAGCAAGGGGGAAGAGCTGGGACCCAGCCCTCAAGGTCTCCAGCAAAGCAGGAAGAATGTGCAGGCCCATTCTTGCAGTCAGGTTAACAGGAAGAAACAAAGCTGGTGTGCTCTGGCTCCTGGATAGAAAGGCAGGACAGTTGGAGCCTGGGATTCACACGAGTCAACAGAGGGAGCTCTCCACACTGGAAGCGCTGTAGCCGAGGAGGTTCTGAGGGCAAGAGAAGAAAAAAAGGCCCATGCATGCAGTTTTCAGTTCCCATTCACCATTCCCATCCCAAACTCCAGAAATTCCCTACCAATCCTCACAACTCTTTCTCCAAAGAACCCCTCTATCTGCACTCCACCTCCCCTTCCCTTACCTAATGGGATGATCTTAGAGGGTTTCCTCTCAAGTTCGAAAGAAAGCTCAATAGGGCGAAGGACAGAGAGGCTGGTACAAAGTGTCCGGAGGAAGAGGGTCAAGGGCTCATCAATCTCAGCTGAGGACTAGAAAAGGAAACTTGGCATTACTCAGAGCCCAAACTCCTAAGCCCTCTGCCTCAAGTCCTTCAAAGCCCCAGGAATTTGGGTATCTAAGTCCCCCTCTTCCAGTGACATCTCACCTCCAGTTGGGCTCCACGCCCTGTAAATTGCAAGGTCACTCTCCCTGGCACCCTGACAAACTCTAGGAGGGAGGTCCACTCACTAGGACACAGCCCTAGTGCTGATGCCACATGATGATTCCTACAGGTCACTGCAGCTTCAGCTGTCCCATCCTCCACCAGGAGCCTAGGGGAAAGGGGTGGGGACAGACACAGAACCCTCACAACTATTCAGGTGGCCAATCTCCTGGACCCAACATACTTCCCTCCCACTGTTTCATCTTTAACGCACTTTTCCTCATTCATTCATTCAAAAAATATTAAGCAATTCCCATGACTGGGAATTCTGCTAACACAGGGACAGCAGGTAGATGAAGTTGGATAAGGAAGTAAACAGTGTGACAGGCATCCGCCTGTGCTCTCACCTGATGCTGGCCTGGCTTACAGATGTCTGAGTGAGGCAAGTAGGGTCCCGATGAATGCACCTCCCCTGGGATGAAGAAAGAGGCTTGAAAAGTCGTCCTGACCCCATCAGATTCCTCTAGCATTCCCAGATCAACCTGTCTCTTCCCATACCTGAGGGCAGATGCTGGTACAATGAGTACACACCCAGAGGAGTTCAAGGGCGAAGACAGAAACGATATGGCACGAGGCAGTGGCCTGGAAAGGAGCCTGGCTTCCCTGTAGAAGTTCAGCCAGGTAGATGTGGGGCAGGGGAATGCTAGAGAAAGGGACAGACAGAGGTTTTAAAAAAAAAGTAGGCAAAAAGTAGGCAAAGAGTGTCTGAAAACTCCCAGGGTAGGTCTGGAAGAACTTAGCATGCACAGGGATGGGGACAGCAGTGGGTCTCTGGTTCTCCTGGAAGCTCCATATCTGTCCCATGCCAACATGTTCATTCCTGATCTTTGATAGTCATCAATTATTTTTTCAAAATTGAACACGATGACATTAGCAAGAAAGATATTTGCATTTTAGACTGAAAAACTTTCAAGACCCTAGAACATTATTTCATTCTGAATAAAATGACGGGTGGGGGCGCGTGTGCGTGCGTGCCCAAGATCCCGAGAGGAGAATGGAGGAGAAGGGATTGCGGCGTGACCATCCCCCCTGGGGGGTGATTTCTCACTTTCTGTCTCTATGTCTCTCTCTGTCTGTCTGGCGAGCGCACACGCCCTATAGCAAAAAAAAAAAAAAACCTCTCCAAATAAAATGACAGGTGGTAGGCACTTTTTATCTGGGGTAGAAGAAATTCTTCTGATTCAACACATTCTGCTAGGCCTGAACAAGACTGTAATTACAGCTCAAGTTTGAGTCAAGGACGTGTGGGATGTGAACATGTGCATGTGGAGTTTAGGGGTCAAGGTCTAGGGCACTGACCTGACTATGGCCTCTGGAGGAAAACTCAGGACCTGCACATAAGTGGATGGCCGGAAACAACAGTAGACATTGTGGGATCTGTAAGTGAAAGATGAGTAGTGAGGAGAAAGAGGTCAAAGTCAGTAGGAGCTTGGGACTTGGGTCACAAATCATAGGCTTGGCCACTCTGCACTGTCCCAGCCCCCAACTATGTCTCTACCAAAGCAGAGAGAAGAGAAGACAGTCTGCAACATCCCAAGAAAGTAGATAATGTAGATATAAATGGCATCTCCAAAGTTATATCAAAGAAGTGTCATTGCAGGATAGAGACAGAGGCAAGTGTTAAAAAGAGTCATGTCAGTAGAAAAGAGCCATGTCAGTATGGAAAGGAGGCGAGGTCACATACAGATCTTCACCTCGAAACTCTTCTCTCCAGTTGGCTGAAGTAGACTCGGGCTCCCGGAAGGAGTCCTAATGGGGTGGGCAAGTGTGGGTCTTCGATATATATGTCCAGGTGAGGGGGAAATTCACAGTCGGCAATTTCTAGAGCTACGGTTAACTTCACACACCCTCTTAGGAGCCCAGGATTCCCTATGGAAAGACAGAGGGGGTGGTGGTGAGTGGGATCTGTTAGGATTCCTAATTATGCCTACATTCTCCCCAAAGGAAGAGTTATTACCGGGTTTTGTCCAAAGAGAGTCCAGAAGTGGCTTACACAGTGTCCGTGCCAAAATCTCAGCGGAGAAAGACACCAAGGAATCTGTGAAGCTGGAAAATTAAAGAAATGCACTGAGAATGGAGGCATAAGAAAGCAATACAAAGAACCAAACCAAAGGGCAGAAAAAGGAACTATACTATCTGCTAGAATGCCAGATGGAAAGTCCTAGAAAAAAACTCAAGCTCTGTAAAATCGCATATCAAATATAATAGGGCTTATGGGAAAATCAGGTTGTGGCAGATTATTCAAAACCTATGTATCCTGGGACCAGCAAGTGGCCTGGTGGTTAAGGGCGCTGGACTCCCACATGGCTGACTGCAGTTCGAGTCCAAGACCTGGCATCTTGCCTTCTCACTTTCTCTCTCTCTGTCCCTCTCTGGTCAAATTCAAACAAATAAATAAATAAAGTTTTAAAAAATTCTTTAAAAACAAAGAAACAAAAACCTATGTATCCTGAGGCCTTTCCAGCAGGAGTTAAAGCTGCTTCTTTGCTATTACACCTAGAATCTCTGTAGGCCTTTTTGCACCTTGAGACTCATGCTCCTTGCTTTAAAACATAGGTCCTCAGAAGCATTAACTTCTTCTAGAGTTTGGTTTTATAAAAATTACACATACAGTTATGTAAGGCTTTGTATTTTTTTTTTTTAGGTTTTTGCCATAGTTCACATGATCTCACCAAAGAAGGACAGAGAGGGGAAGTGAGAAATCACCCTCCAGGCGAGATCGCCACACCATAATCCCTCCCTGTTCACCTCTTAAGATTTTGGGCATGCATGCTGGTGCCCCCAACATGATTTCTTTCTTTCTTTCTTTCTTTCTTTTTTTTTTTTAATAATTACTTATTTAGGATCCAGCAGATAGTGTAATGGCTACATCATTGGACCCCCATGTAGTCGACTGTGGTTCGAGTCCCAGACCTGGTGGCTTAAACTCACGTGTGCCTCGTGCCCAAGATGCCAAGAGAAAAATGGAGAAGGGATTGTGGCATGGACATTCCCCCTAGGGAGTGATTTCTCGCTTTCTGTCTCTCTGGCAAGTGCATACGCCCTATAGCAAAAAGAGGCTGGATTTCCACATAGCTGACATGGTTTGAGTCCCGGACCAGGCGGCTTGCTTTCTCCCTTTCCTGTTCTCTCTCTTAAAAAAGAATGATAATGATAATAGTGGAATTAGATAAATAAATAAATCTTAAAATAAGGGGGAAAAAAAGAAACACACCCTATAGCAGAGAACAAACTGTTTACCAAACCCAACCAGCAAGAATAATGAGTGGCAATTAGGTGGAGGGGCTGGGGAACATTTACTCGCCACTGAACAGGTTAGTCAGCGAGGATTCAGGCAGTGCCTTGTTTACGCCTGGTACAACTGGGGTATCCAGGGAGCTCTCAAGCTCCAGGGTCCACTGGTACTGCACAGTAAGGCAGGACACACAGCCAGCCAACTCCAGAGGACGCTGAGATATACAGGATGAATCATCATTCTCGAACACCTTCGACATCTGTGGGAAGATGGAAAGATGACTCCTTCTGAGTGTGGTTGAGAGGGATGTTAGTAAAATACCCAAACTAATTTCATTTTCTTTCTGGCTGGAGATCTTGACACAGACAGGCCTTCAGGTCTACCAAAATCCAGCCTTCTTCTAGTACACCTAGATATAAGGACCTGGAAAATCTCAAGCTGTGCTAAACTGCTCACCAAAAGTCACAGAGTTTATGGGATAAACAGGGTTGTAGCAGATCATATTCAGAGGCTTTACCGGAGGAGTTAAGTCTGCTTTTACAATGATACCTAAAATCCCTGTAAGGCTTATACTTTGGTACTCATATCCCTTTATTTTTATTGTTTTTGGAGAGGTTTTAGCTATACGGTGTGTGCGCTCGCCAGACAGAGAGCGAGAAATCACCCCCCAGGGGGGATGGCCATGCCGCAATCCCTTCTCCTCCATTCTCCTCTCGGGATCTTGGGCATGCACACACACGCGCCCGGTGTGAGTTTTAAGCCACCAGGTCCGGGAAGCAAACTGCAGTCGACTATGTGGGAGTCCAGTGACAGTCATTACGCTAACTGCTGGTCCCTCATATCCCTTGTAAAACATAGGTCTTCAACCAGGCACTGCCATGCCTCTCCAAATTCCATTTCATAAAAAGCTTTCTGGGGACCAGCAGTTGGCATAATGGCTACGTCGCTGGACTCCCATGTGGTTGACCATCGTTTGAGTCCCGGACCCAGTGGCTTAAAATCACACTGGGTACGTGTGTGTGCATGTGTGCCAAGATTCTGAGAGGAGAATGGAGGAGAAGGGATTGCGGCATGGCCATGTCCCCTGGGGAGTGATTTCTTGCTTTCAGACTCTGTCTTTCTGGCAAGTGCATGTGCCCCATAGCAAGAAAACCTCTTCAAAAAATAAAAAATGCTTTCTGGAGAAGGGTGTGATGAAGTAGGCACTCACCTGGGGCCCAGGGGCCACCAGTCGATAGACTCGCCCTGGGTGCAAGAACTCAAACCAGCGGACTGAAGGGCCCAAGAAGATGAGAAAAACCTGTAAGGAAGGAGAGTAAGGCACTGAGGTCCTAGCCAGGAGCTAGGGTAATGGAGGTCAGGTCCTAGGTCCCTGGAGTCCTGCTTTACCTTCTCATCCTTGTCTTTATCTCCCTGGGGCTCAGGTGGGCCCCATCCAGTATCATCCTTCCTCTGAGTGCCCCCAAGCCAGCTCCCTGACACATGAAAACTGAGAGTGGGCTTGAGTTCCTCTGGACTGACTCCTGGGGGTGCACAAAGATTCCGCTTCATGAGGGCCTCCTTGTGAAAAAGCAGGAAGAGCCGGCTCTGTGCTATCTGGGGTCCCTCTGGACAGGGGGGCTCTGTCTGAGGTGTGGAGAAACTGGCTGAATGAAAGAAGGATCTGGGTACAGGCAAGATCAGGGCATCGGCCAGGAGGAACTGCACATATACTCTGTTGGGAGAGAGAGAGAGACAAGGAACAAATTTTTTAGGATGCAGGCACTGGTGTTCTGGGCCCCTGGATTCCACCACCTGCAGCAGGCCCTTCCTTGCCCTCCAATTTGGTAGTAGTCACCATCCCTGGGAGCCAACCTGGCCTGCTGCTTCTGGATGAAGCCTGCCATGCTCAGCTCCTTCCAGGAAGGGAAGTTGCTTCGGACGTCTCTCTCTATGACCAACTGAAACCTCTCTGCCCGCACCAGGCAGCCTAGAGGAAAAACGTTTTCCATTTTGGCAAGAAAAGAGAACCAAAGAGTGGGCAATGAGGCAGACCACCCTATAGGTCTCTCTCTCTATCCCAGGCCACAGTTGCTCCCCTAACATAATGTGAAATCCACGCCTGACCGCACCTTAGAGGGGTGGTACCACCAAGGAGAAACCATTCCAATCCAGCCCCTAGGCAGAAAGGCCTTGGTTGTATTTCTAAGAAACTTTCCTTTCCAGAGTTTCTCTGTTTATAAATCCTAAGAAATTGGGACCCACAGATGGCGTAATGGCTATGTTGCAGGACTCCCATGTAGTCGACTGTGGTTCAAGTCCTGAACCCGGTGGTTTAAACTAATGCCAGCTTGTGTGTGTGCATGCCCAAGATTCCTGGAGGAAACAGGATTGTGGTGTGGCAGAGATCCCTGGAGGAGAAGGGATTGTGGTGTGGCCATCCCTCCCTTGGGAGTGATTTCTTGCTTTCTGTCTGTCTTTCTGGCAAGTGCACACACCCTATACCAAAAACCTCTCCAATAAAAATATCCTAAGAAACCAAGAGACCATAATCTTCCAAACTAAGGCTGTGGAAATAGGAGTTGTGCTCCTAGTGTGCGTGTTAGGAGCACTGCTGGGGAAAATGAAGGTAGGGAATTGTAGTTCTGGTTAGAGGTCCCCTGCTCCTTTTTTCTATCTGCCATACTGGTCTCCCAAACTTCTCCCAAAAGTTGCCGCCAGAAGTGTCACTTCGGCATCTCCAGTAAATCCCAAGCAAATGCTTCTTCCCAGGCTCCCCAGGT
Source organism: Tupaia belangeri chinensis (assembly GCF_000334495.1). Taxonomy (NCBI): domain Eukaryota; kingdom Metazoa; phylum Chordata; class Mammalia; order Scandentia; family Tupaiidae; genus Tupaia; species Tupaia belangeri. The sequence continues at coordinate 175,118 of NW_006159824.1, read as the reverse complement.
TCTGAGAACCTCTACTCCACCCCCATCTTCTTTCCTCTGAGCTCCAAACCTATAAGCTGGGGGTCAGCGAGGGGTTGCGAATGCTTGGCCAGGAGGAGGCAGGGGAGGGAACCACTTTGGTCCCGAAGCTGCAGACAACCTTTATGAGATGAAGCCACCAAAACACCAAGTAAAACCTGCAGAAAGATGAAGGCCAAGGTATCAAATATTTATTAAACAAATGCTGAGCATCTATTATGTGCTAGATTCCATACTGTTAGAACTACAAAGTGAACAAAAAAGACATGGTCTCTGGTCACAAAGGACTTATATTTGAGTGAATAAGGCAGATATGAAATAACACACATGTACTACACACTGAGAAGCAGCAGAAAAAGCACCCAAATTGAGACTGGAAGTAAGAGACCATGTAGGACCTCATAGGACATAATGAGCAGTTTCATTTTATTTTATATGTATTGGGAGAACCATGAAAAAAAGATTTAAGCAAAAAAGTTTTATAGGGGGACCAGGAGTTAGCATAATGGCTATGTCGCTGGACTCCCATGTAGTCGAACGCGGTTCAAGTCCTGGACCCAGTGGCTTAAACTCACGCTGGGCGCATGTGTGTGTGTGTGTGTGCCCAGGGTCCCGAGAGGAGAATGGAGGAGAAGGGATTGTGGCATGGCCATCCCCCCAGCCATGTAGTCGACTGTGGTTCAAGTCCTGAACCCGGTGGTTTAAACTAATGCCAGCTTGTGTGTGTGCATGCCCAAGATTCCTGGAGGAAACAGGATTGTGGTGTGGCAGAGATCCCTGGAGGAGAAGGGATTGTGGTGTGGCCATCCCTCCCTTGGGAGTGATTTCTTGCTTTCTGTCTGTCTTTCTGGCAAGTGCACACACCCTATACCAAAAACCTCTCCAATAAAAATATCCTAAGAAACCAAGAGACCATAATCTTCCAAACTAAGGCTGTGGAAATAGGAGTTGTGCTCCTAGTGTGCGTGTTAGGAGCACTGCTGGGGAAAATGAAGGTAGGGAATTGTAGTTCTGGTTAGAGGTCCCCTGCTCCTTTTTTCTATCTGCCATACTGGTCTCCCAAACTTCTCCCAAAAGTTGCCGCCAGAAGTGTCACTTCGGCATCTCCAGTAAATCCCAAGCAAATGCTTCTTCCCAGGCTCCCCAGGTTCTGAGAACCTCTACTCCACCCCCATCTTCTTTCCTCTGAGCTCCAAACCTATAAGCTGGGGGTCAGCGAGGGGTTGCGAATGCTTGGCCAGGAGGAGGCAGGGGAGGGAACCACTTTGGTCCCGAAGCTGCAGACAACCTTTATGAGATGAAGCCACCAAAACACCAAGTAAAACCTGCAGAAAGATGAAGGCCAAGGTATCAAATATTTATTAAACAAATGCTGAGCATCTATTATGTGCTAGATTCCATACTGTTAGAACTACAAAGTGAACAAAAAAGACATGGTCTCTGGTCACAAAGGACTTATATTTGAGTGAATAAGGCAGATATGAAATAACACACATGTACTACACACTGAGAAGCAGCAGAAAAAGCACCCAAATTGAGACTGGAAGTAAGAGACCATGTAGGACCTCATAGGACATAATGAGCAGTTTCATTTTATTTTATATGTATTGGGAGAACCATGAAAAAAAGATTTAAGCAAAAAAGTTTTATAGGGGGACCAGGAGTTAGCATAATGGCTATGTCGCTGGACTCCCATGTAGTCGAACGCGGTTCAAGTCCTGGACCCAGTGGCTTAAACTCACGCTGGGCGCATGTGTGTGTGTGTGTGTGCCCAGGGTCCCGAGAGGAGAATGGAGGAGAAGGGATTGTGGCATGGCCATCCCCCCAGGGAGTGATTTCTCACATTCTGTCTCTCTGTCTCTGTCTGTCTGGTGAGTGCACACGCCCTATAGCAAAAACCTCTCAAGGAAAAAAAAGAAAAAGTTTTATAGGGACCAGCAGATGGCAAAATGGTTATGTTGCTAGACTCCCACATAGATGACTATAATTCAAGTCCTGGACCCAGTGGCTTAAAACTCATGCCAGGTGCATGTGTGCCCAAAATCCTGAGTGGAGACCTAGAGAAGGGAATGCAGTATGGCCATCTTCCCAGGGGGGAGGGTGATTTCTCACTTCTGTTTCTCTGTTCCTCTCTGTCTCTCTGGTGAGCGCATGCGTCCTATATAAAAAAATATCTCTCTCAAAAAAAAAAAAAAGGTTTTATAATCCCAGTTACACTTTATCCCCTCTTTTTAGTTGCTATACACAGAATGAATTAGAGAGGGCCAAGAGCAGATAGAGCTGTCTAGTTAGAAGGCTAGGATGTTCAAAATGACAAAAAATGACAGGGACCTGTTCTAGAGTAGTGGCAATGAGGGTGAGTCCTACTGGAGCCCCCCTTACCTGGGCTGGCTGGAAGGCAGAGGGCAGCAGACGGAGCCAGGACCAGGCCAGGCGGTGATTGAGTTGACAGCTAGGCAGGTGGGAAGCCTCTGGGAGTGGCAGAAGGGCCTTAGGGTCAAAGGAGGCCCAGGCCCTGCGCTGTCCTTCCTCTTTCAAAGTGGCCAGAGTGGGGAAAGAATACGGTGTCTGCAGCCGAGCATACTATCCGGGAGAAGAAAGAAAGCAGATTGTGTGTCCCAGGCATCCGCCAGAGCATTGGCCTGCTACCCATCTTTCCCCCGCATCCTCATACTTTCTGGAGGGGACAGCGATGAGGCTCTATGAAGATCTCACTGTGTGCATTCCGAAAGGTGCTGCCTGGCGGAGCCAAACCATCCAAGGTCGGAGCCAGGAGTTGCAGTCCCAAGTTGGGGCTCCCAGGAGAGGAGTGCTGCAGGAACTGGCGGTGTCTCAGCACATGGGGACAAAGCCTTGGCCAAGGGAAGAAGCGCAGTTACTCCTCCAAAGACCCTATCTTGACAAGGATCCAGTGTCCCTTACAGAAACCTCCCCAGTCCCAGCTCCTCGTTCTCCTCACTTGCAGGTCAGCTCCTCCAGGGCTTTGGTCACCCAAAGGTAGAGGGGAAGTCCTAACTGATGTTCCCAGACCAACTGCTCAAACAAGGAGGCCCCGTGGGCTTGGTGGGACAACTGAGTCCCAGGCTTCTGACGAGAGAAGCCCCGAAGCAGAACAGCACCACGGAGACAGGGGGCGAGCACCGGCCTGCTTGTTCCTCCACCCACTGACTGGAGAAGGTGGACATCCTGGAGCTGAGAGAAAGAAGAAAAAGTGAAAAACCAGGGGTGAGGCCTCTAATTCAAAGGCCCCAGCCAGAGTTAACTGCAGTTTTCTGCTGCCTGGATCCCAGGGGAAATAATTTCTCCTACAATGGCTGCTATTTCCGTCCAGTCCCAAGCCTCACCCTCCACCACAGGCCATTCTCCCTCAGGTCAACCTTCAACCCCAAGTGCTCCAGCAGTCTCTGTGGGCCAGGTGCTTCCCGCGGGAGGTAGGGCTTGGCGTCTCACGAGGCTGCCTGAGATCATACTGGCCCACACCTGTGCTTCAGCCATCTCCTCCAGTCAGAAGGTCCTTCTGGGAAGGAGAGACTCTGACCCCAACCCCTTCTCATAATGCCTAAGCCTCTCCTTTCTGATCAAGGCTCTTGTCCAAATAATTCTTAACAGAAGCACCCTCCAACACACACATAGTTGTGCATTTCTGCTGTAAAGGTTCCACCCTACTGCAAAAACAAAAACTGCCCATAAATGGAAAAGATGCTGCTGAGGGGCCTCTCACATACCTCCAGACAGACCCCAGGTCGCATCACCCGCCTGAGGCCGCGGACCTGCTGGTAAGCGAGGCAGAGCCCCAGCTGCCTATCCAGCTCATAGAGGCCAGCAGGCTCATTAAACACGCCAGTGACTGTCCCCTGCAAAGAGATCACAGGTCCTGTTGAACACTATTTCCTTTCCCTTTGCAGACTCATATTTCCTGCCCTTCCAGCTCTAGAATCGGTCCCTGATGCTTACTGTGTATGATAACAGTTTGGAGTTCCGGATAAGACCTTTTTGCTCATTCCTGTCCTGGGAGGTGCTAGGCATGGGGAGTGGCTTGGGGTCAGTCTCCAAGGATCCTTCCAGCTCCGGTTCCAATTCCAGCTCCCGCACACATTCTGGTTTCAGTGGCAACAGACTAGAAGAGGTACTGGTCGTCCAAACACGGTGATGGAAACCACGGACCTTGAATACTCGCAGTTCTGTCAGCACATAAGACCTACCAGGCCAAAGGGCTCGGTGCCACACCAGCTGGGCAGGGACCTAGCTCAGACAGAAGCAGGTAATATGACATATGAGACACTGACTCCAACACTATATTTGTGCTGGGCCCTTCTGCCAGAATCCCTTTCCAACCTTGTTTGATCTCAGCTACCTGCTCCACCCATGAGTCTCCCTGCCTCTCCATATTGCTTATGTTTGCCAATTAAATCTTTTTTTAAAAAAACTATTTATTTAATTGTATTTATTCATTCTTTTTCTAAATTTTAATTTGACTAGAGAGAGAGAGAGGGAAAGTGAGGACACTCCCAGAACTCGAACTATGGTCGACCACGTGGGAGTGTCCAGCACCTTAACCACCACACCACCTACTGGTCCCCCTGCCAATTAAATCTTTTTTCTTTTCTTTCTTTAAGAATTACTTTATTATTTCATTGAGCTTTATTTTTTATTTATTTAAATTTGACCAGAGACAGAGACAGAGGTGGGGGGTGGAATGAAAAAGCAAGCAGCCAGGTCCGGGACTCAAACCATGGTCAGCCATATGGCAATCCAATGCCCTCAACCAGCATGCCACCTGCCGGCCTCGCTCTCAGTCCCTGCCAATTAAATCTTAAGCCAAATAGCTTTCAAGATCTTTCCTCTCACAGGAGATGTCAAATATTTCTTTCTCTTGTTTTTCTTTTCCTTTTTTGGGGGTACTTTTAAAGAATTATTTAATTTATTTATTCATTTATTTTAATTAGACCAGAGAGAAAGAAAGGGAAAGTGAGAAAGCAAGCCATCAGGTCTGGGACTTGAACATGGTTGGAGTCCAGTACCTCAACCACCATGCCACCTGCCGGCCCCAATTTCAAATATTTATCTCTTCCCCAAGATATAAACCGTCCCTAAAACTTCCTTCAAAATACAGATATATTCAGGACCAGCAGATGGCATAATGGTTACGTTGCTGGACTCCCACATAGTTGACCATGGTTTGAGTCCTGGACCTGGTGGTTTAAAACTTATGTGGAGTGCATGTGTGTGCATACCCAAAATCCAGAGAGGATAATGGGGGAGAAGAGATTGAGGCGATTGAGGCATGGCCATCTCTCCTAAGGGTAATTTCTCACTCTATCTCTGTCTCTCTCTGTCCCTCTGGAGAGCACACATGCCCTATAGCAAAAATCTCTCTTAAAAAAAAAAAAACGAAGACGGGACCAGCAGTTAGTGCAATGGCTATGTCGCTGGACTCCCACGTAGTCAACTGCGGTTCGAGTCCCGGACCTGGTGGCTTAAACTCACGCTGGGCGCGAGTGCATGCGTGCCCAAGATCCCGAGAGGAGAATGGAGAAGGGATTGTGGTGTGGCCATCCCCCCTGGGGGGTGATTCCTTGCTTTCTGTCTGTCTGTCTGGCAAGCGCATGTGCCCTATAACAACAGCAACAAAAAAATCTCTCCAAAAAAAAAGAAATATTCAATTTTTTAAATAAATATTTCTTCAAGATACTGAGAAAATTATGCACTTTTCATGACTTCCCCATCCAAACAAGAATCACTACACATATCAGCCTGTATTAGGTACATCCAGTATTAGGTCAGCTATTAAGGGGAGTCCAATAAACTGCTCCCTCTTCGCCAACATATTTCAAACCACTGGGGAAAATAGACACAAACCCAGGTAACAATACAGAGTCATATATGATCAGGTGTCAAAAACAATAGCACTCGGTAAGTATATTTCAACCTGTATTGAGATAGAAAGGAAAGATCAGCATGGGCTGGAAAGATCCAGAACATCTAGTGAAAGAAGTGGAACTTGAAATAGGATCCTACACGATACAAGTCTGTCTAAATGGAGAGGAGACAGAATGGTGATTCAAGAAGACAACCACACAGAGATGCTCAGAATTCTGCAGAAACACTGGTCAGGACAAAAAGGGAATGCTTCTGGGAGTTATAAGAGGCAAGATAGGCAAGCCAAAACAGAAAAAAGTCCAAAGATGCAGGAAGGATATTACATATTGCAGATTGGAGATAGTAGGGCGGTTGCTGAAGAAATTATGCACCAGTGTCGCAGGTGAGACTGTTAATAAATATAACAGTCATCTAGGGCTTGCTCTTCCCATGAGCATAAGAGTAAAGTTGCTGTTCTCAGGACCTTCAGAACACATTGATGGCCCAGCCTCTGTGGTACAGTCAGTACCCTACCAGACAGCAGAGCTGGAAGCCACATGCCCAGTCAGCCAGAATCACAGTGGGTACACACGCATGCCAGGACCGTGGAGAGCTATAATAGATGACTGGAGGGAGGAGATGGTGGTATGACCAAGCCCTGTGGAGGGAGCTTCTCGGTCTCTCTCTCTTTCTCTCGTGTGTGTGCACATACTTCATCATGAACAACAACAAACACCTCACTGATGACTCAAGACACTTGACTTCACAGTCATCTATGTTTACCTTCTCGGACTTCCATTTCCACTCTAGAAGAAGCAGAGGCCCACCAGTCAGACCTCGGATGCCAGAACTCCTTTGCTGTGAAGACCTTACTTAATCTTACCGTTTCACACAAAACAAGTATTGTAGCGATGGTCTGACTGAATAAACAAAAGAAGAAAAACTGGTGTTTCTCCTTGCCACTTTCCCTATTCTCTTTAAGCATGTCCTCCAACCTCTTACTAAGACCTCTAGTATCTCAGCCCCATCTCATTCATTCAGACTTTGAGGTCCTTCCCTTATTGTATGAATGCCAGGATCTGAATGACTTGCCCCTGAATTCTTCCCTTTTTACCCTTTACCTTTGAGTCCACCAATACATAACTACATCTCTCTGCTTCCTCCACTCCTTTTCTTTTCCTTTTTTTTTTTTGGCTTTTGCCATAGGGCACATGCACTCGACAAAGACAGAGAGAGGGAAAGCCAGAAATCACCCCCTAGAGGGGATGGCCACATTGCAATCCTTTCTCCATTCTCTTATTTTGGGCAAAAATACACAAGAGTACCTGGTGTGATTTTCAGGTTGCCAGGTCTAGGACTTGAACCAAGGTCACCCATGTGGGAATCCAGCACCTTAACCACCACATCTGCTAGTGGTTCTTTTTCTAAGGCAAAACCCTACGTGAGGAAATCAGGCCCACATGCTAACCCAGTGCCAAACATGGCTGCTAACCCTTTTCAGCTGGGGCCCTCACTGCTTAGCAATCTCTTATCCCAACTACCTGGTATATTAACTATCCTAAACCTTCACTCTCCTTTTCATAGTCCAGGTTTTTTCTTTTTTATTATTATTTATTAATTATTATTATTATCCAATTTTTTTTCTTTTTTTTGGAGAGGTTTTTGCTATAGGGCACGTGCACTCGCCAGAAAGACAGAGAGAGACAGAGACAGAAATCAAGAAATCACCCCCCCAAGGAGGATGGCCATGCCACAATCCCTTCTCATCCATTCTCTTCCATTCTCTTCTGAAGATCTTGGGCACGCACGCACACGCACCCAGCGTGAGTTTAAGCCACTGGGTCCAGGACTTGAACTGCGGTCGACTACATGGGAGTCCAGCAACATAGCATTACGCTAACTGCTGGTCCCTTATTATTATTCAATTTGAGCATAGAGTCAGAGAGAGTGAGTAAGGGAGAGTGAGAAAGCAAGCTGCATCTGGGTCTTGAACTGTGGCCAACCATGTGGGAGTCCAGCGTCTTAACTACATCGCTACCTACCAGCCCCAAAAGTCCCGTTCTTTGTGTTCAAGATAACCTCATCGGCTCTATTTTTTTTTTTGGAGAGGTTTTTTGCCATAGGGCATGTGTACTCACCAGAAAGACAGAAAGCAAGAAATCAAGGCAGAAAACAAGAAATCATCCTCCCCCCAGGAGGAATGGCCATGCTGTAATCCCTTCTCCTCCATTTCTCTTGGGAACACATGCACATGTGCCCTGCGTGAGTTTAAGCCACCAGGTCTAGGACTCGAACAGCAGTTGACTACATGGGAGTCTAGCGACATAAACATTATGCCAATTGCTGGTCCACCTCATCTCCTTTATTATATAAGGGATTTACTAGGGTCATCTAGAGTGACAACATGGCTCCAACATGTGTCTTTTGCAGCCTGCAAACACACCAAGACCACTTGTTCTCTGACCTCCAGCCTATTCCAGGTCACCTGTGCACCCTCCCATTGCCTCATGCACGTGCATTAGCTGCAACTGCAGTTATGATACTGTGCAGTAATCACAGACTCTCTCATCTGGCTGACAGCTTCTACAGGACAAGAGCCATTACTTTATTCAATTTTGTGCCTACAACTGACCAAGGTCCTACCATATAGCACATGCTCAGTAAAGGTTCAATGTGGGCCAATAGGTAGTGTGGTGGTTAAAGGACATGGCCGACTGGTTCAAGTCCCAGACCTGACAGTTTGTTTTCTCACTTTCTCTCTCTTTCTGATGAGTACACTTTCACTATAGCAAATTAAAAATAAGAGACCAGTAGGTGGTATAGTGGTTAAGGGTGCTGGACTCCACATGGCTGAGACCACAGTTTGAGACCCAGAACTGGCAACCTGCTTTCTTACTTTTTATTTTCTCTCTCTTACTCTGTCCCTTTCTGGTCAAATTAATATAAATAAACAAATTAAAAAGTTAAATAAAAAATAATTCTTTTATATGGGGAGGGAGAGGTTTTTGTTATAGGGCATGTGCACTCGCCAGAAAGAGAGAGACAGACAGAAAGTGAGAAATCATCCCTTAAGGGAGATGGCCACCTTGCAATCCCTTCTCCTCCATTCTCCTCTTGGGATCTTGGGCAAGCATGCACATGCGCCCAGTGTGAGTCTAAACCACTGGGTCTGGGACTCGAACCACGGTTGATAACATGGGAGTCGAAGTCCACAACCATAGCCATTACATCAACTGCTAGTCCCAAATCAAAGACAATTCTTTAAAAAAAAAAAAGTTGGGGGGCCCTAAGGTGGTGTGGTGGTTAACGGTGATGGACTGCCACATGATTGGCTGTGGTTCGAGTCCCGGACCTGGCAGCTTGCTTTCTCACTTTCTCTCTCTCACTCTGTCCTTCTCTGGTCAAATAAAAATAAAAATAAATAAAGTTAAATAAAATTCTTCTTTAAAAAAAAAATAGTTGGGGGAACAAGTAGTTGGCATAATGAAGTCACTTGATTCCCATGTAGTCAACTGCAGTTTGAGTCCTGGACCTGGTGGCTTAAACTCACGCCAGGAGCGTGTGTGTGCGTGTCCAAGATCCAGAGAGGAGAATGGAGGAGAAAAGGTTGCGGCGTGGCCATCCCTCAGGGGGGTGATTTTTCACTTTCTGTCTCTCTGTCTCTCTCTGTCTTTCTGGTGAGCGCATATACCCTATAGTAAAAACCTCTCCAAAAAAAAGGGAAAAAAGACCTGGCAGCTTGCTTTCTCACTCCCCCTACCCCTTGCTCTGTCCCTCTCTGGTCAAATTAAAATAAATAAATAAATAATAAATAAATAGTTAAATAAAATCATTCATAAAAAGAAATTGGGGGGAACCAGCAGTTAGCGTAATGGCTATGTCGCTGGACTCCCCCGTACTTGACCC
>NW_006159824.1:163366-165290 GCF_000334495.1 Tupaia belangeri chinensis | reverse complement strand
AAAAAAAAAAAAAAGGAAATTTAAGCCCATTGGGACCAGCGGTTGGCGTAATGGCTATATCACTGGGCTCCCATGTAGTTCACTGCGGTTTGAGTCCTGGACTCCCAGCATCCTGAGAGGAGAATGGAGGAGAAGGGATTGTGGTGTGGCCATCCCCCTGGGGGGTGATTTCTCGCTTTCTGTCTCTCTTTCTGGTGAGCGCACACACCCTATACCAAAAACCTCTCCAAAAAAGGACAGAAGAAATTCAAGTCCATCTCAGAGATTTCTCCCTTGATATGCAGTAAATGAAAGAGCCAACTCTGCCCTTCACAGAATTTTCTATTATTTCTAGGAGATTTAAAGCAATTCTAAAGTAAAGAAAATACGTAAGATCCTCTTTAATCCAGGAGGAAAAAACGAGACCAGAAATTTGGGCAACTTTTAAACATTTATTTTCTTTTTGCTAGGGGGCGCACGCACTTGCTAGAGAGGAAGTGAGAAAGCATGCCCCCATGGAAAACGCTAACGCTGAAATCCCTTCACCCTCATCTATCCTTCCTTCAGGATTTTGGGCTCACATGCGCACACACTTGTGTTTTTCAGGTCACTGGGTCCAGGACTCAAATTGCGCAGTCAGCCAAATGGGAGCCAGCCACCTTAACCACCATGCCACAGGCATGTTTTAACTTTAATATTTTTAGTTCCTTTATACTCTAATCACTGTTGCTCAAGTTGATCTTTTTTTTAGAATTATCTTATTTCACTTTCACCATTATTATTATTCTTTTAATTTGACCAGAGAGAGATAGAGCGAGAGAGAAAGTGAGAAAGCAAGCTGCCAGGTCTGGAACTCGAACCATGGTCAGCCATGTGGGAGTCCAGCACCTCAACCACCATGCCACCTGCCAGCCATTTCAAATTTATCTTACACACACACACACACACACACACACACACGCGAGAATTCTTTTTTTTTTAATTTGCTAAAGGGGGCATATGCTCCCTGCAGAGAGAAAGAGAGAGAGAATCTCTCCATCCCAGGACTTGACCTGCACAGTTGGCAATGTACAATCTAGTTGCCTTAACCACCATGCCACCACCTGGTCCTATAAGCATTCTTATAATGCTAATAAATTTCTTTTTTTTTTTTTTGGAGAGGTTTTTTTCGCTATAGGGTGCATGCGCTCGCCAGAAAGACAGAGAGAGACATAGAGCTAGGAAGCGAGAAGTAACCCCCCGGGGGGATGGCCATGCCACAATCCCTTCTCCTCTTTTCTCCTCTCGGGATCTTGGGCACGCATGCACACACGCCTGGTGTGAGTTTAAGCCACCGGGTCCAGGACTTGAACCGCAGTCGACTACGTGGAAGTCCAGCAACATAGCCATTACGCTAATTGCTGGTCTCATAAATTTCAATAAATATCCATAAGTTTCGTTTTTTAAAAATGAAGACTTATTTATATAATCCCATTTATTGTTATTATTATTGTTATTATTATTTAATTTGACTAGAGACAGAGAAAGAGAAAGGGAAAGCAAGAAATGCCACCAGGTCCAGGACTTGAACCACAGGTGGCCATGTGGGAATCCAGAGCCTTTAACCATCACACCATTTGCCAGCTCCCCATAAGTGTCCTTTTTTGATATACACATCAAAGAGTATTCTCCTCTTTTGTTTTGAATATATTTGAGACATTATTCAGATCACTAGATAAGTCATAAAACAAGGATTAGTGTAAAACTTAATTGACTTTCTAGAGCTAACAGGTGGTGTGGTGGTTAAGGTGCTAGTCTCCACATGGAGTACAAGGGTTTGAATCCTGGACCTGGTGGCTTGCTTTTTCGCTTTCTCTCTCTCTGGTCAAGTTTTTTGTTTGTTTCTTTCTTTCTTTCTTTCTTTTTTTTTTTTTTTTGGAGGTTTTTGCTACAGGGCGCATGTGGC
>NW_006159824.1:128820-162906 GCF_000334495.1 Tupaia belangeri chinensis | reverse complement strand
GAAACCCAGCGACATAGCCATTACACCAACTGCTGGTTCCCCCCTCTAGTCAAGTTTTTTAAAAAAATAATGATATGGGGGCTGGCAGGTGGCTTGGTGGTTAAAGGCATTGGACTCCCACATGGCCGACTACAGTTTGAGTTCAGGACCTGGTGGCGTGGTTTCTCTCTCTCTTTCTCCCCCTCCTCACCCCAGTCAAATGAAAAATAAATAAATACATTTAAATAAAATAATTTTTTTTGGAGAGGTTTTTGCTATAGGGCACATGCGTTCGCTAGAAAGACAGAGAGAAACAGAGAGACAGAAAGCAAGAAATCACCCCCGGGGGGGGGATGGTCACGCCACAGTCCCTTCTCCTCCATTCTCCTCTTGGGATCTTGAGCACGTACACACACTCAGCATGAGTTTCAACCCGGTGGTTAAAGGCGCTAGACTCCCACATGGCTGATTGTGTTTGAGTCCCAGACTTGGTAGTTTGCTTTCTCACTTTCTCTCTCTCTCTCTCTCATGCTCTGTTCCTCTCTGGTCAAATTAAAAATAAATAAATAAATAAAGTTAGATAAAATAATTCTTTAAAACAAATAAATAACTAAATAAAATAATATTAAATAATTATTTTTTAAGAGAAGTATTTAATTTAATTTTATTTATTTAATTTGACTAGAGAGGGACAGAGTGAGTGAGAAAGAAAGAGAGAAAGTGAGCAAGCAAGCCGCCAGGTCCAGGATTAGAACTACGGTCAGCCATGCAGGAGTCTAGTGCCCCCAACCAGGACACCACCTGCTGGCCCCAATTATGTTAAATAATTCTAAAAAAGTAAAAGCAGATAAACTTAATGACTTTAAAATTGTACTATTTGGGGCTAACAGGTGGAGTGATGATTAAGCTGCTATACTCCTATACGGCCAACCACAGTTTAAGTCCAGACTTGGCAGTTTGCTTTCTCACTTTCCTTCTTTCTCAGGCCAAATACATATACATATATATATATATATGTGTATGTATATATATATATACACATACTCTCTGGCAACATAGCTCTTAGGTGAGAGTGGGCAGACTTTAGTTTCTGGAGATAGTTCTTGAAATTGTAGATGAGACCTTGTTCTCTTTTAATATGCAAGGGTTGCCTGAGAGCCAGCGATTCAAAGTCCAAATAAATATAAGGTTTATGAGACGGTGGTTTCCAATATTTTTTTAATAGAGAGGATTTTGCTACAAGGCACATGCACACACCGGAGAGACAGAGACAGAAAGTGATAAATCACCCCACAGGGGAGATGGTCATGCTGCAATCCTTGCTTCTCCACTCTCCTCTACTCTCCTCTCAGGATTTTGGGCATGCGCACAAACACACACACACACTCAGCCTGAGTTTTAAGCTGCCGGGTCTGGGACTTGAACCACGGTCAACTACATGGGAGTCCAGTGACAACCATTACACTATCTGATAGTTTTGCCTTTCTTTTAACTTTTAAAATGATTTTATTTAACTTTATTTATTATTGTTGTTATTAATTTGAACTATGGTTGGCCAGGTGGGAGTCCAGTGCCTTTAACTACCATGCCATTGGTTGGCCCCAGTACCAAGCATTTTTTGATAAGTGAATATATTCAATGTCTTAATCGTGCTACCGTGAATTATTTGCTTGGTCATTCTAATGCAGGGGAAAACAAGTGATTCTGGCAGGTTTTTTTATTTGTTTGTTTGTTTATTTGAGTGTTCTTTTGCTAAAGGGCACATGCACTCACCAGAAAGACAGAGAGACAGAAAGCGAGAAATCACCCCCTGGGGGATGGCCGCCATGCACCAAACCCTTCTCCTCCATTCTCCTTTCGAGATCTTGGGTACGCACATGCACGCGCCTGGCATGGGTTTAAGCCACGAGGTCCGGGACTCAAACCATGGTCTACTACATGGGAGTCCAGCAACATAGCTATTATACCAACTGCTGGTCCCGATTCTGGAAGTTTTTAAAAAATGTGACACATGGGGCCAGTGGTGGTGGGGTGGTTAAGGCAGGCTGGATCCCTCATGGCTGACTATGCAGTTAAGAGTCCCAGACCTGGCAGCTTGAATGTGTACACTGTTCAAAATCCTGAGAGAAGAATGGAGAACAGGTTGCTACATGGCCATTCTCCCAGGGCGATGGTTTCTCATTTTTTCTCTCTCTCTGGCCAGCATACATACTCTATAGCAAAAAAAAAAAAAGTCACACACAATATAACTCAGACGAACTGCACAGCAGGGAAGTTGACTCCCTATCTCCAAACATTACCTGAACTCTTCCCTTAACAACACTATTCCAGAAAAGTCTCCCTAGATGTCCCCCTTTCCAATACAGTTCCTCCCATGATGTTATCTTTCCCATTAAGAGTTCTAACACCCGTCCTCCTTTCTGTCCAACATCTTAGTAAGGCTGTGGTGGCTGCTGCTGTTCTCCAGGCTTCGCAATGCCACCCAAGGAGGACAAGAAGAAAGAACCCAGAAGTCAGCAAGGACAAAGACCCAGTGAACAAATCTGGGGGCAAGACCAAAAAGAAGTGGTCCAAAGCCAGAGTTCGGGACGAGCTCAATATCCGCATCTTGTTTGACAAGGCCACATAGGACAAACTCTGAAAGGAAGATCCTAATTATTATAAGCTTATAAACCCAGCTGTGGTCTCAGAGGCTGAAGATTTCTGGTTCCCTTGCCAGGGCAGAACTTCAGGAGGTCCTTAGTAAAGGACTTAACAAACTAGTTTAAGAGCAATTTACTCAAGTAAATTACACCAGAAATACCAAGGGTGGAGATGCCCCAGCTGCTTGTGAAGATTCAAGAACAGGCACAACCAACTGCGCATTCAGAAAAAAAAAATAAAACACTTGATTAAACCAAGGGAAACCACACCTCCTCATGCCTCTGAATTTGACTCTAATCCATATTCTCACCTGTACAACGATGGACACGTGGCTGACAGCTGGGGATGATCCACCAAGAGACAGGACGAAGTAAGCTTTCTGCTGACTTTTTACCAGAGCACTCAACCGAACCAGCTTCCCTGCCAGGTTTGACTGTACAACTCTGTGCTTGCTTCCAGGAAGGAAGGAAGAGGAGAGAAAAAGTCACTCTTATTTCTAGAAAGTCTTCCCTCCCACTATAAAGAATGGTCTGGTAGTGAGGTAAAGTGTCTATAGCCCATTTGAAAAACCTCCACCTTCTTCTTACCTTTACACAGGGACATTTTCTTTGAAGAACCATTCTCTTAAGCTTCTTAATACTCAAGGCCCTGTTGTTCTCTCAGTTTGGAACATTTCAGCTATATTACTAGCAAAACCTTTCCTACCCTCCTTCCACTTTTCCCTCCTCCCCGAGAGAGAGAATAACTTACCTGTGCCTGAGCAGGCGGGAAGCAACCTCTGGGTAGAGGACAGGGATAGGCGTGAGAGGTCCAGGACTGATGGAGAAAGGAAACACTGGCACAGGGGCATCCCAGAGCTCCAAATGCCCTTCCTTTGAGGAATTCCACCTGGCAGGAGGGAGGTAACTCCAACTGGGAAACAGAAAGAGATGGCCCAGCCAAGAAAGGTCCAGATCTATGAGCTGGTAAAAACCAAGAGAAACGGGGACCAGCAGTTAGTGTAATGGCTGTGTTGCTGGACTCCCACGTAGTTGACCGTGGTTCGTGTCCCGGACCCGGTGGCTTAAAACTCACGCCAGGCACGTGTGCATGCGTGCCCAAGATCCTGAGAGGAGAATGGAAAAGGGATTGCGGCGTGGCCATCCCCTCTGGGGGGTGATTTCTCACTTTCTGTCTCTCTGTCTCTCTCTGACTGTCTGGCAAGCGCACGCGCCCTATAACAAAAACCTCTAAAACAAAACAAAACAAAAACAAGAGAAACAGAGCAATGGTTAACCAGGATCCTAGCAACCAATCTATCCCTCTCTACCTCTGTTCCCTCAGAGACTTCACTGGCTTGCTCCCTAGACATCTTTCTTTTAAGGATCTGACCATCTAATCTTCCCATTTTCACTCACCTCACAGCTCAGGATTCCTGTGTTATCCCTCACATAGAGGCTTCCATTCCTGCACTCTTGTTCCAAGTCCCCTGATAGGTCTGTTAGCGTCCCTAAAAGTAAAAGCCGCTCCCGGGGGAGAGGAGTCCCATTTGGTCCAGCCTCTTGAGCCCAAGCCTGGTACGCACTACTACTCCAGGACAGATGACTGCAGCACGGGAGACGCTGGTGGGTCCTGAGGTCTTGTACTGAGACAAAGCTGTAGGGTGAAGAATGCAAAGGTCAAGCAAAGTTAGGTCCAAGTGTAGGAGGTTATCCTCAACTCTAACATATTAACAAGAGCCCACAGAAGGTCATGGGAAACACAGACTAAGAGGTGAGTTTTTTTAAAGAGGGATTTTGGCATGTGTACTCGCCAGAAAGACAGAAAATGAAAAATCACCCTCCAGAAAGAATGGCCACGCCACCACAATATCTTCTCCCTCCGTTCTCCTCCTAGACTTTGGACATGCACACACACATGCCTGGCGTGAGTTTTAAGCCACCAGGGTCCGGGACCTCGAACTGTGACCGACTATGTGATAGTCCAGGGACGTAACCATTATGCCATCTTCTGGTCCCACAGTGAGTGTATTTTTTTTTTTTTTTTAGAGGTTTTTGCTATAGGGCACATGTGCTTGCCAGACAAACAGAGAGAGAGAGATAGAAAGTGAGAAATCACCCTGCAGGGGGGATGGCCATGCCACAATCCCTTGTCCTCCATTCTCCTCTCGGGATCTTGGGCACGCACGAACACGCGCCCAGCATGAGTTTTAAGCCACCGGGTCGGGGACACGAACCACAGTTGACTACATGGGAGTTCAGCGACATAGCCATTACGTTAACTGCCGGTCCCCCAAGGTGAGTATATTTGACAGACTGAAGGAGAAAATGGACATAAAGGTCTCAGAAAATGAGGAGGAAAGATAGTCCATAGTATGGTGATTAAGGAACTTAGATCTGAGCCGCTGCCGTGTGCGCCGCCCACCCGGCCTGCGCCACTCTGGCCACTGGGCCCGGGAGTGCCCTGCAGGTGGAGGTCGTGGCTGTGGCTTAAACTCATGCGGGGCGCCTGTGCGTGCGTGCCCAAGATCCCGAGAGGAGAATGGAGGAGAAGGGATTGCAGGCGTGACCATCCCCCCTGGGGGTTGATTTCCTGCTCAGGCACATGTGCGTGCAATGCCAAAATCAAGAGGATAACAGAGAAGGGACTGTGGCATGTCTATCCCTCTTGAGGAAATGATTTCTTGCTTTCTATCTGGCAAGCACACCTGCCCTATAGCAAAAATCTCTCAAAGAAAAAATGATTGGGACCAGCAGGTGGCATGATGGTTAAGGCGCTGAACATTCCCACATGGGCGACCAGGGTTCAAGTCCTGAATCTGGTGGCTTGCTTTCTCACTTCCTCTCTCTCTCTCATTCTCACCCTCTGTCTCTCTCTGCTCAAACTAAAATATAAATGAATGAATAAATAAAATAAAATAAATAATTATTAAAAAAAAAAAAAAGGAACAGCAAACTTCCATATGTACTAATGACTTGAGATTCTGGGGGACTAATTTCTCTGCCCCAAACAACTCTAAAATTTAGACATAATTGGTCCAGCCCTGCAGTGCAGCAGTTAACTACTGTCTGGAGAAAGTCCATATCCCACATGGCAGACTTACGGCTATATATACATGCATGCTGAAGATCCCAGGAGGCGAATGGAGAAGGGACTGCAGTGTGGCCACCATTCCCCCTCAAGGGTGATTTCTCGCTTTCTCTCTCTCTGTCTCCTGGGTGAGTACATGCGCCCTGTAGCAAAAATCTCTTCCCTGCCCCCAAAAATAAAATAAAATAAAAAAGAAAGCAAGCCGCCAGGTCCAGGACCTGAACTTCAGTCAGTCACATGCAAGTCCAGTGCCTTAAACTGCCATGCCAACTACTGGTCCCTCTGCTGTATATTTTGATCAATATGGTGCAGGGAAAGGATCTGGAGAAATGAAGTGGGCATGCAAGAGGGGATGTGTGTATAGGGTGAACACTTCATAAATACCACAAACGACTCCCTTGAAAGCATCTTAGTTCTTAGCTCCATAGAGAACTCCAATAGGGCCCCTTAGGTACCTGCTAACAGCTGGAGCTCAAGGGCCCAGCCAAGTTTCCTTCCTAGTCTATAATATCAGTACTAGAGACTGGCTGGAAAGCTGAGGTTCAGATAGTAGGAGCTGGATATGATATAAGTAATCAATTATCAGGACCACCAGATGGCATAATAGTTACACTGCTGAACTCCTGTGTAGTTGACCATGGTTTGGCAGCTTAAAACTCATGGGACCAGCAGTTGGCATAATGGTAATGTCGCTGGACTCCCACATAGTCAACTGTGGTTCAAGTCATAGACTCGGTAGCTTAAACTCACGCCAGGTGTGTGTGTGCTCACCCAAGATCCCAAAAGGAGAATGGAGGAGAAGGGATTGGGGCGTGGCCATCCCCCAAGGGGGTGATTTCTTGCTTTCTGTTTCTCTGTCTCTCTCTCTCTGTCTTTCTGATGAGCACACGCACCCTATAGCAAAAATCTCTCTAAAACAAAACAAAACAAAACAAAACAAAACAAACAAACAAACAAACAAAAAAACTCACTCCTGGTGTATGTGCCTGTGTGCCCAAATCCCAAGAGGAAAATGGAGAAGGGATTGTGGCCAACACCCTGGGGAGTGATTTCTTGCTTTTTGTCTCTCTGGCGAGTGCACATGCTCTTTAGCAAAAGTCTCCCTAGGAAAAAAAAAGACCTTAAATTCAAGTCTTTTTATTTTTCCTTTTTAAATAATAATTTTACTTAACTTTACTATCTATTTATTTTAATTGGACCAGAGAGGGACAAAGAGAGATAGTGAGAAAGCAAACCACCAGGTCCAGGACTTGAACTGCATTTGGCCATGTGAGAGTCCAGTGCCCTTAACTACCATGCCACCTGCCAGCCCTAAATTCAAATCTTCTTAAACAGTGATCTTCACTTATGAAGTTAGACATCTCTCTGTATCTGTTCCCTAATATACAAAATGAAAATAATATCAGCTACACTCCCCAATTTGAGAGCTCTTTTTCTAAAATTTTTATCTTCCCATATTCATCTTACTTCCTCTCTTTTTTACTAAACATGACTTAAGCTAATTTAGTAGAAATTTCAGGAAAAGGAAAGCTTGATGGAGAATAGGAAAACTTTGGAGAAGGAATGTGTTTAGACCACCTTGTCTTTCACTCACTCTTACTTCCCCTTCTTATTGTAGGTCCTTCCTTCTCAGACCCAAAATTAACCTCCCCTTAACAACCACATCTTACCTGTAGCTGAGGGGCAGTGTAAAACCCTGATTCCTTCCCTGAGACGACCAGACAGTCTTCACACAATCAATTACCAATTGAGACAACTGGATGTTAGGCTCCTTGTCAGGTGGACACAGGGTCTCTTGGATAAAGGTCTGGGCAGTCTCAAGCCAGGCTTGCTCCTAAGGAAAGGGAATTCAGTTAAGACATTTTTATGACTATCCTACCCAACAAGGAAACATTTGAGAAGAATAAAGGAATAGGAAAAAAACAATCCAGAGGACACATGAAATGAAAAACAAAATTAGAGAGTTTAGAATTTGGAAAAAACCTTAAGTCTTCAGTTCAGGGTCAGCCCAATAGCCTAGTGATTAAGGCAGTTGAGTCTCACATGGTCCACCAAGTGCTTTGAAAAATGTCAGGCACATGTGCACATGTGCCCCAAATCCTGACAGTGTGGATAAATAGAGTCATGTGCCATGGGCAAGTTCTTTCTCTCTCTCTCACTCTCCCCGTGTTTCTAGTGAGTGCAAACATCCTTTGCTGTGGCACCCTGAAAGTACAATTTTTAATAATTTCCTTTTTCTTATTTTCTATTTTTTAAAAAAATATTTTACTGGGACCAGCAGTTGGCATAAGGGCTATGTCGCTGGACTCCGGTGTAGTCGACTGCGGTTCAAGTCACAGACCTGGTAGCTTAAACTCACAACAGGCACATGTGTGTGTGTGCCCAAGATCCTGAGAGGAGAATGGAGAAGAGATTGTAGCGTGGCCATCCCCCCCAGGGGGTGACTTCTCACTTTCTGTCTCTCTGTCTCTCTTTCTGGTGAGTACACACATCCTATAGCAAAAAGCTCTCAAAAAAAAAAAAAATTTTATTTATGGGGCCGCCAGGTGGTGTGGTGGTTATAGGCGCTGTACTCCTACATGGCCAACCATAATTGGAGTCCCAGACCTGGTGGCTGGCCTTCTCACTCTTGCCCTCTCACTCTGTCTCTCTCTGGTCAAATTAAATTAAAAAAAAAAAGGAAATAAATAAAGTTAAATAAAATAATCCTTAGAAAAATAAAAAAGATACTTTAAAAAATTTTAAAGGATTATTTTAACTTTATTCATTTATTCATTTATTTATTTGCTATAGGGCACATGTGCTTGCAAAAAAGACAGAGAGAGACAGAGACAGAAAATGAGAAATCACCCCCTGGGGTGATAGCCACGCCGCAATCCCTTCTCCTCCATGGATCTTGGGCACACACGCACATGCACCCAGTGTGAGTTTAAGTCACTCGGTCCGGGACTCAAACCACAGTTGACTACGCGGGAGTCCAGCGACATAGCCATTATGCTAACTGCTGATCCTCTCACATTCAGTTAATCTTTAGCAACTTGAAAAGCCAGGGAACCAGCAGTTAGCTTAATGGCTATGTCACTGGACTCCCACGTAGTCGACCGCGGTTTGCGTCACGGACCCGGTGGCTTAAAACTCACGCCGGGCGTGTGTGCATGCATGCCCAAGATCCGGAGAGGAGAATGGAGAAGGGATAGCAGCGTGACCATCCCCCCTGGAGGGTGATTTCTCGCTTTCTATCTCAATGTCTCTGTCTGTCTGGCAAGCGCACGCGCCCTATAGCGAAAATCTCTCCAAAAAAAATTAATAAAGCCAGTCTACCATTTCTATATGACTTTACCGTCCTTGTGGACAGGCTTACCAGTGACCTTCACCTCACCTATGCCAAACACTCTTATTTGTGGTTAGAGCTGTAGACACTTGACCAAACCATCATTCGGAACTAAATAATCACAATCCACTCTCACACTTTTTGCCTTCCTCTCTGTCTTCTTTGTTAGCTTCTATTCCTCTGACTGCCTGTCCATTATTTGGTGTGCTGAGTATTATTCAAAATTATATCACTACCTCAATGTGAAAGGGCAAATTCATGCATTTCATTTACTGAATTAGAAAGTGATCATGGGGATGGGGGTGGGGGAGTAGGGAAATGGGGGAGTAGGGAGGGGTAAATGTATTTTATATAAGCTCCCCAGATTAATACTGATATAGGCTGGGGACCAGCAGTTGGTGTAATGGTTATGTCACTGGACTGCCATGTAGACCACAGTCTAGGGGTCCAGGATGACCCGGTGGCTTAAACTCATGCTGGGCGCATGTGTAAACATAATGAAGGGATTGCCCGCGCGGCCATCCCCCCGGGGGATGTCTGTCTTTCTGTTGAACACACGCTCCCTATAGCAAAAATCCTGATATAGGCTGAAGTTTAAGAACACTAAAAACCCTTGAGACCAGCAGATGGTATAATGGTTACATCATTGGACTCCCATATAGTTGACTGTGGTTCAAGTCCTGAATCTGGTAGCTTAAAACTCACACCAGGCATGTGTACATGTATGCCCAAAATCCCAAAAGGGGACTGCGTTGGGGCCATCTCCCCTGGGGGGCGATTTCTTTCTTCTGTCTGTCTCTCCAGTGAGCTCACTATAGCAAAAATCTCTCTAATAAAAAAAGAACACTATACTCTTTCCATGCACTGCATGGCTTTAACAGCCATAAATAGAAGATGATTATTCCTAGATCTCTACCTTAGTTGAGATCTCTCTTCAGAACTTTAATCCTATTTCTCTACCGAATTCATGGACAACCTACAAGCAGCACGCATGCCCAAGACTGAATGCTTTTAAAAAAATAATTATTTATTAATTATTATTATTACTATTTTAATTTCCTACAAGAAACCTGTGCTCATCAGAGAGCGACAGCGAGGGAGAGAGAGAAAGAAAATGAGAAAGCAAGGCGCCAGGTCTGGGACTCAGACCACAGTGGACCATGTGGGAGTCCAGGGACATCTGCTGGCCCCAACCCTATACTTTTTTTTTTTTTTTTTTTTGGGAGAGATTTTCACTGTAGGGCATGTGCGCTCGCCAGACAGACAGAGACATAGAGACAGAAAGCGAGAAATCACCCCCCAGGGGGGATGGTCACGCTGCAATCCCTTCTCCTCCATTCTCCCCTCGGGATCTCGGGCACGCACGCACACGCGCCCTGCGTGAGGTTTAAGCCACCGGTCCAGGACACGAACCGCGGTCGACTACGTGCGAGTCCAGCGACATAGCCATTACGCTAACTGCTGGTTCCCAACCCTATACTTTTCATAATACCAATTCCTCTACAGCAGTCGTCTAGTGCTATGTTCACTAACAGCAAATAGCTTCTCAACCAAATATTAATACTTACTCTACTCTGAAATCTGGATGTCCTTCTTAACTCGTTCCTTTCTCTACACAAGACCGTCCATTCTATCTTAATATCTTTTTGTCATCAACTCTGGAACCTCACCATTACTGCTATGGTCAGGGTCACCATTCTCTCACACTGTCTTCTACCATAGCTTTCTAACTGGCACGCTCCAGTCCACAGGCCACGCTGCTATCCCAGTAAACAAAAATCCAAATCTTACCCAATGTGCTTAACAATCGCCAATAGTTCGCAATTATCCTCATGTTAAAAATCGCTGCTCAAGTTTGAGTCCCGGCGCGTGGCTTAAGCTCACGCCAGGCCCACGTGCGTTTGTGCCCAAGATCCCAAGAGGAGAATGAAGGAGTAGGGATTGCAGCGTGGCTATCCCCCCTGGGGGGTGATTTCTCACTTTCTATCTCTGTCTCATTTCTGTCTTTTTTTTTTTTTTTGGGAGGTTTTTTCTTTTTTTTTTTTAGGGTCGTGGTTTTCTCTTTTTCTCTATAGGGCGCGTGCGCTCGCCAGACAGACAGAGACATAGAGACAGAAAGCAAGAAATTCCCCCCAGGGGGGATGGTCACGCCGCAATCCCTTCTCCTCCATTCTCCTCTCGGGATCTTGGGCACGCACGCACACGCGCCCGGTGGGAGTTTTAAGCCACCGGCTCCGGGCCACCAACCGCGGTCGACTCCGTGGGAGTCCAGTGACATAGCCATTACGCTAACTGCTGGTTCCCTCATCTCTTGTCTTTCTGCCGAGCGCACTCGCCCTATAGCAACAACCTCTCCAAAACACAAAAACAAACAAAAAATCGCTGCTCGGCAACACTTAAGAGGCTGTCAGCTCATACCTCTCCACCACCGTCCAACTGAACTTGAGTTTTTCAGACACCTGTTTTATCTCCCGCCTTTGAACTTGCGTTTGCTTCCGCTTTGCAGCATCACTTTTTTACTTGCTAACTCGTATATACACTTTGGGTCTCAGAAGCTTTTCCCGATTTCCAGTTGCCCTTTTCCCCTACAGTTGTGTCAGCGGTCTCCTCCAAAAATTCAAAGCCCGAAAGTCTGCTCCGGATTCCGACTGGGCTTGGACCCTAACAGAGTGAACGGCCGTGTTTAAGGCTCACAGGAGGCGCGGCTTGGACGAAGGAATAAAAACAGTCGCACAACTAAATAGTAAGAGGTGGGAGGGAATCCTCGCAAGGCTCCTCACCCCGGCCCGGGCGCAGCCAGCAGGTCAGGGAGGGCAGAGAGACACGATGGAGGGGCCAGGAGAAGAAAGAAAATCTGAGACAGACAAAAATAAAAAAGGGACAAGAAACAGAGGGCAGCACTCACGGAGCCACCAGCCTGAGGCCCTCCGGCCGCCATGACGCGCTCAAGCTCCCCGAAGCTCCCCCAACCCCCAGCAGGCGCGCGAACCGCCGCCCGCGTGAGTGCTCACGGGAGGGAGGCTCGGTGACGTCACCCGTGGGCGGGTCCCGGCTCCGCCTCCAGCTCCTTCCGCGCCGCGTCCCACCCCGCACCCTTAGGACTCAGCTGGGGCCTCCGGGCATCATTGTCTTTCAGATCAGAGACATCCGGCAGACCTTCAGACCTTCACGTGGCAGGAGTTGGGAGAGCCTGCCTGTTTACCTTATAAGCATCTTTCAATTTTCCTGATCTTGGGAAGCTGAGAAGTGCTTCTTCCTTAATGCAACCAGAACACATCATTCGTACTTAGGTTATATGGCCTTAACTCACTGAATGATTGATTTCACTGTCTCCCCTATTTAACTGTGATCTTCAAGAAGTCAAGAGCCATGTTCTATTTTTCTATGCATTCTGGTGCCTAAAACAGTGGTTGCTGCTAAATAACTTAGTATTTATGAATCAATTAATGAAAGCTTCTGCTCTTCCTTACTGAGTCAACCTGCCAAACAGTTCACCAGTTTAGTAGGCAGTGGTACACAGAATTCGTTTAACTGTGTGTCAGGCACTGTTCTGTGCTCTAGAGATACAGTTGTGAACAAAAAAGGTAAAAACAACTCTGCTCTCATGGAGCCTGCCTTCATGGAAAGAACATGGTCAATAAAAAGAAATGAATAGGCAAAATGTGCAGAACAGGGACCAGCAGATAGCAATGGCTACGTTGCTGAACTCCCACATAGTCCACCAGACCTGAAGGTTTAAACTCATGCCAGGCCATGTGTGTGTATGCCCAAAATCCCTGGAGGAGAAAGGATTGCAGTGTGGCCATCCCCCCTCCCGGGGTGGGGGTGGGGGGTGATTTCTTGCTTTCTGTCTGTCTCTCTCTGTTTTTTTGGTGAGCTCATGTACCCTATAGCAAAAAAAAAAAAAAAAAAGAACAACGGAACACTCCCAAAAAGCCCTCCAAAAAAATGTGCATAACAGTATGTTGACAGAAAATAACCAACTTTTTGAAATCAATAATTAATGTGATTTTTAAAAAAAATAGAATATGAGTGACCTAGGCCCAGAGAGGAGGCAAACATGTCATTTTTAGGGTGATCAGGTATAGGGGCTTTTTCTTTTCTTTTATTTTGAGAGTGACAGACAAAATTAGTGAAAAGGTTGTTATTGATCTGGCCCAAAAAGGCAGGACATGTGGAAGCGGGAGCTTGTAATGTTTAGGTTGGTGATTGGAAGAGAATATCTGTGTCTTGGGAAGAGATTTGTAAAAGAAATGTTTAATCTATATCTCAAGGAAAGGGAAGTTTTGTGTCTTGGGAAGAGATAAGCAAAAGAATATATTATAATCAGTTGAAATATACATCTCAAAGATATTATGCCAGGGACAGGTTGTAGGACGAATCTTGTTAATGGGAAAAAATGGTCAATGTTTGTGGCCGTGACTCCCCCTAGACCCTCTGGAAAGGACTTTGGAAAAATAGGAAAAAGTAGTCAGACTTCTGTCCACAAGTAGTAATAACCTCTTCAGAATTAAGGGCACACATGTACAATTCCCCTCCCCCGAGCCCCAGTTTTCAAACTGCTGGGACTTGTGAAGTTTGGCCATGTGGGATCCAGCGCCTTAAGTTCCACACCACTGGCTGGCCCCCAATTTCACTTTTTTTTTTAAGAATTATTTTATTTAACTTTATTTTTTCCCATCATCATTATTATTTTCCAGCTTGATCAGAGAGAGAGAGAGACAGAGAAGAAGTGAGAAAGCAAGACTTGAACCTTGGTCGGCCATGTGGAAGTCCAGCGCCTTTAACCACCATGCCACTTGCCGGCCCCACGCCCAGTTTCACTTTTGATGCAAACTCCTTACTCATTTCAAAGACTAGATGTGAACTGTGGTGACAAGTTCTTTACACATTGTTGTTTGCAATTATGTCCTATATTACTTAAGAAATGTTTTTTTTTTTTTCTCTTCCCATCAAAACAACAAGAAATCTCCTAGAAGCTGAAAACCTCTCAATACACTCCAGCCACACTGGTCTTCTACAATAGAACCCCTGTTGGAGTCAGCAGGTAGTACAGTGGTTAAGGCATTGGACTTCTGGGACCGGCAGGTGGTGTAATGGTTATATCACTGGACTCCCACGAAGTGGACTACACTTCCAGACCTGGACCTGGCTGCCTAAAACTAAAACTCACACCAGGCGTGCGTGTATGAGTGTCCAAATGAGAATGGAGGAGAAGGGATTGCCCAGCATGGTCAACCCACAGTCGGCCATATGGGAGTTCAGTTTGCTATAGGGCACTCATTAGAGAGAGACAGAAAGTAAGAAAGCAAACCACCATGTCCGATGGGAGAATCTAGCAGCCAAACACCATGCCACCCATGTCTCTTTCTGGTGAGTGCATGTGCCCTATAGCAAATTGAAAAATAATAATATTAAGCGGCCGATAGGTGGCATGGTCGTTAAGGGTGCTGGACTCTCATATTGCCGACCATGGTTCAAGTCCTAGGCCTGGCAGAGTTTGCTTTCTCTCTCTCTCTCTCACTCACTCTGTCCCTCTTTGGTCAAATTAAAAATTAAATTAAATGGGGAATCAGCAGTTAGCGTAATGGCTGTCGCTGGACTCCCACATAGTCGACCGCAGTTCGCGTCCCGGACCCGGTGGTTTAAAACTCATGCCGGGCGCGTGTGCGTGCATGCCCAGGATCTCGAGAGGAGAATGGAGGAGAAGGGATTGCGGCGTGACCATCCCCGCTGGGGGGTGATTTCTCACTTTCTGTCTCTATGTCTCTCTCTGTCTGTCTGGTGAGTGCACGCACCCTATAGCGAAAAACCTCTCCAAAAAAAAAAAAAGAAAAGAAATTAAATGAATTAATTAAATAAATAAAGTTAAAATAAAAATGTTCTTTAAAAAATAATATTAAGGGAACCAGCAGTTAGCGTAATGGCTATGTTGCTGGACTCCCACGTAGTTGACCGCGGTTCGTGTCCCGGACCCGGTGGCTTAAAACTCACACCGGGCACGTGTGCGTGCGTGCCCAAGATCCCGAGAGGAGAATGGAGGAGAAGGGATTGCGGCGTGACCATCCACCCTGGGGGGTGATTTCTCGCTTTCTGTCTCTATGTCTCTCTCTGTCTGTCTGGCGAGCGCACACGCCCTACAGTGAAAATCTCTCCAAAAAAAAAAAAATTAAGTAAAATTAATTTTATTTTAATGAACTTATCTTTAATTTTAAAAGATAATTTTTTAAAGTTGGTCACTAGTATTCTTGTCTTAAAATTCTTTCATTGGATTTATTTATTATTTTTTTTTTATTTGACCAGAGAAAGAGAGAGAGAGGGAAAATGAGAAAGCAAGCCACCAGGTCTGGGAATCAAACCATGACAGTGAAACAGAAGCACCTTCATCTCTGAACTTGACATTATGCTTGCTTCCTCCTTTTGTTCAGAGTTAATAGAGTCATCAATGGTCTTACTGTGGGACCAGCAGTTAGAGTAATGGCTACATCACTGGACTCCCATGTAGTCGAACACAGTTCGCGTCCTGGACCCGGTGGCTTAAAACTCACACCTGGCGTGTGTGCGTGCCCAAGATCCTGAGAGGAGAATGGAGGAGAAGGGATTGTGGCGTGGCCATCCCCCCCCCTCCCCCGAAGGTGATTTCTCTCTGTCTGTCTGGAGAGTGCACGCACCCTATAGCAAAAACCTCTTAAAAACAAAACAAAACAAAAAATAGTCTGTCTTTGCTAACTAGCCAGAAACTTTTTTTTAGATGTTCCTTATCAACCTATCTACCACACCCCTGGCATAGGGACCATTAAACAAAGGTCTAGAGAGTGACCTTAGAAATTATTAATCTGTTGGGACCACCAGTTAGCATAATGGCTATGTCACTGGAATCCCATGTAGTTGACCGTGGTTCGAGTTCCAGACCTGGTGGCTTAAACTCACGCTGGGCGCATGTGTGTGCATGCCCAAGATCCTGAGAGGAGAATAGAGGAGAAGGGATTGCAGCATGGCCATCCCTGTTGGGGGGTGATTTCTCACCTTTTGTCTCTCTGTCTCTCTGTCTTTATGGTAAGTGCACGCACTCTATAGTAAAAACCTCTCCAGAAAAGAAAAGAAAAGAATTATTAACTAGCTTGATTTAGCTTCTGTAGCTGTTGTCACATAGGAACCCCACTCCCTTTCTTCATTCCCCTCTTATTTTCCATTGTAATCACCAGGTCAACCCAGAAATGATTGTGATTTTTGCCTTTATAAGTACCTGTCTCCTTTCCCTTAGAGCTGTGGGGTCTTGGAGAGACATGAGTCCTCCTGTCAGCCAACAGCAATAAAAATCTAATAATTGGGGCTGGCAAGTGGAGTGGTGGTTAAGGCGGCTGGCCTCCCATGTGGCTGACTATGGTTTGAGTCCTGGACCTGGCAGCTTGCTTTCTCACTTTCCTTCTCTCTCTCTGTCTCTCTCTGGTCAACTTAAAAAATAAAATAAAATAATGATAATGAATAAAATAATTATTTTTAAAAAATCTAATGATTTGGCCATGTCTGGATGTCCTCTTATTTCTCACTGATTTGACTACATCAGCAGGCCATGTGGGAGCCCACCCCTTTAACCACCATGCTGCCTGCTAGCCCCCAACAAATAATTCTTTAAAATAATAATAATAATAATAATAAAAGCATACTGGGCACATGTGTACACAAAATCCTGAGAGGAGAGTGGAAGAGGACTTGTGGGAGAGCAGAGGAGAAGGAATTGTAACGGCCATCCTCCCTGGGGTGTAATTTCTCAACTTCTCTCTGTTTCTCTGGCAAGCACATGTGCCCTAAAACAAAACAAACAAACAAACAAAAATCTCTAAAAAATAATAAATTAGAAAAAAATATAAAAGGAACACCTGTCAAGCTCGTCAAAGTCCCAAACTTAATCATTCCTTTATTTTCTCCACTCTGGCAGACCCCATCCTCTCTCTATCAAATCTATGAAGATATACACAGTATTCTGAGATTTACTTTTGATGGTTCATACAAGGGAAAGCTGAGTCTAGGTTACAACAGTTGAAGAAAGATACCAGATCGACCCCTTCACCTCTATTGGTTTGACTTAAATGTCAGTGTATGAGCTTAATCTGGTGGTAATATGCAGGACCAAATGAAAAGGGCACAAGAGAACAAGAGTCCACTAAGGTAGATCAGGCCTGAAAGGGGGCCAGCAGACATGGTGAGTAAGGTGCTAGATTATCACATGACTGACTATGGTTCGAGTCCTGAACTTGGCGGCTAAAAAATCATACTGGGCACATTTTTTTTGTTTGTTTGTTTGTTTTTGGAGAGATTTTTGCTATAGGGTGTGTGCGCTTGCCAGACAGACAGAGAGAGAGAGAGAGACAGAAAGTGAGAAATCACCCCCCTGGGGGGATGGCCACACGGCAAGGCAATCCGTTCTCCTCTATTTTCCTCTCGGGATCTTGGGCACGCACGCACACGTGCCCAACGTGAGTTTAAGCCACGGGGTCCGTGTGGTCGACTACAGTGGAGTTCGGTGATATAGCCATTACGCTAACTGCTGGTCCCCATGCTGGGCATATGTGTGTGTGTGTGCACGTGCCCAAAATCCCGGGAGGAGAATGAAGAAGGAATTGAAGTGCAGCCATCCCTGTTGGATGATTTCTCACCTTCCCTATCTGTCTCTGTGGCACCCCTCCAAAAAAAGAGGGAGATCTGAAAAAGTGATGGGGGGATGGGGCGCATGGAGAAGAGTAGTTGGTCTGCCATGGGGGAAAGGAAGTCAGGACAATTGGGACATGTCTGAGACCTGGTGATTTTGAACAAGCTGTGCTTACCCAGGGACAGCCAGAGATGTGGCAGATTAGGACAGGGGTCAGGGCCAAAGGGATGAATCTGGATGTTATTACATATTGATAAAAGCTGAAACTATGTGTGAAGACAAAACCAAGCAAATGAGCAAACACTAAGAACCTGGAAGGCAGGTATAGATGGAGCAGAGTTCCTGGAGGGAAAGAACCCTAGGAGTGCTCACATGCCAGCAACCAGCATGCAACCGCTGTCAGAAGTCAGCCAGACTTCCTTTTTTTCTTTCCTTTTCTTTTATTCCCTTCCCTTTCTCCTCTCTCTTTTTTTTTCTTCCTCTCTCCCCTCTCCCTTTCTCTCTCTCTCTTTTTTGAAAGAATTACTTAGTAACAGCAAATGCACAGGGAGTCTTTTCCTAAATTGTTATCTGACTAGTGGTAAATTCCCCCAAAAGAAGCTAATTATCATGAAAACTCTCCCTGCAATTGTTTATTTATCAGAGCAAATTGAAAAGCAACAGGAATTAAACCTAGAGGAGCCTGGAAGTTAGTACCCTGCCCTGTTCTTCTGAAGACCCTCTCATAATCCATTGTTCTCCCCGGGTTGCCTACATGTCCCACCGCCTTCTCCCTTTTGAAGTAGAATGTATAAGCTTCTAGACCTCATTGCATTCTTGTTTTCTCACTTTTCTGTGATGTCCTCATACAGATAAATAAATTTGTATGCTTTTTTCCCCCTGTTAAAAGAATTACTTATTTAGTTATTACTATTATTTTAATTTTTTTGCAGTTTTATAACTATCTGAGTTTTATTTGTTGCATAATAAGCCACCTAACATCTTTCATGTAAAAAATACTAAATTTGAACAAAGATATCACAAAATTAATTAGAATTTAATTAAAATTAGCTTTGAGGAGGGAACATAATTCTGCTCAATTAAGAAAAACATTTTTATAGACCATAGATTAGTTTATTTTTAACACCCATCATGCCATGAATTCACAGGGAATAGATTCCAGAAGCCCGGGCTCCTTTCCATCGGTCCTCACAAAGTGTGCTTCTCTGGATGGAACAGACTGGTGTTTCCGTTGAACCCAGGTACCTTTCTCTTTGGCTTCCTTCTTTTTCTGATCATTTTCCTTCACATGTTTTAGGAAGCTATCTCTGCTCTTAGAATACTTGATATTCTCAATACGCACATTAATTCTCTCGGCAAGAATCTTGCCCTTAACTTGTTGGTTCACAACAATGCCAACAGCATGCTGCGTAACATTGTAGACTCTTCCAGTTTTGCCATGGTAACATTTGTGGGGCATTCCTTTTTGAACAGTACCCATTCCCTTGATGTCTACAATATCACCTTTCTTGTAGATTTGCATGTATGTTGCCAAAGGAACCACGCCATGTTTTCTAAAAGACCTAGAGAACATATATCAGGGGCCTCTCCTTTTTCCTTTCCTATTTGTCATTTTGGTTAATTACTGGAGGATGGCGGTTCCAATAACAACAACAAAAAATAATAATTTTTAATTTGACCAGAGAGAAACGGAAAGCGAGAAAGCTGCTAAATTCAGGACTCCAACCATAGTCAGCCATGTGGGAACCCAGCACCTTTAACCACCACGCCACCTGCTGGCTCCCCTCTTTCTTTTTGCCCCAGAGTGAATGCACTAGCCAGATAGAGACAAAGAAACGGGCAAAGGGAGAACACATACCCCAGTGGGGCATGGTCTTGTGGTAATTGATTCTCATCCATTTCTCCAGCCTTTCAGGAACTAGGGAGCCTGGAGTGTTTTTTAAGCTGCCAGGGCTAAGCTTCAAATCATAGCAGTCGGGCACATGGAAGGCTAGTCCCATAACCACTAGTCCATGGGACCAACCCCAGAGTACTATTCCAATAGCCTGGAACCTTATACCCCAAAAAGTCAACTTATCTCTTGGGCAGGGCTGGAATTAGGATGAAGCAGATGAGGTATCTAGGCACAGAGTTTAAGAAAGCACTTACTCCACTGGCATTACCCAAGTTTTGACCTGATCCCGGGGCTAAGTGCTTTGCCCTGGCACACTGCTCCAGCTTCCTTGCCCTCAGGTTTCACGCTTGACTTGGCAAATGGGAGACAGGGACAGTTTGCATGGGCACACGTGGGCAGGAGGAAAACAACAACCCAGTGTTTATTCTCTCTCTCCATTAACACTATTGTGGCCCAGGCTTTCATTGTTCCCTTGGATAACTTTCTTCCTTGGCTCAGGCTCTCCCAGCTGGAGCGCTGCCAGGACTCTCCACCCCCCCTCATTGTTTCTTCAAGTCTACAGATCTGTAACCACTTTCTGCTGTCCTTAGGTTCCCTTACTCTTGTCCCATCTCTGTAAGTCGATCCTATTAAATCCCCGATTAAATCTTTCACAGTGTGTCATGTTTTCCTATATGATCCTAACTTAAATAATCATATATTCATGTATTATCAGAGTTTTTATTTTTATTATTTTAAAATATTTAATTTTAGAGGCCAGCAGGTGGCATGGTGGTTGAGGGTGTTGGACTCCCACATGTCCCACCATGGTTCAAGTCTTGGACTTGGTGGCTTACTTTCTCACTTTCCCTTTCTCTCTCTCTCTCTTACTCTGTCCCTCTCTGGTCAAATTAAAATAAATAACGTTAAATAAAATAATTATTTAAAAATAGTATTTAATTTTATTATTTGGTTCTAATTTGTTTTAATTTGATATAGGGCATGTGCACTCACTAGAGAGATAATGAGAAAGCAAGCTTCCAAGTCTGGTACTCAAACCTTGGTCAACCACGTGGGAGTCCAGTGCTTTAACCATCATGCCACCTGCAGACCCTCAGAGTTTATTTTTAATTTTTTTAAAATAATTTTTTATTTTATTTTATTTTTTATTTGCCCAGAGAGAGAGAAAGGGAAAGTGAGAACAAACTGCCAGGCCCAGAACTCCAACCACAGTCGATCATGTTGGGGTCCAGCACCTTACCCACCACAATGACTACCAGTCCCCATATCAGGTTTTTTTTTGTTATTTTTAAAAGATTTTTTGTTATAGGGCACATGTGCTTGCTGGAGGGTAGAGAGACAGTAAATGAGAAATCACTTCCGGGGGTGATGGCCAGGCCACAATCCCCTCTCCACACACACACACACACACACACACACACACACACACACATACACACACGCATGCACCCAACATGCACGGGTCTGGGACTCAAACCTGTGGTTGGTCATATGGGAATCCAGCGATGTAATCATTATGCCATCTGCTGGTCTTAGTTGTTTTTTAATAGTATACACACACACACACACACACACACACATAATTTTTTTAAGATGGAGATTTTTGCTCTAGGGTGTGTACACTTGCTGGAGAGACACAATCCCTTTTCCTCCATTCTCTTCTGTGAATTTTTGGGCATGCAAGCACACAGACTCTGTGTATTTTAAGCCACCATGTCCAGGACTTGAACCATGGTTGACTAGTGAGTCCTGTGATGTAACCATTATGCCATTAGCCCCTTATAATAATATTAAGAGAATCTTCCATGATAGGTAGACAGTGCTAAGTGTTTAAATTACAAGACTAAGGATCAAACCATTGCAATAAGTCTCAACTTCTGCATTTGAAAAAATTGGTTTTAAGGGACCAGCAGTTAGCATAATGGCTATGTTACTGGACTCCCATGTAGTTGACTGTGGTTCGAGTGTCTGACCCAGTAGCTTAAAACTCACTGGGCGGGGAGGGGAGGGGGAAAAAGCAGTTAGCAATGGCTATGTCGCTGGAGTCCCACGTAGTCGACCGCGGTTCGCGTCCCGGACCCGGTGGCTTGAAACTCACGCCGGGCGCGTGTGCGCGTGCCCAAGATCCCGAGAGGAGAATGGAGAAGGGATTGCGGCGTGACCATCCCCTCTGGGGGGTGATTTCTCGCTTTCTGTCTCTATGTCTGTCTGTCTGGCAAACCTCTCCAAAAAAAAGGGTTTTAATAAAGACCAAACAAGATGAGGTGAACTGCCTAGCTTAATGAGCTCAATAAATGTTTCCTATCATTATTGTTCCTGTCACTAGCAAGAATATGGAATTAAACATGTGCCTCCCTCTCTGCTAGGAAGTAAATAAACCTTACTTATTTGTAAAAGAAAAGGGAAAGAAAGCCAAGGGTGAAAGCGGAGAGACATTGAGACCTGAATATGAAAATGCTTCTCATTCTGCTTTCTGCGTTTAAATCGTCTCCGTCATATTTGCGTGGGGACGAAAGAGGCGGTGATAGGGAACTGAATGTTAATAAATGATATGTCGGTGGAAGAATCCTCCAGGGGGCTAAGCCTCTTCCCAGCACCAAGCAGCGTGCGTAGATGCGGCCCCGCCCATGGCAGGGGAAGTGGGCGGAGCGTAGTCACCCAGGTACCCACAGTCCCGCAGTCCGCCCCCGGCGCGCTTGAGTGACGTAACCAGCGCGCCACAATTCGAGAAGCTCTGGAGCTGCGCAAGGAGGTTCCACGTGAGTCGAGTTATCTCATCCCGAGCCGAAGCCCCCTGCCACGCGCAGCCCTTCTTCACCTACCCTAAGCCTGATTAGCGTTACTAGGAGGCCGAGGGCGTCCAGCTGGCGCCCGCAAACCTACTTAAATGGAGATCTCCTTTCGCCCCCTCGTGCGCGCGTTCTGCAGACGTCAGGAATGGCTGACCTACAGAAACTTAACCCTTCTCTTTCATTCATTAGACGAACTGAAAATCTGTCAGCTGACAACTTTGTGTCAGGCACTATACTAGGCTTTGGGGATACAGCCTTGATGTAGGCAAATCTTGTCCTTTGCGCTCTTGGAGTATACATTTCATTGGGGGTCTTGGAAACTTAATGAAAGTGACTTAAATGAAATGATTTACTGAAGACTGATCGGAAAGGGGAGCCAAGGAGTGGTGGACTGTAGCATAGGGAATCCTGCCCATAGGGAGCCAGATTCCACCAAGCTCACTGCTTCGAATCCCAGTCCAGGTGCTTGACAAACACTCCAGGGGCCTGTTATGCCATGCTTCAACTCCAGAAGCATTTTGGCATGCATGCCTCATCTCCCACTCTGACTAGCAAACGCTTCCCCTGACAAGTTCATTTGTGACCAGCAGCTGGCGTGATGGCTTTGTCCGCTGAACTTCCATGTAGCGGACCGTAGTTCAAGTCCCGGACCCGGTGCTTAAACTGACGCCGCGTGCTTGCGTGCGTGGTGCGTGCCCAAGATCCCGAGAGTAGAAGGGATTGTGGCGTGGCCATCCCCCCTGGGAGGTGATTTCTGTCTCTCTCTCTCTCTCTCTGTCTGTCTTTCTGGCGAGCGCACGCACCCTATAGCAAAAACCTCTAAAAACAAGTACATTTAGTCAACAACTTTTCATTTTTTTGTTTTTTAAAGCTCAGATATTATTTTAGGACTTGATAATTCAACAAACATGAATGATACCTACAGCCACAGGGAGGCTTTCTTCTAGTGAGAAATATAGAGCAGAAAATAAAGATACTAGGTATTGATGATATATGAAATAATATAGGGCCATCTATAATAGAAGTGGAGCACCTAGTCAAATAAGGCTTTTCCAGGAAGGTAAATTTCACCTGAAATCTAAATAATAAGAAAGAGCTAACCACACAAATTTCAAAGTGAAAAAATGCCTTCCAGGACTGAGCTTGGCAATTTAGATGAATAAAAAAGTAGTGTGATTTGTACATTGTGGGTAAGAGAGTTGTGTGAGATAGGGTTGGGAGGTAAGGTAAGAGTGGCCCGATGAGGTAAGCCAAGGTACTGAATTGGAATTTATACTACTTGTAACGGGAAGCCATGATCTCCTTTATGCTTGTGTGTGGTAAATGGTTTATGGTTGTGTAGCAGAATCTGGAGTTGGTAAGGAGGCCAGTGCATTAGTCCAGGTGTGATCGTGATGGTTTGGACTAGAGTAAGATGAGAGATTAGGGGTATGTTTGGACATAGATTTGCTCTTTTTTCTTTTTTTTTTGGAGAGGTTTTTGCTATAGGGCGCGTGCGCTGGCCAGACAGACAGAGAGAGACATAGACAGAAAGCGAGAAATCACCCCCCAGGAGGGATGGTCATGCTGCAATCCCTTCTCCTCCATTCTCCTCCCGGGATCTTGGGCATGCACACACACGCGCCCGGCATGAGTTTTAAGCCACCGGGTCCAGGACGTGAACCGCGGTCGACTACGTGGGAATCCAGCGACATAGCCATTACGCTAACTGCTGGTTCCCTCTTTTTTCTTTTTTAAAAGAACTATCAACTTTATTATTATTTTCCAGTTTGATCAGAGAGAGATGGGGCAAGTGAGAAAGCAAGTCACCAAGTCTGGGATCTGAACTGTGGTTGGCCATGTAGGAGTTCAGCACCTTTAACCACTATGCCACCTGCTGGTCCCTAGATTTGCTCTTGGATAGAGTATAGACAGGATGAGGGAAGTAAGAATTAAGGATGATGCCTGTGTTTTTGGATTGAACAACTGATTGGATGATGGTAGTGTTTACCAAGGTGGGGAAGACTAGAGGTTAGGAGAAGCAATAAATCAAAACTCCTGTTTTGACCACAACAGGCTGTGTTTTGTGTTTATGAGCATCCATGTGGAGATGTCAAATAAGCACTTGAATATACGTATTTGCCTGGAATTTCAGGGAGAGTCAACTCTGAATAAAGTTACAGAATCCAGAGGCAAAAACTAGCTTAAAGCATATGAAATGACACTTTTTGGCCAAAATTGATTGAACGCTGGCTGGCAATGTCATTGGTACAATCCACTGGGTTATATTTCAAGCCACGGGGTTGGATGAGACCACATAAACAGAGCTGTTGAGAACAAAGAAGGAACAAAGCCCTAGGCACCTACATTTAGAGGTCAGGTAGAAGACTAGGAACCAGCACAGGTGAATGAAAAGAAGGAACCAGAAGGTAGGAAGAATATCAGGAAGAATATCAGGAAGTGTGGGGTTGAAGCCAAGACAGGAAGATGTTTCAAGAAGAAGGGAATGGGCTAGCTGGTGGCATGATGGTAAAGGCTGCTGGATCCCACATGGTCTATAGCATGGTTTGAGTCCCAGACCTGGTGATTTGAGAAACATGCCAGATGCTTGTGTGTGCCCAAAATCCCTAGAGGGAGAAATGGAGGAGAAGGAATTCTGCCTTGACTATGTCCCATTGGGAGGTGCTTTCTGACTTTCTCTCACCACCCAACCCCATATACCCTCAGAGTGCAGGCACCCTCGAGCAAAAATTTAAAAAAACAAACAAACAAACAAAAAACAGCAGCAATAGGGAATAAATAAGGTGGTTTTTTTTTTTAAGAAAGAATTTTGCTATATAGAGTACATGCATTCACCGGAGAGACAGAAAGTGAGAATCATCCCCTAGGGGGAATGGCTATGTGACAATTCATTCTCCTCCATTCTCTGGATTTTGGTCAAGCATGCACACCTGTCCAGTGCCAGTTTTAAGCCACCTGGTCCAGGACTCAAACCACAGTCAGCTATGTGGGAGTCCAGAGACATAACCATTACACCATTTGTTGGTTCCTCTCCCTTTTTTCTTTTTAATCGCTAGTGAACAGTGTGCTCCAGAGAGAGACAGACAAGAGAGGGAGAAAGCACCCTCTGATAGAGCATGATCACAGCACAAATCCCTTCCCCACTTCTTACCTTGTCTGGATTTTGGTCACACATGTACACATGCATGTGCCTGGTGTGTTTTTCAACCTGTCTGGGCCAGTATTTGAACCCGTGGTTGGTCATGTGGAATCGGCTTCCTTTAACTACTAATATGGGTTGGTCTGGGAATGAATAAGTCAAATCTTGCTGAAAGGATGAGTAAAATAAAAACAGTTAAGGAACCTCCATACTGGCAACATTACAATCCTTCTTTGTCTAAAGAAGTAGTTAAATCACTTAAGATCTTTTTTTTTTTCCTTTATTTGTGATGGAGGGCATGCACATGCATGAGAGAGAGAGAAAGAGACAGAGAGAGAGAGAGAGAAGCACTCTACACAGGATCTGGTTATGCTGCAATTCCATTCATACAGCCTGTCAGATAGTCAGTTCTTGGGCACTTGTATGTGTGCCCAGTATGCTTCACGCTAACCAGGCTGGAGATTTGAACCATGATTGTCATGTGGGGATCCAGCCTCTCTTGAGCATCATGTTATTGCACCGCAGAGCTGGCCCAGAAGACACTTTGGACTAAGTTAAGTTTGAGATTCTTGTGAGTTGTCTAAGTGGAGATATGAAGCAATGAGCTTCCTTCTCTCCCACTTCCTGGGAAGAGGTAGTTTACATTTTTGAGCTCCATGCATATGTTCACATCTGAAGGAATGGTGCAGATCAGAAGCCCTCAGCTGCACTGAGGAAGGAAGTGTCCCTGACTACCAGGAGTCTAGCCATGTAACCATTACGCCATCTGCTGGCCAACCCTCCCCCCCCCACACACACACACATAATATTGTGAAAACATCAAACTGATGGAACTGTTGACTTCACCAGTAAGGCGCAGTCCAGCTTATTCTTCTGGTTCAAGTGTAAATGTTCAGTGCCATCCTAGTCTGTTTTGGCTGCTGTAATAAAGTACCATAGACTGGGTGACTTATGAACAACAGAAATTTATTTCTAATAGTTCTGGGGACTGGAAATCTCAGAGCAGGGCACCAGTGTGAGTTCTGGTAAGGGACTCTCTTCTGGAGATTCTCTTGTGCAGACTACTAACTTCTTGTATTCTCATATGACAGCATTAACTCTGTGGTCCTTCTCTCTCTCCCTCTCTCTCTTTTTTTTTGAAGAGGTTTTTGCTATAGGGTGCATGCGCTCGCCAGACAGAGACAGAGAGACAGAAAGCAAGAAATCCCCCCCCGGGAGGGATGGCCACGCCGCAATCCCTTCTCCTCCATTCTCCTCTCAGGATCTTGGGCTCGCACACACACACGCCTGGCGTGAGTTTAAGCCACCGGGTTTGAGACTCGAGCCGCGGTCGAGTATGTGGGAGTCCAGCGACATAGCCATTACGCTAACTGCTGGTCCCTGGTCCTTCTCTCTTTGAATTTACCAGAGGACGCACGTGTTCACCAGAGACAGAGAAGGATGGGGAGAGAGCACCCTTCAATGGGGCATGCACTTGGAGTATTTTTCAAGTTGACAGCCAGGGTTTAACTGCATAGTCAGCCACGTGGGATCTGGCTCCCTTAACCACTAGGCCATGGTGCTAGTTCGCTCTCTTTTTCTTTTCCTTTTTTTGGAGAGGTTTTCGTTATACGGCACGTGCGCTCGCCAGACAGACAGAGACATAGAGACAGAAAGTGAGAAATCACCCCCAGGGGGGATGGTCACGCCGCAATCCCTTCTCCTCCATTCTCCTCTCGGGATCTTGGGCACGCACGCACACGCGCCCGGCGTGAGTTTTAAGCCACCGGGTCCGGGACGCAAACCGCGGTCGACTACGTGGGAGTCCAGCGACATAGCCATTACGCTAACTGCTGGTTCCCTTTTTTCTTTTCCTTTTTTAAGAGAGATTTTTGCTATACGGTGCATATGCTCACCAGAGACAGTGAGACAAAAGGTGAGAAATCACCCCCTAGGGGTAAGGCCACACTGCAATCCCTTCTCGATTCTCCTTTCGAGATATTGGGTACACACATACACATGTGCACCCAATGTGAATTTTAAGCCACACACACGCCCAGCATGAGTTTTAAATTTTAAGTCCTGGACTCAAACCATGGTCAACTTCGTGGGAGTCCAGTGACATAACCATTATGCTATCTGCTGGTCCCTCCCTCTCTCTTTTTGAAGTTTATTTCTTTCACAAGCAAGAGACAAGCAAACACCTTTGACAGTTTCTCCAGGCTGTGATCCTTTCCTTTTTTTTTTGGAGAGGGTTTTCGCTATAGGGCACGTGTGCTCACCAGATAGCCAGAGAGACAGATGGGACCAGCAATTGGCGTAATGGCTGTGTCACCGGACTCCCACGTAGTTGACCGCAGTTTGAGTCTTGGACCCGGTGGCTTAAAACTCATGCCGGGCGTGTGTCCATGCATGCCTAAGATCCCTAGAGGAGAATGGAGGAGAAGGGGAGAATGGAGGAGAAGGGATTGCGGCGTGGCCATCCTCCCTGGGGGGGGATTTCTCACTTTCTATCTCTCTGTCTCTCTCTGTCTGTCTGGTGAGCGCACGCTATAGCAAATACCTCTCCAAAAAAAAGAAAGACAGAGAGACATAAAGTGAGAACTCACCCCCCAGGGGGGATGGCCACGCTGCAGTCCCTTCTCCTCTATTCTCCTCTCGAGATCTTGGGCATGCACGCACACACGCCTGGCATGAGTTTTAAGCCACCGGGTCCAGGACACGAACCACGGTCGACTATGTGGGAGTCCAGTGACATAGTCATTACGCTAACTGCTGGTCCCAATGCAGTGATCCTTTCCTAAGCCCCAGGCAGTTAGGATCATGGATGATACCCATGGTATGTTCAGGTTGCCTTGAGATTCAAACCCAGGCCCCCCATTTGGCTTCAGTAATGAACAAGGGGACCCTAAGGGCTGAGCTAACCTGCCTGTGCCTGTGACCTTTTTAATAAGGACACTAATCCTATTTCTGAGAACTCTGCCTTCATGATATAATTACCTCTTCACATCAGGGATAGGGTTTCAACATATGCATGGTGGCAGAGGCTGGGAGACTAAAACCATTAAACCTACAGCAGACACCATCTCTCCCAGGAAGTTTTTCTCAACTTCTGAAACACTTGGTTGGAAGCCACATCCTCTTGGAGCTTAACCACTCCAGACTAGAAATATCTGGGTGCGTTTCTTTCTCCTTCAATAACATGTAAGCTCTCGCCAGCCGTGGTACAGCCGTAGTGCAACTCTCCTCGATGCTGAGGCCATATGGGAAGGTCCCATATTTACATCCTGAGGTCTCCTGTGCTTATGTGTGCCTGTGATCCTGGCTGATTGAGTCCAGGAGTAGGTTGCAGCATGAGAACATTGTTTGGGGTGCCCATCTGTGTGTGTCTGTCTCTCTCATGGAAGAAATAAATAAACTTTTTAAAAAGAATTACTTATTTTATTTATTTTAACCAGAGAGAGAGAGAGAGAGAGAGAGAGAATGAGAAAGCAAGCCACCAGGTCTGGGACTAGAATCTGGTCGACCATGTGGGAGTGTCCAGTGCCTTAATCACCATGCCACCTGCTGGTCCCCCAATTAAATAAACTTTTCAAAAAGGAGTAAGCCCTACTATGAAGGCCAAAGTGGTTTCTGTCTTCTTCACAGTGGTGTTCCTGACACCTTGCCTGGATCCAGCAAGTATAGGTTTTTTAGGAACGTGTCAGGAATGTAGCTGTGCCCCCTACCACACATGACTAAAGCTGACATTTTGTAGGAATAAAATCCTCAAGGTTATTAGATTTCTCAGGTTACTTTATTTCTCTGTATGCTCTTATTTTCCTGGCCCCATTCCTAATGGCTCAATTGCCCTTGGAACTTACAATCAGGTCAACAGATAGGCTAAATATAGTTAATGCTTTCTTTTATCTTTCTTTCTTTCTTTTTTTTTTTTTTTTTTTAAATGAATCTAATTCATCAGTAAAGGACACTTGCAGAGATGGCCCCAGTTCTTCACTTCTATGTCCGTCCCTCTGGCCATGAGGGGGCAGCCTCTGGACACATTCAAAGAAAACTTAAAGGGAAACTGCCAGGGCTACAGGGCATCGAGACCGAACTGTGCTACAACGTGAACTGGACAGGTTGGGCCCAGGTATTGAGTGCTTGGAGGAGGTGCCCAGTGCCGGAGGCAGTGTCTCAAAGTATTGGTGGCCTTTTCTCCCCATAGCTCAGGTCCTCCCAAATGCGGAGGAGATGAAGAAACTGATGTGGCTGTTTGGCTGCCCTTTGTTGCTGGATGATGTTGCTCAGAAGTCCTGGCTCCTTCCCGGCTCCAGTGACCTGCTGCTGGAGGTTGGCCCCAGGTAAGCGTCTCAGTAGGGAGCAACTCATTCCATGTTCCAAGGTACATCATGTCTTTTTATTTATTTATTTTTTTTTTTAGGTTTTTGCTATAGGGCACATGCACTTGCCAGAGAGGAGAGAGACAGAGAGAAACAGTAAGAGGGAAAGTGAGTGAGAAATCAGCCCCCAGGGGTATGGCTACACCACAGTCTCGTCTCTTCTGTTCTTGTCTTGGGGATTTTGGGCATGCATGCCTGGTGTGAGTTTCAAGCCACTGAGTCTGGAACTCGAACCACAGTCAACCACCACCTTAACCACCACTCCACCTGCTGGCCCCCCATCATGCCTTTTTAACACACTGCCCTCCCACTTCCATTCCTCTACTTCCTCTCGTGATCCTTGGGAGAGCTGCTTTTCTTTGCTGCATCCTACTGCCAGCCTTGGAAGCCATGCACATGCTTTCCCCATTTGGTAGATGCCTTTGAAGACCTAGCCAGGTACCAGGCATGTGGTGGAAGTAAACAAATTGCATTCTATAATAATTTTTAAAATTTGATTTACCTTTCTTTTATGAGTGGAGGAGGGGCACCCTTAATGGGATCTTCATGCCATGAATCACCTCTGGTTTCACTAGTCTGGGTTATAGGTATGACCCAGTGTGC
Organism: Tupaia belangeri chinensis; assembly: GCF_000334495.1. Lineage (NCBI taxonomy): Eukaryota > Metazoa > Chordata > Mammalia > Scandentia > Tupaiidae > Tupaia > Tupaia belangeri. The sequence continues at coordinate 132,445 of NW_006159824.1, read as the reverse complement.
TCAGGGGGGCTCTGGGACCTTCCCCACATGGGTCCAATTACCACTCTGCCACCACCTTACTCACAAATTGCATTTTTCTTAAACAGGTTTTTTTGTTTTGTTTTGCTGTAGGGTATGTACACTCACCAGAGAAAGAAAGCGAGAAATCATCACCCTAGCGGGGATGGTCATACTACAACCCACTGTCCTCCATTCTTCTCTTGGGATTTTGGGCACATACACTTAGCATGTTTTCCAAACCACTGGGTCCAGGAGTTGAACCATGCAGTTGGCCATGTGGGATCTGTTCACCTTAACCATCATGCCACCTTCCAATAGTTTAATTAATTAAATTAATTAATTAATTGGCCAGAGAGTGTTTGTGTTTGCCAGAGAGAGGACTCACCCCCAAAGGAGTGTGGTCATGTCACAAACCTGTTCCTCCAGTTTCTCGATCACATCAGGATTTTGGACACACAACGCACACATGCTCAGTGTGTTTTTCAAGCTGCCTGGGCCAGGATTCCAACTGCAGTTGGCCATGTGGCATCCAGTTCCCAGTGTACAGCACTTAACTGCTGCACTGCAGGGCTAGCCCACAAATTGTGTTCTGAGAAGTTAAAAAATAAAGCGTTTTTGATGCTAGAAGGACAGTTTTGGTTTGAAAACAGGTTTCTTTTCATTTTTTTTAAAGAATATTTATTTATTTAAATCCATTTGTTGTTTGTTTGCATGTATGTATGTATGTATATATTTAATTTGACCAGACAGAGATAAAGAGAAAGAGAGAGAGAGAGAAAGGGAAAGGTAAAGAGAGACAGCAAGATGCCATGTCTGGGACTTGAACTGTGGTTAGCCATGTGGGAATCCAGTGTCTTTAACCACCACGCTACCTGTCCACCCTGAAAGCAAGTTTCTTAGGGCCTGGTCTGAGACTGGAGGCCAATAGGAGGTAGTGGAGGGATGTTGACTGGACAGTGGGTTCTACTTTCCCAGTGTAAGTTTGGTGGGGACTCTCAGGTCCTAACCATCTGGCCCACTCTGCAGGCTGAACTTCTCCACGCCAACCTCCACCAACATCGTGTCAGTGTGCCAGGCCGCTGGACTAGACACTGTGGATCGTGTAGAGATTACCCGGCGCTACCAGCTCTCGGTGAGGCAGTGGGTGATCATGGTGGGGATTCTGGAGGAGAAGATGGCCCGGAAATAGGAGACTAGATTCTAAACTCTGGGGAAATAATAGGAGATGTGGGGGGAGGAGCCCCTAGCTTTAAGCCCACCCTGTATGGTCATGCAGGTTGTTTGCCACCTGCTGGTACCTAGTTGATGGGTGAATATGACCGAAATTCAGCCTGTCTTCCATTACTACTCTGTGTATTCTGGCATGGACTCATGCCTGCAAGAGGCCTCTTTTTTTGTCACTGAACAACTGCTAGGTAGGGTGACAGTGGACTGGCCCTGCCTGACATGGAGAGCTGAGGGTGTGCCCCCTCTCTCCATCCTTCAGCTCAGCACCCTTGCGCTCTGTGTGTGTCTCCCTCTAGTTTGCCCACCCTCCTCCCGCTGAGGTGGAGGCCATTGCTCTGGCTGTCCTTCATGACCGGATGACGGAGCAGCACTTCCGCTATCCCATCCAGACTTTCTCCCCTGAGAGCACCCCAGCACCCCTCAATGGTCCTATCAACATATTGACTGAGGGCCGGCCTGCTCTGGAAAAAGCCAACCGAGAGCTAGGTAAGTAGGGGTCCCCAGGGAGTCAGGGGGAGGGCCCAGGATCAGCTAGTATGGTTGCCAAGACCTGGAGTATGGTGGCCTGAGGGCTGCAGTCAGCTGCAATAGGGTTTGTCTCCTAGGTCTGGCCCTAGACTCCTGGGACCTGGATTTCTACACCAAGCGCTTCCAGGAAATGCAGCGGAACCCCAGCACCGTGGAGGCCTTCGATTTGGCTCAGTCCAATAGGTGGGGAGGAGTGGGGTCGTTCTGATCTCTGAGCTCATGGAGGTTGGATGGAGAATCTCAGAGACTCGTCTTCATGGCTCTACCTTGGCATAGGGGCGTCCCTGAGACCGAGCACTTGGGCTCCTCTAATCCATCCAGAAGTCCACATTGAAATCTTGGTTTTTTTCTTCACTTTGGCTCTGGATAATCCACAGTGACAGAATTCTTGAAAATCAGGCTTTTTGAAATACATTTCATACTGTCTAAGTATGAATTGACCGTAACACTGTTCAGTGCTGGTGAGGTGGCATGGCGCTGAGAACTGACCCCGTCCACCCTGCCTTTCCTTCCCCATGTCCCCCTGTCACTCCACAGCGAGCACAGCCGACACTGGTTCTTCAAGGGCAAGCTCCACGTGGATGGGCAAAAGCTGGCACACTCTCTGTTCGAGTCTATCATGAGCACCCAGACATCTTCAAATCCCAACAATATACTCAAGTTCTGTGACAACAGCAGGTGGGATGGCCTTGGGTCTGAGGGCTGGGAGGCCGCAGTCCTCGGTTGGGTTGGCACATACACCAGGAAGGAAGCAGAGTCCAGAACGGATGTTTCCACAGTGCGATCCAGGGCAAGGAAGTCCGATTCCTACAGCCTGAGGACCCCACACGGCCAAGTTCCTTCCGGCAACAGCATGGGCTGAGACATGTTGTCTTCACAGCAGAGACTCACAATTTCCCCACAGGTGAGCTGGGTTCCTGGGAGGAGATAGGTGAGATCAGAGAGGAGGGTAGGGCAAAGGTCCCAGGCTCCATAAAACTATCAGGGAAGCTGGTTGTCTTTTCAGTGGGGACAGCCAGAGGTATGGGTTTGTCTTCACAGCACTGTACCTCTCCTCCTCTCTCTTCACAGGAGTAGCCCCCTTCAGCGGTGCGACCACGGGCACAGGGGGCCGGATCCGAGATGTCCAGTGCACAGGCCGCGGGGCTCACGTGGTGGCTGGCACTGCCGGCTATTGCTTTGGAAACCTGCACATCCCAGGTCCTTCCTCTCGCCACCTTCCCTTCAGAGTCCTTGTCCTGGCAGGCACTGAACACTTCGACTCTTTTTCTTAGATAGGGCACTAGAGTAGTTGGCTTTTTGCTAACCAGTGTCAGGAGTATAGGCCAGGGAAGACCAAGGTTGCTGGAATGGCTTTGCAGAAATACCATTTCTTTAAAAACTAGCATCGGCTTGGGGCCGTCAGGTGGCGTGGTGGTTGGGGGCGCTTTGACTCGCACATGGTCGACCATGATTCAAGTCCCAGACCTGGTGATGTACTTTTTCACTTTCTCTCTCTCTCTCTCACTCTCTCCCTCTCTGGTCAAATTAACATAAATAAAGGAATAAATAAATAAAGTTAAATAATTCTTTTTAAAAAAAAACCTGAAAAACTAGTATCAACTTAACTGGAAGACGTGATACGGGATGGGTCTGATGGTCACCACCTGCCCGCAAAGTCCAGTTTGGTAGCCTCTAAGAACTCATGCAGAGGGCTAGAGGGAAGGCTGGCATCAGAGGTGGAAAGCAAGACCAGTGCTTTCTTGGAAGCTCTACACCTTACTAAGATGGGGTTTCCTAAAATGGAATGTTCCAGCCTTGCACATGGTCCTTGTTGGCAGACTTCCTAAAGGACGTTGACTCTGTTGTCTTCACTTCCATTCAGCGGTCT
>NW_006159824.1:124058-128789 GCF_000334495.1 Tupaia belangeri chinensis | reverse complement strand
AGATTACAGTCTGCCCTGGGAGGACCCGAGCTTCCAGTATCCTGAGAATTTTGCACAGCCTCTGGAGGTCGCCATTGAGGCCAGTAATGGGGCTTCTGACTACGGCAACAAGTTCGGGGAACCAGTGCTGGCCGGTGAGGCTGGGGTATGGAGGAATAAAGGACACCTAGTCCCAGAGGGGCTTGAGGATGGGTGTTTAGCCAGGTTCTGTGGTACTGAGCAAGTTCAGGGGAGACTAGATTACTAGTCCTCATCCCCCTTCCCTCTGATGTCTACGTTCCAGGCTTCGCCCGCTCCTTCGGCCTTCAGCTCCCAAATGGCCAGCGGCGTGAGTGGATTAAACCCATCATGTTTAGTGGGGGCATTGGGTCCATGGAAGCTGATCATGTGTGCAAAGAGCCCCCAGAGCCAGGTAAGAGCCTGCGGCCTTTCTTTGGATCCAGCCAGTTTTCTCTCCAGGACAGGCAGTTGCAAGGGAGGGAATTTAGAGGATACTTCTGTGGGTAGTCTTTTTTTTTTTTTTTTAAGAATCATTTTATTTAACTTAATTTATTTATTTTATGTTGACTAGAGAGGGAGAGAGAGAGAAAGTGAGAAAGCAAGCCGCCAGGTCCAGGAGTTGAACCGCAGTCAACCGTGTTGGAGTCCAGCACCCTTAACCACCCTGCCACCTGCTGGCCCCAGTGGTTTTTTTTTTTTTTTAACTTTTTTTTTTTTGAGAGATTTTCACTGTAGGGTGCGTGCGCTCGCCAGACAGACAGAGAGAGACATAGAGACAGAAAGCGAGAAATCACCCCCCAGGGGGGATAGTCACGCCGCAATCCCTTCTCCTCCATTCTCCTCTCAGGATCTTGGGCACGCACGCACATGCGCCCGGCGTGAGTTTTAAGCCACCGGGTCCGGGACACGAACCGCGGTCGACTACGTGGGAGTCCAGTGACATAGCCATTACGCTAACTGCTGGTTCCCGGCCCCAGTAGTTTTTAATCTTCCAGCTCAGGCCTCTTCTTCCTGGAACAAACTTTCATGGCAAGACAGGGCTTTTTGCCAGCAGGGCAGTTTCCGTCTTTATTGCTTCTGTCTGCTCCCCAGTTTACTTGTGCACTCACCCCACCCCCTGTGCTTCTGGGTCACACCCTGCAAAGTCAAGGCAGCCAGTGTTTATTCAGTATCTGCCATGTGGCCTGGGGTTTTTAATCTGCTCGCTCAACTGAATTCTGAATTATGGTGTGTGTTTTTTTTTTGAACTGTGGAGACATTGTGTGCTAGGTTTTATACTGTTGATAGTTGCTGTGGTAGAACCAAGATAAAGTCCAAGGTCCATTTATTGAATAGGTGACTTGATCACATTATCCAAGACTCAAAAGGTGAGAAAGGATATGCAGTGAAAAGTTTTCCCACTCGTCCCCACTTCTTAGTTTTCCTCCCTAGAGATGAGCAGTGTTAATGGGTTACTTTTGTATCCTGTTGGAAGCATTTCCTACATGTATAAGCAGATTCATATGTATGTTTGCTCCTTTTTTTAAACACGTGACATAACGTGTTTTCCTTCTTTTTTTTTTTTTTTTTTTTTTTTTTTTTTTTTTTTGTGAGAAGGTGTGTGTGCTTGCCAGAGAGACAGGAGAGAAAGGGAGAGGAGAAAGCACCTCTATGGGGAGTGGTCACATTGCAATCCTTGCTCTTCCCTTTCTCTCTCCTTTTGTGTCCGATGTGTTTTTTAAGCCTCCAGATCTGGGGCTGTCTTGACAACCAGGCCACAGAGTTGGCTCTTCTTTTTTTTGAACCACCACTTTATTGAGATGTACTTCATATACCATAAAGTTTAACCTTTTGGAACAGACAGATGGCATAATTGATTATGTTGTTGGACTCCCACGTAGCTGACTGCCGTTTCAGTCCAAGACCTGGTGGCTTCAACCTTAGGGTAGGCATGTGTGTGTGTGTGTGTGTGCGCCCAAAATCCCAAGAGGAGAAGGGATTGTGGCGTGGCCATCCCTCGTAAGGGGGGTGATTTCTTACTTTCTGTCTCTCTGGCAAGCACATGTGGCCTATAGCAAAAATCTCTCTTTAAAAAAGAAAAATTTAGCCTTTCAAGGTGTGCAAGTGGGTGGTGCTTAGTATATAGTCACATAGCTGCATGACGACATTGCAGGCAGCAGCAGACTGCTTATATAATGGTCCTGTAAGATTATAATGGGCCTTATCTATTAGATATACCCTAGGCATGGAGTAGGTTCTACCTCCTAGGTTTGCGTAAGAATACCATACAGGGCTGGTAGATGGCATGATGGTTAAGGCACTGAACTCCTGGGGCTGGCAGGTGACATGGTGGTTAAGGCGGCTGGACTCCCACATGGCTGACTACAGTTTGAGTCCTGGACCTGGCAGCTTGCTTTCTCACTTCCTTCTCTCTATCTATCTCTCTCTGGTCAACATAATAAATAAATAAATAAATAAATAAATAAATAAAATAGTGACAAATAAAATTAAATTAAAATAATTCTTCAAAAAATTTTTAAAAGAAGGCTCTGGACTCTCACATGGATGACTGAGGTTCAAGTTCTGGACCCGGAATCTTGCTTTGTCACTTTCCCTTTCTCTCTATCTCTGTCTCTCTTTGTTGAATACAGGTGCCCTGTAGAAAATTTTTAAAAATTGATAGGGTAAATAAATTTAAATAATTATTTTAAAAACAATAACAAAAAACACTTTTTGATGTTTATACAACAATGAAATTACCAGCATGTTTCTCAGAATATGCCTGGGTCATTAAGTGACACATTACTGTATTCACAAAGTTGTGTATCACCCCTAGATTAGAACATTTTCATCATCCCAGGAAGAAACCCCTGTACCCATTAGCAGTCACTCCCCATCTCCCATCCCTCAGCCTTCAGCATAAATAAATTCCTCAGACTGTATTTACCCAATGAAAGAATATGTGCATTTGTCTCTTTGATTGGTATTGTCAAGTGGCCTTCATGGAGGTTGTATGGTTTTCTTTCTCGTTAGCCCAGTGGAGTGTTGAGGCTCCTGCTCCCCTGACATCTGCTTCCCCTATCCTTACACTGCCTTGCTTTGGAGGCCTCTTCTGGTGGCCTGCCCAGCGTTCTGATTCAGCTCTCCTTCCTCACAGGCATGGCAGTTGTGAAGGTTGGGGGTCCTGTCTACAGGATTGGAGTTGGGGGTGGAGCTGCTTCATCTGTCCAGGTGAGGGGAATAGCTAAAGGTGTAGACTGATATTGCTGGAACCTGTGTTCGTGGGGTGAGGGTGTTCTGGGAGCTTCCAGTCTTACTGAGCTGAGCTCTGCCCTGTGTTCCCCAGGTGCAGGGAGACAATGCCAGTGAACTGGACTTTGGGGCCGTGCAGCGGGGAGACCCGGAGATGGAACAGAAGATGAACCGCGTGATCCGAGCTTGTGTGGAGGCCCCCAGGGGAAACCCCATCTGCAGCCTCCATGACCAGGGCGCCGGTGGCAATGGTGAGGGAAGGGACTGGGCCTACCCGGTCTCCTGCCAGGTTTGGTTTTGGGAGATGCATCGGGGATCTGCAACCAGCCACTCAACTCGGGGTTCCATTCGCCCCCTGTACATCATGGACAGGTTCAGAGTTGGAGGGGATGGAAACCTGCTGCAGTGGGGTGGGTGATGATGAGTGTATGGCAGCAGCTCACACAAGGGTGAGCAGGATCAGGACCTTCTCGGGAGACCATGGACTGCCCATGGCTCACCGGAGCTATGACCAGCCACCACCTCTCCCTGTAATCCTCTCGCCAGGCAATGTCCTGAAGGAGCTGAGTGACCCAGCAGGAGCCATCATTTACACCAGCCGCTTCCAGGTGGGTCTCAGCTCCTGACTTCTGGCTGTTTCCCTGCTCCTGCTGGCCCAGCCATCCTCTATCCATCCTCCCCCCTCCCCAGTAACAACGCGAGACTGAAGTGCCCACTGAGCCCTCTCTTCCTTTCCTGCTCCATGGCTGTGCAGCTGGGAGACCCGACCCTGAATGCCCTAGAAATATGGGGGGCCGAGTACCAGGAGTCAAATGCCCTTCTGCTGAGGCCTCCCGACCAGGACTTCCTCAGTCGTGTCAGTGCCCGGGAGCGCTGCCCTGCCTGCTTTGTTGGCACCATCACTGGAGACAGGAGAGTGAGTTGGCCTTGGGGGTTAGTGGGTAGGCTTGAGCAGCCTGGGTATTGTCGAGAGAGAGAGAGAGAGACGGGAGGTTGGGAGACAAGGAAAACAACGTGTGGGGGACAGGCAGTAGGAGGCGGGAGTGAGGGTTACTTACAAAGGAAGCCAAGCAGAGTGGAGAGAGCATGTCTGCTCCGATTTCAAGGAGCTTCCCATGATGCCTTGCGATGTCTCATTCCCTCTGGGTGGTGTCCTTGTGTCTGCAGATAGTGCTGGTGGATGATCGGGAATGTCCTGTGGGAAGAAACGGCCAGGGGGATGCCCACCTGACACCTCCTCCAACCCCTGTGGACCTGGAGCTTGACTGGGTGCTGGGCAAGATGCCTCAGAAGGTGTGTGCGGGCAGAGAGGATGCTTCTCCTGTGATCTTCCTCTTCAGGCCACCCTTGACCCTCATCGTGCCTTGTCACTGTGTGCCAGCCCTCGCCCAGACGCTCACGTGCCCTGTCACCATCTGTGTTGCAGGAGTTCTTCCTCCAAAGGGAGCCCCCTCTGCTGCAGCCTCTGGCCTTGCCTTCAGATCTGACCGTGCGCCAGGA
>NW_006159824.1:122376-123517 GCF_000334495.1 Tupaia belangeri chinensis | reverse complement strand
TGGGCTTGAGCAGCCTGGGTATTGTCGAGAGAGAGAGAGAGAGACGGGAGGTTGGGAGACAAGGAAAACAACGTGTGGGGGACAGGCAGTAGGAGGCGGGAGTGAGGGTTACTTACAAAGGAAGCCAAGCAGAGTGGAGAGAGCATGTCTGCTCCGATTTCAAGGAGCTTCCCATGATGCCTTGCGATGTCTCATTCCCTCTGGGTGGTGTCCTTGTGTCTGCAGATAGTGCTGGTGGATGATCGGGAATGTCCTGTGGGAAGAAACGGCCAGGGGGATGCCCCCCTGACACCTCCTCCAACCCCTGTGGACCTGGAGCTTGACTGGGTGCTGGGCAAGATGCCTCAGAAGGTGTGTGCGGGCAGAGAGGATGCTTCTCCTGTGATCTTCCTCTTCAGGCCACCCTTGACCCTCATCGTGCCTTGTCACTGTGTGCCAGCCCTCGCCCAGACGCTCACGTGCCCTGTCACCATCTGTGTTGCAGGAGTTCTTCCTCCAAAGGGAGCCCCCTCTGCTGCAGCCTCTGGCCTTGCCTTCAGATCTGACCGTGCGCCAGGCCCTGGAGCGGGTTCTAAGGCTGCCCGCTGTGGCCAGCAAGCGTTACCTCACCAACAAGGTATTCCTGCACTCTTCTGTTTCTCCAGCTCCCCACAGCTTCCTCCACTCACCCTCCTCAGCCCTGGTGGGGAGAAGTGGCAGGGCAGGGAAGCCACCTTGACGGTCTGGTCTCCATGCCACCCACTCTGAGTGAAGTCCTTGTTTGCATGTTGGGGAAAGCCAGACTTGCCACCACCCTGTGCCTCTGGGGAAGAGCCCGCACTTCCTGGCCCTGTCGCCAACTCTACGTGGGTTCCGCAGGTGGACCGCTCCGTAGGTGGCCTGGTGGCCCAGCAGCAGTGTGTTGGGCCCCTGCACACTCCTCTGGCAGATGTAGCAGTTGTGGCACTGAGTCACCAGGAGCTCGTAGGGGCTGCCACAGCCCTGGGAGAGCAGCCAGTCAAGAGCCTGCTGGACCCCAAGGTTGCCGCTCGACTGGCTGTGGCTGAAGCCCTCACCAACCTAGTGTTTGCTCTGGTCACTGACCTCCGGGTGAGTCCCCGCCGCTTCTGCCCGGGAGCTGCAGGCCTTGGAACACTTCCGC
>NW_006159824.1:114478-118421 GCF_000334495.1 Tupaia belangeri chinensis | reverse complement strand
CCCCCCCCAGCCCTGGTGGGGAGAAGTGGCAGGGCAGGGAAGCCACCTTGACGGTCTGGTCTCCATGCCACCCACTCTGAGTGAAGTCCTTGTTTGCATGTTGGGGAAAGCCAGACTTGCCACCACCCTGTGCCTCTGGGGAAGAGCCCGCACTTCCTGGCCCTGTCGCCAACTCTACGTGGGTTCCGCAGGTGGACCGCTCCGTAGGTGGCCTGGTGGCCCAGCAGCAGTGTGTTGGGCCCCTGCACACTCCTCTGGCAGATGTAGCAGTTGTGGCACTGAGTCACCAGGAGCTCGTAGGGGCTGCCACAGCCCTGGGAGAGCAGCCAGTCAAGAGCCTGCTGGACCCCAAGGTTGCCGCTCGACTGGCTGTGGCTGAAGCCCTCACCAACCTAGTGTTTGCTCTGGTCACTGACCTCCGGGTGAGTCCCCGCCGCTTCTGCCCGGGAGCTGCAGGCCTTGGAACACTTCCGCACCCACCACTCACTCACACCATCCTTTGCCTCCCTGTCCCTCTGCACCCTGGACTCTCCACATCCCTCTCCCCCTGTGATGTCATGTTCCCAGGACGTGAAGTGCAGTGGGAACTGGATGTGGGCTGCCAAGCTCCCAGGGGAGGGCGCGGCTCTGGCCGATGCCTGTGAGGCTATGGTGGCAGTGATGGCAGCCCTGGGTGTGGCGGTGGATGGAGGCAAGGACTCCCTCAGCATGGCTGCCCGGGTTGGCACGGAGACTGTGCGTGCTCCCGGTAAGGTCCAGGGGCCCCGGGGACAGGGAGGAGCAGCAGGGCAGAGCCGGCGGCCCACTGTCTCATACTCCTCCCTTGCTCTGCAGGGTCGCTGGTCATCTCCACCTATGCTGTCTGTCCAGACATCACGGCCACTGTGACTCCAGACCTCAAGTGTCCTGGAGGGAGAGGTACAGACTCGGCACCCCCTTCATTGCATGTGTGTCTGGGCATGGTCTTATTTTGGGGTCTACTTGTGAGTCCTTGGCCCCCTCATCTTGCAAGGATTCCACTGGGCTGTGACCACCAGCTCTGGGACTGGTGGTCTGGGGCATCTCACCAAATGCAGGCATAGCAATGCCGTGAGTGCTTCAGAGAGAGGTTCCCCTGGGCCATCCATCTCACTGCCCTCCTCCCTGTGTCTCCAGGCCATCTCCTCTATGTGCCTCTGAGCCCTGGGCAGCACCGGCTCGGGGGCACGGCTTTGGCCCAGTGCTTCTCCCAGCTCGGGGAGCTGCCTCCTGACCTAGACTTTCCCGACAACCTGGTGCGTGCCTTCAGCATCACCCAGGGGCTGCTGAAAGGTGAGTGAGGTCCTAGGGGAGGCACACGGGTGCCAGATGCCAGCAGCTAGGCACGTCAGCATGTGGCCTGGACCTCAGGCCATCTCTCCGGCTCCCTGAGTGTGCCCACATTCTCACATGCTCCAGAAGACGGGTGGAACTATCAGGTTTGGGCCCTGAGGTTGCTGAGCCTGCGTCTCCTTCTTCCAGACCACCTCCTCTGCTCAGGCCACGACGTCAGCGATGGAGGCCTTGTCACCTGCTTGCTGGAGATGGCCTTTGCTGGGAATTGTGGGATAGAGGTGGATGTGCCTGCCCCTGGGGTCGACGGTGAGGAACTCAAGGCCTAGACTTGGGCCTGGGCTGCCATCCCCACCCTGTAGACCCCGTTTCCTGTTACGGAGTGGAGTCTCCCCATCTCTCCTGTGCTATCTCTGACAGCGGACCCAGATGGGATTCTCCATGTTCCTGACTATATCCCCTGAGACCACCCCATGATCTCTGCTATATCACCCTTAATCCCACTCTCCTGGCCCTCACCCTACCCTGATCCCTGCCTGCACTCCCTCAGCCCTCTTCCCCTACTTCCCCTTACCTCCCTGGCAGCCCAGTAACTCTCCATTGCTCTCCTAGCACTGCCTGTGCTGTTTGCCGAGGAGCCAGGCCTGGTGCTAGAGGTACAGGAGGCAGACCTGGCCCAAGTGCTGACACGCTACCGGGGTGCCGGCCTCCAGTGCCTGGAGCTGGGTCACACAGGCGCCGCTGGGCCCCACGCCATGGTGAGGAAACCAGGACGAGCAGTGGGCAGTTGGAGAGGGGAGGCTGAGTCTGCCCCTGAAGGGCCGTCCTCTCTCCTCGCCCTTCATAGATCTGCCCCTCTGCCTAGGTCCAGCTCTCAGTGAATGGGGCTGTGGTTCTGGAAGAGCCTGTTGGGCAGCTGCGAGCCCTCTGGGAGGAGACGAGTTTCCAGCTGGACCGGCTGCAGGCAGAGCCGCGCTGTGTGGCAGAGGAGGAGCAAGGCCTACGGGAACGGATGGGGCCCAGCTACTGCCTGCCCCCCACCTTCCCTCAAGCCTCGGTGCCCCGTGAGCCTGGTAAGGGAGTGTGTGCTACACCTTGGCTTCCCGGGTACATTGGGCCTGGCTTGCGGAGCCCGAGGCCTGGATACCCAGTCCTGTCTTGGAAAAGGTATCTGGAAGTCGGCCTGGGGAAGTTACCCTCTGGCCCAGAGACATCCTTCTTCCCCTCCAAGGTGGTCCCATCCCCCGAGTCGCCATCTTGCGAGAAGAGGGCAGCAATGGAGACCGGGAGATGGCTGATGCCTTCCACTTGGCTGGGTTTGAGGTGAGCAGGGCAGCTGGCAGAGCTAGGGTGGTGATCCAGCCTCGGGCCGTGTGTCCTCTGACACTTCACTTCTCCTTGTCCTGCCAGGTGTGGGATGTGACCATGCAGGATCTCTGCTCTGGAGCAGTCAGGCTCGACACATTCCGTGGTGTGGCCTTTGTGGGCGGCTTTAGCTATGCGGACGTCCTGGGCTCTGCCAAAGGTCAGCATGCCGATTTCTGCTCGCTTTCTCCTACACATTCCTGAAAAGGTGCCAGTACCCCTTTTCTTACTCTGGGTATTGGCCTCTCACTTCCACAAACCCTGGGAGAAGGTACACTGGGCCATGTGCCAGCAGAAGGCCTACAGTAGGTGACTTAAATCAGGCAGGTGTGCTGGGTGGGCCAAACCGAGCAGGAGGGCACATGTCATACCTGAAACGGCAGCTGCCTCTCAGCTCCAGATCTTCCCATCTTCCAGGAAAGACCCCAAATCCAAATTTTTATGTAAAATCTTAGTTTTAAATGTTAGGCAACTAAAAGATTTTGGGAGGCTGGCAGGTTGTGTGGTGGCTAAGGGTGCTGGACTCCCACATGGCCAACCGAATGTCAAATCCCAGACCTGGTAGCTTGCTTTCTCACCTTTCCTCTCTCTTTCTCTTATTCTGTCCCTCTCTGGTCAAATTTTTAAAAATAAAGTTAAATTAAAAAAAAAATTTAAAAACATGTTCTGCTGTCTAAGCATGAAAAATATCAAGGCCATCTCTGGCCTAGGAGTCGGCAACATCTGATTTAAGCAGATGAACCCCTTTCTTCCCTTGCACTTGGCCCAAGCTCTGCAGAGGGGCTTCTTAGGGGAGAGTCAAAGTGCTTGCTGGGACAGAAGAGCAGCCAGCCCCTTTCAATCCTGCTTTCCCTTTTCTGAGCATTCCATATCTAACCCTGACTTCTCTGCCCTCCCTAGGGTGGGCAGCTGCTGTCACCTTTCATCCACAGGCAGGGGCTGAACTGAGGCGCTTCCGGAAACGACCAGACACCTTCAGCCTGGGCGTGTGTAATGGCTGTCAGCTGCTGGCTCTGCTGGGCTGGGTGGGAGGTGACCCCAGCGAGGAGGCAGCAGAGACAGTCCATGACTCTTGGCCAGCCCGGCCTGGCCTCCTGCTTCGCCACAACCTGTCTGGGCGTTATGAGTCTCGCTGGGCTAGCGTGCGTGTAGGGCCTGGGCCGGCCCTGATGCTGCGAGGGATGGAGGGTGCCGTGCTGCCCGTGTGGAGCGCCCATGGGGAAGGTCAGTCCTGGGCAAAGCGGGTGGGGTGGTGGGGGAGGTGTGC
>NW_006159824.1:113209-114118 GCF_000334495.1 Tupaia belangeri chinensis | reverse complement strand
CCACATGTCATCCCTGAAACGGCACCTGCCTCTCAGCTCCAGATCTTCCCATCTTCCAGGAAAAGCCCCAAATCCAAATTTTTATGTAAAATCTTAGTTTTAAATGTTAGGCAACTAAAAGATTTTGGGAGGCTGGCAGGTTGTGTGGTGGCTAAGGGTGCTGGACTCCCACATGGCCAACCGAATGTCAAATCCCAGACCTGGTAGCTTGCTTTCTCACCTTTCCTCTCTCTTTCTCTTATTCTGTCCCTCTCTGGTCAAATTTTTAAAAATAAAGTTAAATTAAAAAAAAAATTTAAAAACATGTTCTGCTGTCTAAGCATGAAAAATATCAAGGCCATCTCTGGCCTAGGAGTCGGCAACATCTGATTTAAGCAGATGAACCCCTTTCTTCCCTTGCACTTGGCCCAAGCTCTGCAGAGGGGCTTCTTAGGGGAGAGTCAAAGTGCTTGCTGGGACAGAAGAGCAGCCAGCCCCTTTCAATCCTGCTTTCCCTTTTCTGAGCATTCCATATCTAACCCTGACTTCTCTGCCCTCCCTAGGGTGGGCAGCTGCTGTCACCTTTCATCCACAGGCAGGGGCTGAACTGAGGCGCTTCCGGAAACGACCAGACACCTTCAGCCTGGGCGTGTGTAATGGCTGTCAGCTGCTGGCTCTGCTGGGCTGGGTGGGAGGTGACCCCAGCGAGGAGGCAGCAGAGACAGACCCTGACTCCTGGCCAGCCCGGCCTGGCCTCCTGCTTCGCCACAACCTGTCTGGGCGTTATGAGTCTCGCTGGGCTAGCGTGCGTGTAGGGCCTGGGCCGGCCCTGATGCTGCGAGGGATGGAGGGTGCCGTGCTGCCCGTGTGGAGCGCCCATGGGGAAGGTCAGTCCTGGGCAAAGCGGGTGGGGTGGTGGGGGAGGTGTGC
>NW_006159824.1:73330-113171 GCF_000334495.1 Tupaia belangeri chinensis | reverse complement strand
GGGTCAGAAAGTGGGGAGTGGGTTGAGAGCAATAGGAGTCTGGCTTTCATGTCCCTTCTCCTTCCCTCCCAGGTTACATGGCATTTTCTTCTCCTGAACTCCAAGCCCAGATTGAGGCCAAGGGCTTGGCTCCGCTACACTGGGCAGATGATGATGGAAACCCCACAGAACAGTACCCGCTAAATCCCAATGGGTCACCAGGGGGCGTGGCTGGTGTCTGCTCCCATGATGGTCGCCACCTGGCTCTCATGCCTCACCCTGAGCGGGCCGTGAGGCCTTGGCAGTGGGCTTGGCGGCCCCCACCATTTGACACTCTGACCACCTCACCCTGGCTGCAGCTCTTCATCAATGCCCGAAACTGGATCCGGGAAGGAGGCTGCTGAGGGGGCCAGGGAGGCTCACCTGGCCTATAGTTTGTCTGAATGTCTGCCACCCTCTCCCCAATCATCTTCAGGAGCACCCAATATTATTTCCAGAAGTATCTTGGAACTTTTAAAGAGCAAAATGCCACAGAAAACAGACAAACAGAAACTCAGATGATTCGGTCACCTGCCCGCTTTTGCCTCATGTTGCTGGGTCTGTGTACCCTTCTGCTCTAACATGGACTGCCTTTCTCCAGGCCCAGAAAGCAGCATGTGCTTCAGAGACAAGAGCCCACAGTAGAAAGGTAGGGTGCAGGCTGTGGAGAGGGGGTTCCATTGACCAACCTCATTTAGTGACCACTTATCCTCATTTCCCTTATCTGGGCTCTCAGGGATGTTGTAGGCCTCTCTTCTCATCACTGAGGTTTAGGGGATGGGTGGGACACATGAAAGCACGCAGGTCAGCCCTTTCCTCCTCACTGTTCTCATCTGAGGAATAGCAGGAGCTTTCTGGATTCCATTAAATGCTGTGTTGTGCTAAATGTAAGGAGTTCCTGCTTGCAGGAGTTTCCTTGGCTGTCTCTGGGCTGGCCTGGTGCTGGCCTCTGAACTCAGTATTCCTGATTATTTGCTTCTAATTTAGCAGCTCCCTTTCTGACAGAAGTGGTTAGCACCGTCATCCCTAGAGTAACCCTTAATATATTGGAGTACTACTTCTTCCTTCATTCCATTGATGTTCCTTGACTAGCTATTTGAGTACTATTACTGCCCCAGGAAGTTGATGGTGTAATAGAATCTAAACTAGCTATAGGTAGCATTTACCTCTAGCTAAGCAGGTGCTAGGCATTTTATATGTATCAAAATTAATTAATTCTTGGGACTAGCAGTTGGCATAATGACTATGTCACAGGACTCCCATGTAGTCGACCGCTGTTCGAGTCCCAGACCTGGTGGCTTAAACTCACGCTGGGTACGTGTGTGTGCATGCCCAAGATCCCAAGAGGAGAACTAAGGAGAAGGGATAGGGTCACACAGCTTGTGAGGGACAGCTTTGAGGACATTGTTGTCATACTTGGGACACCTGCCTTCCACTGTCCTTTAGTCACATAACCAAGAAGCAGTGTTACCGAGATTTCTTGCTGACAGTTGTCTTGAGTCATCCATTGTTTTTTCTCCTTCATATCCTCTCATGGATGTGTGTAGAGGTCACTTCCTTAAGACTCCTTTTGTACAACTTATTTGGCTCCCTGAAAATGTCCAGCGTCTTTATTAAAAGAGTTTGCCTGAAAATGGAGACTCGAATCTCAAATTCCTGAGGGCTTCAGGGTCTGGAGTAGGAGGAGGGAGGCCAAAAACTTGTGCTTTTAAACAGGGAATGGTGATTCTAAGAAATTGATAATGAGGCAATATTGGCTGTGATTATGGAGAAAAATGTCCAGATCGTTTTCTCATTGCCTTTCAGAGTGACCTGCCTTGAGGAGTGTGGGACTAGTAAGGATCTTTTTTGGTTGTTTAATTCATGCTAAAATGTATGTATACACATGTGAGAGAGAAGCAACTCCCCCACAGGGTCTGGGGAGTGGCCACTCCACCATACCCTTCTTGCTTCCCTCCATCCCATTGGATCATCGGTACTCAATGTGCCTGGCAAGGTTGACTGGGCCAGGGCTTCAAACCACAGTGCCATGGAGCCAGCCCATAGCAAGGATCGTATTTGGTATTTGAGCATGACATTCCCTCCTGATGCTAGGAAGATTTATACACACCCCCACACATATATGGCCAGCAGCTGGTGTGGTTAAGGTGCTGGATCCCACATGGTCAACTCGCAGTTCTAGTTCTGGACCTGGTGGCTTGAAAAACACACAAGGCATGCATGTGTATGCGTGCCTAAAATCCTGAGGCGGGATTGTGGTGTGGCCACTCCTCCACCCCAGGGGGTAGTTTCTCCCTTCTTTGCATCTCGCTTGTGAGTGCATATACCCTATGGCAAAAAATCTAAAATAAATGTGTGTCTACTTTTTTTATATCTGTACACATACAAATAATATAAACACAAAACTAGTTCTCTCCCCCCCCCCTTAAATCTCAAGAATACACTTTTAGACTGATGTCAGGGCTTAGGTGTCAGGTTTACTAAGTGGCTGATACAAAAGGAAGAAGTAATCTGCTGGTTATCTATGACAGGTGAACTCGTACATTTTTGGAGGTGGGGCAGTTTCTGGTTTGATCACTCTGGTCAAGCAAGACCCGCCCTTAGACCCTACCAAAACCAAGTCCACTCTGCATCTCATCCCTGTTTTTATTCAGTAGCCACATCACCCTGTCCTAGCTGGCCCCTGACCCACCTATCTTCCTTGCCATCCCTCCCCAGGGCTCTAGCAGCCCTCAGGCCAGCTCGCAGAGCCTCCTTATAGAATAGCAGCTATCTGAAAACCACTTCTGCAGCCCCTCTGAGCAGTGGCTTTATTCTTTTTTTTGAGAGGTTTTTGCTATAGGGCGCCAGCGCTCGCCAGACAGACAGAGACAGAGAGATAGAAAGCGAGAAATCACCCCCCCCAGGGGGGTTGGCCACGCCGCGATCCCTTCTCCTCCATTCTCCTCTTGGGATCCTGGGCACACACACACAGGCGCCTGGCGTGAGTTTAAGCCACCAATGCGAACCGCGGTCGACTACGTGGGAGTCCAGCGACATAGCCATTACGCTAACTGCTGGTCCCAACAGTGGCTTTATTCTCAAGTCTCATCTGCCTCACTTCCTCAAGCTGGGGAGTTGGAGTCCTCCCTGGGCCACTTCCAAACTGTTCTTCACCCCCTTCAAAGAAAAGTGTGCCTGTTTTAGGCCCATGCAATTCTACTATATCACCCTCACCCCCTTTGTCTTCTGTTAAGTTCCTGCTGTTCCTGACTCTCAGTCTTGTTCACTTAGCTTCCTTCTGTCGTCCTGGATCCATGCCAGCGACCGACACCCTGGACTTTTCTCCAATGATTTCCATTTCACCTCAGCCAACCACTTCACCTTGGATTTTGTCATCATCCAGATCTGCTCCACTCTCATTTCTTCAGGCATCATACCTCTACCTCTGACCATAACCTTCAATTTTTTAAAAGAGTTATTTATTTAATTTTCTTTATTACTATTTTAAATTTTCTGTAGGTCACTCACCAGAGAGAGACAGAAAGAGAGAAAGTGAGAAAGCAAGCTGTCAAGTCCTGGACTCAAACCGTAGGCAGCCACGTGGGAGTCCAGCACCTTACCTACCATGCTACCTGCTGTCCCCTTACCTTCTCTCTTGCTTCTTTACTTGCAGTACTGAGATTTCAGTCATCAGGACTTCGGTACAATAATTACTTCTCCCCCAATCCCTCTCTCCTTTCTCCCCTCCTTGTCCAACTTCCGATGCCTTTCCAATGCCCTTTAAGTTGACCTAATGTCTTTATCATACCCATTTGGCAAAATCCCAACCCATTAGCTTCTCTGAGTAAAGAGAACAGATCAGATCTCAGATCTACCATTTCTCACCTGAGGGGGAAACAATGAGAACGAGAGATAGAAAGTAGTAAGAGAACGCTCAAGGGGACCTTCGATGATAATGTACCGCAAACTGAGGGGTATGACTACCTGAGTTTTGCATACCTAAGGTCTGAAAACAAAACCTCTGAGCTAACAGTGGCACAACAGTAAAATGCTGTGTTCTAGGCTAACTCATGGGAAGGTTCACACCCATAGACCTCCCTGAGTATCCTGGACACACATGCTCATGAGTTGAGGCTGTGTGTGGATCACAGCATTGGGACTCTGTTGTCTTTCAAATAAATGATACACACACACACACACACACACACACACACACACACCGCTAGAGAGCACGTGCGCTCACCAGAGAGAGGAGAAAGCTTTCCCCATGGCAGATGGTCATGCCACAATCCCTCCTCTGTCTTTCCTTTTTGGAATTTTGGGCACATGTGCACATGCGCCGTGTGTTTCCAAACTACCAGGTCTGAGACATGAATTGTGTGGTTGGCCATGTGGGATCTGCCTGTCTTAAGTCCCACAGAATCCCAGACCCCGTGGCTTGAAACTCATATTGGACGCATGTGTTTGTGTGCCCAAAATCCCGAGAGGAGAATGGAAGAGAGAATTGCAGTGTGGTCATTCTCCTGGGGGTAATTTCTCACTTTCTCTATGTCTCCTATAGCAAAAAAATAGTCTCTAAAAAAGGGACCCAGTAGGTGGCACGGTGGTAAGACTGGTAGACTCCCACACAGCTTATCACAGTTTGAGCCCTGGCTTGGGCACCTTGCTTTCTCTCTTTCTCTGTCCCTTCCTGGTCAAATTAAATAAAGAAAGCTAAATAAAGTCTTTTTTTTTTTTGGAGAGATTTTCACTGTAGGGCGCGTGTGCTTGCCAGACAGACAGAGAGAGACATAGAGACAGAAAGCGAGAAATCACCCCCCAGGGGGGATGGTCACGCCGCAATCCCTTCTCCTCCATTCTCCTCTCGGGATTTTGGGCATGCACGCACACGCGCCCGGCGTGAGTTTTTAGCCACCGGGTCCGGGACACGAACCGCGATCGACTACGTGGGAGTCCAGCGACATAGCCATTACGCTAACTGCTGGTTCCCATAAAGTCATTTTTTAAAAAAGATTATTTTTAAAGAGGTTTTTGCCATAAGATGCATGTGCTCGCCAGCCAGACAGAAAGTGAGAAATCACCCCCCAGTGGGGATGGCCATGCCTCAATCCCTTCTCCTCCATTCTCTCAGGATCTTGGGCATGCACGCACACGCGCCCAGTGTGTTTTAAGCCACTGGGTCTGGGACGTGAACCACGGTCGACTACATGGGGAGTCCAGCAACATAGCCATTACGCTAACTGCTGGTCCCCTAAAAAAGGATTTTTTTTTTGAGAGGTTTTTGCTATAGGGCGTGTGCGCTCACCAAACAGACAGAGACAGAGAGATAAAAAGCGAGAAATCACCCCCCAGGGGGATGGCCACGCTGCAGTTCCTTCTCCCCCATTCTCCTCTCGGGATCTTGGGCACGCACGCACACACCGTGGTCGACTATGTGGGAGTCCAGCGACATAGCCATTACGCTAACTGATGGTCCCCTAAAGAGAGATTTTTTTTAAGAATTATTTTTTATTTAACTTTATTTATTTATTTAGTTAGTTATTTAAATTTAACCAGAGAGACAGAGAGAGAGAGAGAGAAAGCAAGTCACCATGTCTGGGACTCGAACTGTGGTTGACAATGTGGGAGTCCAGCACCCTTAACCACCACGCCACTTGCCAGCCTCATCACACAGAGGTTTTTGTGTGAACATGTTTTCACTTCACTTGGGTCAATAACTAGTTGGTTTTGCTGGGTTGTATGGTAAGTGTATGTTTAACTTTTTAAGAACCTGCTAATGTCCTTTCCAAAGTGACAGTATCACTTTTCATTGCCACTAACAGTGTATGAGATACCCAGTTGCACCAGATCCTCTTTGGCATTTGATATTATCCTTTTAGCCATTCTAGTAGTTGTATAGAGAGTTATAGCATGGTATCAGGTTGTGATGATTTTTCTTCCTTTATTCATGATAAAGTGTGTGTGCGCAATGAGAAAGAGAGACATGAGCACCCTCCATGAGGTCTGGTCACACCATGTTCCCCAGAGACAAAGGAAGCCTCCAGGTCTGGGACTCGAACCATGGATAGCTAGCAGTTGACCACGGGAGTCCCAGGGAACAGCTGGTCAAATTTCCCTAGCTCCGGCTGAGTATTCAAGACCCTTTGAGAGAACCAAAGAAAACCGTTACTGGACACTTGGGGGCAGCAAACGGCCACATGGTGGAGACCCGGGGAATGCCCAGGGTTTGGTGTCTAGTCTCTGGCTTCAGGAAACCTTTCCATTTAAACAGCCTTTTGGAATGCCTGCAGCATTGGGCCATCCTCAGGCAGGAAGGAGTTCCTGGATCTCCATCTGCCTCTCAGGCTAGAGGAGAGGGCTGCAGCTATGGAATGGAACAAAGCGCTATGAACAGTCCCAGCAGGTCTGTCAGGTAACAAGATTGCCAAAGGCTCCCTGATGTCAATCAAGTACTTTTTTGGGGAAGCACACGGTACTGTGGGAGATGAGAGCAGATGTGACCCAAACTTTTTGGGAACAGAGAAGGACTCCTAGAGTGACCTGAGACCTGAAGGATGATACACGGAGGATGGTGGCTTTCAAGGAAGGTCAGTACTGTATTTACAAAGCCTCGGGGGCAAGAGCCATGGTGAGCTGAGGAACTGAACAAAGATGAGTCATCTCTCTTGAATATTAAGTACAAATGGAAAACAGGACAGGCAAAGTCAAAGACCCCCCAAAAAACATATTAAGGAACCTGGACTTTATCCTAAGAGCAATAGGGAACCATCTGAGGAGACTTACATACAGGATACACACGAACGGATCGGTGTTTTTGAGAGATCATGCTAGCCACAGGAAGGCAGACAGGATGTGGGCAGACCAATGAGAAGGGTGTGTCGTTTCCAGGCAGAACTACTGCTGGACTAGAATGGTGGCAGTGGAGAAAGGAATGGAAGGATTCGAGACACAAAGAGGTACATTCACCAGGAAGTGGATGTGGGGAAGAAGTCTCCTGGCGAATCAGGAACCTTCCCATGTGGGAAGGGACAGATGTTAGCACTACACCAACTCCCTATTTCTGTCATTGGTGTCTCTGATCTTGGCCAGCCCTCTATCTTTCAACTGGCTCTTCATGTTTTTCTCTACGCCTTATGGACCACCCATATAATTGTTCCCTTGTTTATTCCTTGTTCTGGCGTCATCTCTTCCTGTCCTCGCCTGTGCCAGCTTAGTGCAGCCCCTCATCGTGCCATACATAATATAATTCTGGCACTAACCAGCTGCAGTGTCAGATCCTACAAGTTAAAGGCTAAGTCTCCCACAAGGCTACCCTCATTTCAAACACCAGCCACAAATCTCCGGGGTCCCTTTATTATAATAATAATAAAGGTCACCTGTACTTGGACTGACTGGCTATATGCTTGGGGGGTTCTCATGACCCCTGATAATTCATTATCAGGGAAGCACTATACTTATGATTACAATTTTATTATAAAGGATATACACAACGAAGTTTGAGACAGATCCCAGAATAGGAGCTTCCATGTCCTTTCCCCAGGGAGTCAGGGTGTGGCACCCTCTGGCACATCACTGTGTTCACCAACTAAAAAGTGCCGCAGAACTCGAGTATCCAGATATTGGTGTTTTATTGAATTGATTGGAGCTCCAAATCTCTAATCACATGGTTGGTCTTTCTGGTGGGGCCTACCCTCCTTCTGATTCATCCCCTCAACATGGGCTATCTAGGGGCTATTGTAAATAACCAAGAACTCTTTCTTTTTTTTTTTTTTTTAAGAGAGAGAGATTTAGAGTTCCCTTCCAAGAATCAGGGACAAAGGACAGTCAAGTTCTTTATTGTACAATGTTCATGTCTTAACTAGCCTTAACCCATAAATAACTTCTTGTCTCTTATGTGAGAGTATTAAGCACTCAATACTTGTGAGGCTCTGAGCAACTCAATGGACTCTAAAGGCGAAAATAGGACCAGCCAGGTGACATGGTGGTTAAGGTGACTGGATCCCACATGGCTGACCACGTAGTTCAAGTCCTGGACCGCAGTTTAAAAATATGCCATGTGGGGACCAGCAATTAGCAAAATGGCTATGTCGCTGAACTCCCATGTAGTCGGCCACAGTTCGAATCCCAGACCCAGTGGCTTAAACTCATGCCGGGTGCATGTGCGTGTGTGCCCGGAATCCTGAGAGGAGAATGGAGGGGAAGGGATTGCGGCGTGCCCACCCCCCCGGGGGTTATTTCTCGCCTTCTATCTCTCTGTCTCTCTGGCGAGCACACATGCCTTATAGCAAAAACCTCTCAAAAAAAAAAAAAAGTACCTAGTAGTTAGAATATGAGAAGAAAATTGTGTACCTATGCCTGGCATGTTTAAGACCATGCAAGCTAGGGATTCAAACCACAGATGCCGTGGTGGGACCTGGCCTATTTTTTTTTTTTTTTAGTTTTTGCTATAGGGTGCATGTTCTCACCAGAGGGAGAGAGAGACAGAGAGAGGAAAAGTGAGAAATCACTCACCAGGAATGGTGGCCATGCCACAATCCCTTCTCCTCCAGGGATCTTGGGCACACACACACACCCGCCCAGCGTGAATTTAAACCACTGGGTCTGGGACTCAAACCGTGCTTGACTACATGGAAGTTCAGCTACATAGCCATTACGCCATCTGCTGGTTCCAACCTGGTATGATTTTCAAGCCACCAGGTCCAGGACTCAGACTGCAGTCAGTAGGATCCAGCTGCCTTAACCTGCATACTACCTGCTGACCTGGGACCTGGCATCTCTTGAGCAGCACATTACCACTGCACCACACAGCCAGCCCCATAGTTGGGTTTCTTAACCTCCAGTTAATGAATCTTTATGGAAAAAAAAAAATCCACCTTATTAAATTTTTTTGGAGAGGGTTTTTCGCTATAGGGTGCATGTGCTCACCAGAGAGAGAGAGACAGAAAGCGAGAAATCACCCCCCGGGGGGATGGCCACACCGCAATCCCTTCTCCTCCATTCTCCTCTTGGGATCTTGGGCACGCACACACACACGCCCGGCGTGAGTTTTAAGTCACCAGGTCCGGGACGCGAACCACGGTCGACTACGTGGGAGTCCAGTGACATAGCCATTATGCTAACTGCTGGTTCCCCCTCAATAGCCTCTTAAACCAAAATTTAGCATCTCCTTCCAAAACTGTTATAGATAACAAACCACGGCAACATTAGCAGTACCTATGACTTTTTCACGGTGCAATTACTGATACTCTTGTGTCAGCGTTATGGGTCTTTTGAATTATGATTTATGTGCATCACTAAACATTATAACTACTAGACCTGCTGCTAGAATTCTAATGTGATTAAAAAAGGCATTAAAATTATTTAAACTTTTTAAAGAATTATTTTATTTAACTTTATTTATTTTAATTTGACCAGAAAGGGACAGAGAGAGAGAGAAAGAGAGGAAGAAAGCCACCAGGTCCAGGACTCAAACTGCAGTCGGCCAAGTGGGAGTCCAGCACCCTTAACCACTGCACCACCTGCTGGCCCCTGTTTATTTATTTAAGTCTATTTGTTATTATTTTTAATTTGGCCAGAGAGAGAGAAAGGGAAAGTGAGAAAGCAAGCCACCAGGTCCCAGACTCGAACCACGGTCAGTCATGTGGGAATCTAGCCCCTTTAATCACCACGCCACTTGCTGGCCCCTGGGTTTTGATCCTGGTTTTTACATTAGTCTTCTTTCTCTTCAGTCATATATATATATAGAGAGAGAGAGAGATAGGTAGGTAGATATAGATATGTATGTATATATACACACACATATATAAACACAGAGAGTTTATTTATTTATTTGATGAGAGAGATGGGGGAGAGAGAGATAGAGACTGCTGACAGGGTCTTGCCATGCCTTGAATACCCTCCATCATTCCAGCCAGCCAGGCTTCTAGGGATATCGGAGGATGTTCAGGTCGATCCAGGACTCTAACCCTGCCCCAATCCCCATGGCTCCAGAATTGTGTGATGGTGTCCTTACCACAACTGGATCCATATTATTTTATGAATTTAGAAACATTATTTGGTAAAGGTCCAAAGGGCTCCATGGTAGAAAAGTTTTAAAACAAAACAAAACAAAACCCTGCTTAATAGAAATTCATATTGTCCTAACTCTTCGCAAAGGGATGCTTGATTTGGGATGTTGAATATTTCTCGGGTCCATTTCTTGGTGTCCTCCGAGGGGTTCTGGGGCACTCGTTCCCAAACAGCTGCATCCAGGACACTGGATAAGGGGACGGAAATGTCCCCTGGTACCAAATCAACCAGTTGCAGGCCTACTTCAACCAGTGAGCTGAGAGCTGGATGTACCTCACGCCCTCCTGAGAAAAGTGGCTGCCAGCCATCTAGGCCTCCTGAGATTTGTTCTGATACCCATTAACCTAGCCACAGTCTGACCAGTGGCCTGGGAAGTGGCCAGGCAAGCCTTGCCAAGTAGGTACTCTCAGACTGAAGGGAAGTAATGAACTAATTTAACCAGTTAGATCCTACTTCTCAGGGAGCTTGCATTGCAAGCACGCATTGCATTGTGTGTGTGTTGTAGGGACAGATGTTGGGAGGGCAGCAGAAGTGACAGGGACATAGAAACAGATGACAGGAAAGACCTTCCAGGGGAGTCTGGCCCACACCCCTGCCACTTCCTTCTACCACCTGGCAGGGCTCATCTAACCCCTGCCTCAGAGCTCACAGCATTCTAGAGAACCAGGAGTCCCAGCTGAGCAGGGCTTGCTGCATGATATGGACATGCCAGAGACCCAAAATGAGGTTGGGAAAAAGAGAATTAGTCTCCCTAGTATGACCTCCTCCTGGCCCATGAAAAGGTCCCCACCCTTTGTACCCAGCACCAGCACCCTGTTCATTGCTATGTCATTGTGGGTCCCTTTCCAAGGACTCTCTCTGCTTGACTGCTCACCAAGCAGCCACAGCTGGTATTGCCCCTGGAGGGGAGGATGGATGGCAGCTGGCTGGGAGAAATGGGGATGGAGGGACAGAGTGGTCTGCTACTGCCCACCTGAGAGCATAGGGGAAGTCCCTGTAACCTGGTTTCTCCCGCTCTGGGGTCTACAACACTGCTTCCTGTCTAGAATTCCTCTTCGAGCAGCCTAGTCCACTCTCTTTGCCCAGAAACAGATTCAGATTCAACTACATCCATGTCTCATTTAATCCTAACAGCATTTTGGAGATGAGGAAATGAGGCTCAAAGAGAAGTCTGACTGCAGTAAGAAATGAGTTCAAGGAGCCAGCAAGTAGCATAGTGGTTAAGGCACTGGACTCCCACATGGCTGATCATGGTTTGAGTCCTGAACCTGGTGGCTTGAAACTCATGTTAGCTGTGTGCATGTGGGTACCCAAAATCTTGAGGAAAATGGGGGACTGTGGCATGGCCATCCCCTGGGGGGATGATTTTTCACTTTCTGTCTCTGTCTCTCCAGCAAGCACACACGTCCTATAGCATAAATCTCTAAAAAGATAAAATAAAGAATCTGGGACCAGCAGTTGGCGTAATGGCTATGTTACTGGACTCCCATATAGTCGACCACGATTCGAGTCCTGAACCCGGTGGCTTAAACTCATGCCAGACGCGTGTGCATGCGTGCCCAAGATCCTGAGAGGAAAAGGGATTGCGATGTGGCCATCCCCATTGGGGGATGATTTCTTTTTTCTTTTTTTTTTTTGGAGAGATTTTCACTGTAGGGCGCGTGGGCTCCGCAGACAGACAGAGAGAGACATAGAGACAGAAAGCGAGAAATCACCCCCCACGGGGGATGGTCACGCCGCAATCCCTTCTCCTCCATTCTCCTCTCGGGATCTTGGGCACGCACGCACACGCGCCTGGCGTGAGTTTTAAGCCACCGGGTCCGGGACACGAACCGCTGTCGACTACGTGGGAGTCCAGCAACATAGCCATTACGCTAACTGCTGGTTCCCATTGGGGGATGATTTCTCACTTTCTGTCTATCTCTGTTTTTCTGGCAAGCACACGTGCCCTCTAGCAAAAACCTCTAAAAAAATAAAATAAAATAAGAAGTTCAAACTCCTTAGTATGCTTTACAAAAATCCTACAAACATGGTAAGTTCATAGCTCCCTGCCACCTCTCCCTACCTCACCAAACTGGTAAGACTGTTCTTGCATCCCCACAAAGCATGACTTCTCACATTCAGCTCTGCTCCTGATCTTCCTCTGGCTAGAACAGTCTTAGTATGCTCTGGTGAGTTCTGAGTCAACTTTTAAGATTCGAAGCATTCGTCACTGTCCCTTGTACATTGGCTGTATCCTAACTGCCTTTGTTATCTCCAGCCCTTCACATAGCCTGGCAAGGTAAGGGATCGATAAATATGTGTCCCTTGGCCCCATTTCACTAAATTATTAGGGTGCAAAGCTGTTATCAGCACTTGGAACCCCATGGGATGGCCTCAGCATAATCCTCTTGCCAAGTTCTTGGCTGGGGAGTAGATTACATCTAAAACTCCTGTGGGCATGAGTGGTCTCCTGGGTTTCAGGTGTGCTAAGGGGTTTATTTAATCACTCAATAATCTATATAATAGGACTGTTATGTTCTAAACACTTGGCCAGGTGCTGCGGATCAAAACTGAATGGAGAAATTAGCTAGGAGGATATAACAGCTATAAAGATTAAGAACCTCTAAAAACCTGTAAAAGAAAAACAGCAGAGGGTTTAATCCGAGCTTCTGAACAGGTGTGTGTGTGTAGGGGGTTGGGGAGGGGCGTTCCAAGGCAAAGATTTGAGGGGGATTAGATCGTTAATCCCCAGGTTGGGTCTCGCTTTCAGGAAGGCATGAGGCTTGAATCTCACCTGTACCCATTGTTTCCCTAATTCCCAGCATCGGATCTGAGAATTAGCTGTCTGGTTGGCAGCCCATTTTGCCATCAAGAGCTCCCTCCAGAATACCGTGAAACTATTCTCCCCTGATCCACCTAAACGTGGGTCCCTTAGATGAGCAACTGCCCCTAAAGAGGGTCACGGGCGACCTTTTTAGAAGGTGCGATTCCTCTGAAGAGAGGAGGTTGGCTGGCGGGCTAGTGACCAGGGAGAGCGTCACAAATCCTGAAGCCGTATCTGAGCTCCTAGGCTGACAGGGTGGTCGGGCCCCCGCCCTTCAAGGAGCTTGATTACAGGCAACGCCTCCACTAGGCCCCGCCCCCAAGGGTGTTGATTGGTCACCGAGATCACAGGGCGGGGCCAAACCTTAAAGGGTCCGGGAGCTAAACAAGACCGGAGGTGGCGGTGGTAGTGACGGCTGCGAAACCCAGGGAAGTGATGCCACGTAGCCCCAAGGGGGTTTCTTATAAACTTCTCTAATGACTATACTTTAGTGTCAGGCCCATGGAGCCCACGAGAAACTATCCACTCTTCGGGGGTGCCTTCTCCGCCATCCTACCCACCAGGGCCATTGATGTAAGGTGAGAAGGCCCTGGCGCCCACGGAGGTCGACCGGGAGGGTTTCGTGAAAAAGCAGGGTCAACTAGGGTCTGCCTCGCCTCTCTACAGCGACCTCCGGCCGGTCCCAGACAATCAAGAAGTTTTCTGCCATCCAGTGACCGACCAGAGCCTAATCGTGGAACTTCTGGAGCTGCAGGCCCACGTGCGGGGCGAAGCGGCTGCGCGGTGAGGAAGGGACCTGCGGCTGACCAATCGGAGGGCCGGAGACGAGGAAGTGGGCGGGACCCGTGGCTGAACGGTTAATCAGGGCAATGAGAATTCCAAGGGTACTACCTTACCGCCGGAAGTGAGCGAAAGCATGAGACTTAAAAGATGTTTTCGGGGGACTTAGTAGGAGATACCCCTTCCTGACTCTGCTTCTCCACCCTAGGTACCACTTTGAGGATGTTGGCGGGGTGCAGGGGGCTAGGGCTGTGCTAGTGGAATCTGTACAGCCCCTCGGTTTGGAAAACTTAGCCCTGAGCAGCTGCTGTCAAGAAGCCTGGGTCCTCTCAGGCAAGCAGCAAGTAGCTAAGGAAAACCAGCAGGTGAGGGCCAGAGGGTGTGGGATGTCCTGGAAGGATGAGGGGTGGGGCGATGTTTTGTTTCCAGGTAAGTCTCCTGATACACTGACTCTGACCCTTTAGGTAGCAAAGGATGTGACAGTGCATCAGGCCTTGCTGCGGCTGCCTCAATACCAGACTGATCTCCTGCTCACCTTCAATCAGCCCCCGTAAGGAGGAAGGACTGGGCAGGTGTCTCTTGCCCGGGTCTCCAGATGAGTTGGGCTGGGAAGGGTTGGGCAGAGAGATTGGCTGGTGGGAGCTACCAAATCACAGGTCTGGGTGATGTTTTCTCTCCGTCTGTTTCCCTACCCCCAAGCCCTGACAACAATAGGTTATCTCTTGACCCTGAAAATCTGTCACTGCCACCCTGGAGCCTCGGTGACTTCGAACAGCTGGTTACCAGTCTGACCCTACATGATCCCAACATTTTTGGTCCCCAGTAAAGACGCTGAAGCATGATGCTGGTGAGGAAGTGGGGATGGTGTACTGTTTAGGGACAAAGAGGCCGAATATCAGAGTTTCCTCTTATTTCTGCCCTGTGACAAGCAATGACATCTCTGCAGAAATAAACTTGCTTTATGATCAATATAATCTCTGTGCCTTTTAATCTAATAGGATACCTGGGCCTCCCTAGTTCCCTTTAGTCTTGGAGTGGAGAATTTAAAGCTGTGTGTGGGAGCAGGAGGGACCCAAAGCTGGCAGTGGAGAGAGGCAGGTGATACACTTTGGAGTGACTGGTCCAGCCCTGAGAGAGGGGTCTGACATGTACAAGGGGATGGGGAGGGAAGGTTTAAAGCAACACCCAAAGAAGGGAGGGAGAGTATCCCTTGTAGTGATTCAACCCTGAGAGAGCAGATGGGGAGTGGGGTTGGCTGTCCCCCTCAGATGGATGACAGGTCACCTGGTCGGTAGTCACCAGGACATAGCAGTGGACGCAGAAGTGTCCAAGGAGTGCTGATTTGGTGGAATGTGGGAGTGGCTGTTACTTAGCATAAGTGTAGTAGAGTGAGCGCAGCTGGTCCCAGAAGAAGAGGGAGAGGATGGTGTGGGGGCCGAGGCGGAAGTAGGAGGCACCTATACCCTTGTACATGCCAAAAAAACCCTCTGTCCGAGCTGTCTGCAGCAGAGCGTCCAGCAATCCCCGGTACATGAGGCCCTGAGAACATGTTGGAGAGGGAGGGAAAAGACAGGGAAGGACCTTGTCAGAGCCCACTTTGTGGTCCTCCCCTCTTCACGCTGCATTTTAGGCTTCCTACCTGCATCCCTTATCTTCTCCCCACACCCTCCAGCTCTCCCTGCCTGCCCAACCCCAGGACACCGTCTTACCTTCCCCTGGGCATCTGTGGGTTGGTTGTAGAGCCTTGTGCTGACCACGTCAAAGGGAGTCATGGCCAAGACCACGGCAATCCCGCTCACCATGGCAGCCACTAGAGCCACCTTCCAGCTCTGGGGAGGGAAGATCTAGGAGGACAGAAGAACTCTGCCAATCATTCAGTCCCTGAGACAGGACATGTCCCACTTAGGGCTACAGCCAGCTAGTCAGTCACTCAGGGAGTTTACACTGCACCAAGTATAAGTGTGTCAGGGTGCCCTGAGGGCTCAGGTGCCCCTTCTGGGAGAGAGGGAGTGATGAAAAAACTGTGGGTAGCCTCTAAAGATCATTGACCCCCCCCCCAGGCCCTCTGGTTGCTCTCTTATATTTGAATATTAGCATCATCCCCTTGAGGGCCCTTCTCCTTTTGCCTCCCCTGCCCCCATTCCCAGGATGGCCCCACCCTCTTCCCCGGGCAGTACCTCCCACTGGCTCATGAGGTCCTTGGTGGATGAGAAGGTGCACAGCTGGGTGGAGGAACCGATGATGACTCGGGGTAGGCCGCCCAGGGCCCCACGCCACAACCCCACCAGACCATGTTTCTGGCCAATCTCCGTTAACGCCTGAAACATGCCCTGGTGGGGGGAAGACCATGGGGGTGGGGTTCAGTCACCCCACGTCAGAGGCTGCCACCTTCTAACATGTCAAGGATGGGTCTTTAATGGGCACCTGTTGTCTAGACAACCAGTTCAGTGTGGGCTTAGAGCCAGAACGTGGGCCCTCAGTTGTCTACCACCCCATTGTTTCCTCCCACACCGCCCCAGAGTAGGGATGGGATGAATGGAAGCGAGGACATCATCAGGACAGGAGGAACAGGTGTGGAAGGTGAGAGGAACTGGGGTACATGTTGAAAAGAGTCTGAGTGTACTCTGGG
The DNA here is from genome assembly GCF_000334495.1 of Tupaia belangeri chinensis. Lineage (NCBI taxonomy): Eukaryota > Metazoa > Chordata > Mammalia > Scandentia > Tupaiidae > Tupaia > Tupaia belangeri. The sequence continues at coordinate 96,888 of NW_006159824.1, read as the reverse complement.
GGCAGAGTGGGGCTGAAATGAGGGTTGTGCAGAACTGTGGCCAGGGCAGAGCTGCTGGTGCAGGCAGAAAACTGGGGGGAAATGGGAGAGGATGGTCAGGGACTCCAGCAGTGTTGGGATCCTCACCTGATGCTTGTACTGGTGCCCTACAGCAATTTCTGAGGCTGCTTGTGCCTGGAGGTGTGTCTTCACCTGGGAACAAGAGAATATTACAACACATGCCCCAGTGGCCATCCTCCCACCCAGGGCCTGACCCCTCACACTTCCTGTGGGGTGTTCAGCAGTGAATGTCTTTTAAATCTGATCATTGTCATTACTACTTAATACATTGATCTTTAACAAAGACTCTTGTGTCCCTTGGCTCCAGTCCCAGGGGATGAATCTCCTAGCACTGCAAATACCCTACCCCCTCCACATGCTCCTTCCCTTGGGGCAGGAGGAGGGGGTGCTGGTAAAGAGCTTGGAGAATGGCAATATTTCCTAAGACTGTTCATATTATGCAAGACCCAGGTCTCCAGCCTCTCATGTTAGCTCCCATACCCAGCCACCATATAACCACGCTCCTCATCAGACTCAGGGAAAAACTGCTCTTGCCCCCAAGGCCCACAGGGGCATGTGTCCTGCTGCCTTAGGAGGAATCACGGTCCCTGAATCTCACACCCTACCTGTGGTTCTTCAGAAGGTACTGCCTCCCAGTCTCTTGTTCTTAGGAGCACTAAGAAGGGCCTGGTCCTAGCAATAAGCAGCTGTGTGACCTGGAGCTAGTCCCTTTCCCTCTCTGGGCCTCAGGCACCTGACCCTTCATGTATACCAGATAAGTCAAAGGGGCAGGTGATGAGATTGAAATTTCACGATGCCCAGAACTTCCCCATCCCTACATTTGCTGACCTGTGTTACTCAAATCGTTCATCCTCCCTTGCACAACTCCAATCTCAATATCAGGTAGTAAAAATATAATAATAAAAGAATACTATGTGCCAGAATTTTTTTTTTGGAGAGGTTTTTGCTATAAGGCACATGCGCTTGCCACAAAGACAGAGAGAGACAGACAGAAATCACCTCCCAGGGGGGATGGCCACGCTACAATCCCTTCTCCTCCATTCTCCTCTTGGGATCTTGGGCACACACACACGCACACGGTGTGAGTTTAAGCCACCAGATCCGGGACTCAAACGGTTCACTACATGGGAGTCCGGTGACACAGCCATTATGCCAACTGCTGGTCCCTATGTGCCAGAATTTTTACTACTTCTTTCTTTACATGTATTATCTAATTTGTCTCTCTCACTCATCTCAATAATCACACAAAAAGGGCGCTACAATTATCCCCATTTTACAGATGTGTCAACTGAAGCCCGTCAACTAATAATTTTCAAAGCCAGGATTTAAGTTCCAGAAAGACTGATTCTAAAGTCTTACTCAAGACATTTGATTGTGTTCATTAGATGGGTATGGATCTGGCAGGCCAGAAGACCCAAAACCTACCAACACTTTCCTGATGCCCTTACCTGCCTGCAGGGGGACAGCACCCTGCCACCTATCCCCTTATAAAGGACCAGGCTCCCACCCTGCACCAAAGGTCTGCCCTGAAGGCTCCAGGCAAGACCTTCCTTCTTACCATGTAGATGGGGCTCCCCAAGTAGGCTCCCATGACCCCAGCCAGGGCCCCAGCTGCTGCGCTGCGGGCTGGACTGTGGGTGCCCTCAGCCGTGTGCAGGTAGCCCCCAGCCTCAGCCAGCCCGTAGGTGCCCAGTCGGATGCCATTCATCAGGAACTGGTATAAGAGGGCAGGGGCCAGGCCTTTCTGCAGGGCAGCCAGGCCGTCCACTTTGCCGATGGTGATAAAAGCATGGAAGACGTTTCGGTAGTGCCGCTGGTAGGTGCCAGGGGCCTGCAGTTCTCCCTGCAACTGCATCCTGGTCTTCACCACCTCCAGGGGATTGGTGAACACACAGGCTCCACAGGCTGCCAGGCCACTCATCAAGAAGTCCATAGTGGGTAGCAGCTGCAGAAACTGGCCCAAGGAAGAAAGTCAAAATGAGCCTCAGAAAGGGGAGCTGAAAGTCAGTTTCAGTGGACCAGGCTGTAGGAGGTAGGAATTTGAAGGTCTGGGGTCAAGAGTGTCAGGGTCAAATGTCAGGAGGTCAAGGGTTAGTTGGAATTTGGGAGTCAGGACCTGTCAAAGAGGAAAGCAAAAGGGGTGTAGGAGAGTCTAGAGAGGTTATGACAGGGCCCTGCTGGTCAAGGGATTTGAGGTCAAGGAGGGGCAAAAGCCAGGAAGTGGCAGGAGGGATGCTCCGGACAGCAGGCTACCGGGCAGGGGAGTAGAGGAGGGAAACGCGGAGCTGGGAGATGGGCGCCAAGGAGGCAGGAAGCAGAGAACCAGCAGGTTCAGGAGAAAAGGATCCGGGAGGAGATCCGGTGGGGTCCCCGAGACAGCAAGATCTGGATCCGGGAAGGAAGTCGGAACCCCAGCCAAGTACGAGAGTCCCCAGGCGGCTACCGGAGCCTGCAGCAGCTCTGCCCAGGGTAGCCTGTCGAGGCCGGGCCGCCACACTCCAATCACTCGAGCGCGGTGCCAATGGGGAGCCTCTGAGAACCACGACCGAGGCCGCAGCCAATCAGCGCCGAGCCGGCTCTGTGACCAATGGGAGGCGCTCTCGGCGACCGGCCCCTGGAATCGGCGGAGGGGAGGTTAGAATTAACTCTCCCCGCCCCGGCGCCAGGGCCTGGGAGGTGGCCTTCGGCTCCGGGGAGGGTCTCCGAGGAGAGTTTTTGTCATTGAGCAGAAGAGGGATTAGCCGCCGGAGGCAGAGGCTGAGCTCGGAGGCATCGGTGCCCCACTGGGCTGTTTGGGGCTGTTCCTCCAGCTGGCTGAGGGCTCCCTCCTGTCTGTCGCCTTGGATGGGGGTCAGTCCGCGGTGGGGGTTGCCAGACATCCCGTCCAACCCAACGCCTCGGTTCTGGTGACAGGAGAGCTTGGAGGCTGTGGAGGGAGATGGGACACACCTGGTGGACTAGACTTTTCCGAGGCTGAGTAAAGTGTGTAGATTCTAGCCAAAGGTGTAACTGGCTACAGGCCCCAAGGGAGGGAGAGAGGCAGGGAGAGAAGCCTGAAGGTTAGCCAGGGAGCTTGGTAAACCCTTAAGCTCTTTTGATCCTCACAGCAACCTGGAGGAGAAGGCAGGGCAGGTCAAGGCAGGGATTTTGATCTGAAGTACAGCTAGGCTTAGGTGACAGAGAGCCAGCAAGAGGTGTGAGATCCTGAGATTCTGAACTCTTATACTTGTTTTATGAGTCTGGTCATGATTAACCATGGAAGAGAGGAGGCTGGGGAAGCTAGCCAAGAAGGGGTTGAGGAAGAAGGCAGAGAGGCGATAGGGGCTGTCACCTGGGGCCAGAGGAAGAGGTAGAGGTAGAGGGCTCTCTCTAGTGTGAGAGGCCATTGAGTTCCAGTTAGGCTCTTCCTGCTTGGCAGTTGGATGGCCTCAGGCAAGTTACTTAACATCTCTGAATCCTCCTGCAAAGCGAGAATAACAGTGTCTGTTGCAAATGCCCAAGAGAACTTGTCCTAGGTGCTCAATAGTCAGGTTTGTCAGAACTCTGCCCTGTACTTCTGTTCTCCCCACCTGGTATACCCCTCTCTGCTTTTTATGGTGATCTCCAAGTCATTCTTCACCTTGAGTATCATCTCCTGACCTCTGAAGCTTTTTCCAAATTCTTCACATTCAGCCGCTTTCTTCCTGCTTTGTTCTTCAAACACTTAGCCCTTTTCTAATTCTGGCTAGCAATTGTTTACTTTCTGACTTCTTCACTGGACTGGGAGTTGCTCCATGCCCTGGGGAGCCAGGTCTGAGTCATCTCCCTCTCACCAGGGTACTGCTAAATCACTGAGCCTAAGTATCAGACAGGAGGGATACTCTGGGAGTAGAGAGTCAAGAAGAGCAGATAGGGGAACCAGCAGGTGGCGTGGTGGTTAAGACACTAGACACTCCCACAAGGCCGGCCACGGTTCAAGTACTAGACCTGGTAGCTTGCTTTCTCACTTTCCCTCTCTCTGTGTGTGCGTCTAACTCTGGTCAAATTAATTTAAATAAATAAATAAATGGATAAATAAATAATTTAAAAAAAAAAAGAAGAGCAGTTAGGGGCCAACAGATAGAGTGGTTACGTCACTGGACTCCCACAGGGTGGACCCACATGGTGGACTATGGGTCAAGTCCCAGACCTGGTAGCTTGAAAATAACACTGGGTGCTTGTGTGCAAGTGCCCAAGTTCCCAGAAGGAGAATTAAGAAGATGGATTGTAGAGTGACCATCCACCTGGGGGTGGTGATTTCTCAATTTCTCTCTCGCTGTCTCTGTCTCTCCCTGGCAAATACATGTGCTCTATGTGTTAAAAAAAAAAAAAAGAAAAGAAAAAAAAAAAAGAGAGAGAGAAATAATGGGGCTCTTCACCTCCTCAGGAAGATCCCTGAAAGGGTCTCCAAAAAATTTCTAGGGAATCTTTTCAGGTGCTCCACCTACTTGCTTGGATGAGATTTCATTATTGTTTTAAATCTTGAGCTTACATTTGTGATCTACAAAATGGAGTCCCTGGAGTTCTTACTAGAAATGCAAATTCTATAGCCTCACCCTGAACTTCTTGAACCAGCAACTCTGCAGATGGGGCCTGGGCAATACGTGTTTCAACAGATCCTCTAATGTGTGTGTTGCAGAACCATTGGCTTAAACTTTTCATCTTTAATATCAGATGCCCTAGGGACCAGCAGTTGGTGTAATGGCTATGTCACTGGACTCCCATGCAGTCAACTGCAGTTTGAGTCCCGGACCCAGTGGCTTAAACTCAAGCTGGGCACATGTGCACGTGTGCTCAAGATCTGGAGAGGAGAATGGAGGAGAAGGGATTGTGGTGTAGCCATCCCCCTTGGGGAGTGATTTCTCACTTTTTGTCTCTCTGTCTCTCTCTGGCTTTCTGGCTGAGGGCATGCGCCCTAGAGCAAAACAAAACCTCTCCAAAACAAACAAATAAAATCAGATGCCCTAGAGATAGACAACTTTAAAGATGCTATTTATCCCAAGGGGAGAATGAAGGAGAAGGGATTGTAGTGTGGCCATCTCCCCTGAGGTGATTACTCACTTTCCCTTTCTCTGTCTTTGTTTCTATCTCTCTTCAGTGAGTACACACACCCTATGGCAAAAATCCTTAAAAACTAACAAAAGAACTTGAAACCAGGAGGTGGCAGAGTGGTTAAGGTGCTGGACTCACACCATGGGTTGAGTCCTAGACCCGGCAGCTTAAAACTTATGCCAGCACATTTGCGTGTGTGCCCTAAATCCCAAGAGGAGAATGGAGGAAAAGGGACTGTGGCATGGCCATCTCCCCACCAAGGGAGTGATTTCTCTCTTTCTGTCTCTCTCTGTCTCCCTGGTGAGTGCACACGCCCTATAGCAAAAATCTCTCCAAAAAGAGCTTAATCTTTTTTTTTTTAATTTTATTTAACTTTATTTCAATTTGACCAGAGTGGGACAGAGTGAGTAAGAGAGAGGGAAGGTGAGAAAGAAAACTGCCAGGTCTGGGACTCGAACCATGGTTAGCCATAGTGGAAATCCAGCTCCCTTAACCACCACACCACCTGCCGTACACAAAAGCTTAATTTTTTTGAGAGAGAGATTTTTGCTATAGGGCATGTGCATGCTCACCAGACAAAGAGACAGAGAGACAGAAAGCGAGAAATTACCCCCTAGGGGGGATGGCCATGCCGCAATCCCTTCTCCTCCATTCTCCTCTTGGGATCTTGGGCACGCACACACACGTGCCCGGCGTGAGTTTAAGCCACTGGGTCCAGGACTCGAACCGTGGTTGACTATATGTGAGTCCAGCGACATAGCCATTGCGCTAACTGCTGGTCCCCAATAGCGTAATCATTAGAACGATTTCCAGAACATTTACATTTTCTGAAAACATTATACAGAAAAATTACAAGTAGAGTTCTCATATATTCTATATCTGCTTTCCCTATTATTATCTTACATTAATATACATTATTACAATTAATACACCAATATTGATATGTTATTATTAACAAAATTTTTTAAAGACTTATTTAATTTTAGTTATTGTCATTATTTTATTTTAATTTTATTTTTTTGAAGTTGACAGAGAGAGAGAGAGAGAAGGAAAGTGAGAAAACAAGCCAGGTCCAGGACTGAAGCCATGGTCAGCCATGTAGGAGTCCAGCCACCTTAACTACCATGCCATCTGCCGGCCCCAACAAAATTTCATACTTAGTTCAAATGTCTTTTATTTTTGATTAAAGTACATTTTCTGTTTCAGGATTCCATCTAGGACATCAAATTACATTTTTTAAAATAACTATTTTACTCAAGTTTATTTATTATTTATATTTTTAATTTGAACAGAGAGAGAAAGCAACCCACCAGGTCCAGGACTCGAACTGTGGTCTGCCATGTGGGAGTCCAGCACTTTTAACTACCTTGCCACTTGCCAGCCCCTCAAATTACATTTTTTAAAAAATTTTGCCACAGGGCATGTGGGCTCACCAGAGAGACAGAAAAAGAGAGAGAGAGAGAAAGCATCCTTCATGGGAGATGGTCATGTTGCAATCCCGTCTCCTCCATTTCTCCATCCTGTCAGGATTTGGGGTGTTCATGCACATGCATCCAGGGTTATTCTTCAAGCTGCCACGCTGACATTTGAACACAGTGAGTCATGTAGGATCTAGCGCTCTTAACCACGAGGCCAAGGACTGGTCCCCAAATTACCTTTAATTGTCCCATCACCTTAGGCTCCCATGTGGCTGATCTTGGTTCCAGTCCGCAAGTCCCAGGGCTTGAAACTCATGCCGGGAGTGTGTGCGAAAGGGAGGTCAGATATTTTGTAGAATGTCCCTCTATTGAGGGTTTTTCTCTTGATTGCACTGGATTATGGGTTTTCCCAGGAAGATCCCAGAGGTAAACTGCCATTTTCATCAGATAATATAAAGGATAGTACTTGATATCATCCACATGACTTATCATTGTTGATGCTGTCCTTGATTACCTGACCTAGTCAGTTTTCTTCATTGTGTTACGTAAAAATTAAAGGATGTCATTGGTTTGAACAAAGCTTCTACACTAGGCCCTAACAGGCCAGTCTAAATAGGAAAAGAGAGTCATTCATGTCTCCCTGACACCAAGCCTAAATCAAGCTATTAGACCTACTGAGAAGTCAGGAGAGAGACAACCACCCAGCTTTCCAAACAAGCTCGTTTCAATTGGCAGGATAATGAAGTTCCCTGTTTTAATTCTTACACACAAAAAGTAACCTGAAGTAACCTGATGTTAACAATCAGCTATTTTTCTACTGTTCTGTCTGCTTGTCCTAGCCTTACAAGGAAAATAATTGAAATGACTAATCCGTTTCTTGTTTTTTTAAAGAGGTCTTTGCCTTAGGGCACATGTCCTCCAGAGAGAGACACAGTGAGATGGGAAAGTAAGAAATCCCGCCTCCCAGGGAAGATGGTCATGGTGCAATCCCTTCTCCTCCAATGTCCTCCTGGAATCTTGGGCACACACGCACATGTGCCTGGTGTGAGTTTAAGTCACTGGGTCCAGGACTCGAACTGTGTTCAACTACATGGGAGTCCAGGGACACAGCTATCACACCAACTGCTGGTCTCCCTGGTGTGAGTTTTAGGCCACTAGGTCTGGGACTTGTACCACAATTGCCTACGTGGGAGTCAGTTACATATCCATTGTGTCATCTGCTGGTCTCTCCCCATAACCTCATCGCCCCCTCCCATGTATTTTGAGCCACCAGTCCTAGACTCAAACTGTGCTCTGTCATGTGGGAGTCAGCGACTGTGGGAGTCCAGTGACAAAATGCTAGGTTATCTACTGGGCCCCTGCCTTTTGTTTTTTGTGTTCCTGCTTTCTTTCCTTTATTTTCATCTTTTAGATTTTTTGCATAGGGAGCAAGTGCTTGTTGGAGGGAGATGGAGAGAGGAAAAGTGAGAAATTACCATCCCTTCTCTTCCATTCTGTCCTTGGGAGTTTGGGCACACATACACTAATGCCTGGACTGTTTTTTTTAAGCCACTGGGTCCAGGACTTGAACTATGCTATTGACCATGTGGGATCTAGTGCCTTAAGGCCCTGTTTTTGCCTTCTTCAACCCTTTTCTAACCATAAAACTAACCTCTGTGCTCAGTTCATTAAAACACATATTCTGTTTATGAAATAAAGTACTACTTGATTGTGGAATTGAAAATAAAGCCAATTAAGGTCTTTAAATTGTTATAATTTTATCTTTTTTTGGGGGGGGAGATTTTTGCTATAGGGCATGTGCACTCACCAGAAAGAGAGAGACAGAGACAGAAAGGTAGAAATCACTCCCCTTGGGGAATGGCCACACTGCAATCCCTTCTCCATTCTCCTCTCAGGATCTTGGGCACGCACGCACACGTGCCCGGCATGAGTTTAAGCCACTGGGTCCGGGACGCGAACTGCAGTCAACTACATGGGAGTCCAGCAACACAGCCATTACACCATCTGCTGGTTCCATCATTTTACTTTCTGTCAACTGTAATATTCCTTTTTTCTTCTTTCCTATACTGTAATCTTTGGAAGAAAGTCTCTGTACACAGTCCACATTAAAGTGGTAGTGGGTTATACTTCTCTTTGAAGGCAGAGTGTTCACATATATTGTTTGGAATTCTTCTGTATGGGGATATTTGCTTATACTATACTTATTTATATTAATATGAACTTACAGATATTTATCTCTTTTTTTTGCTATAGGGCACATGCACTCATTAGAGAGACAGACAGACAGACAGACAAAAAGCGAGAAATCCCCTCCTGGGGGTATGGCCACGCCGCAATCCCTTCTCCTCTTGGGATCTTGGACACGCAAGCACACGTGACCGGCGTGAGTTTAAGCCACCGGGTCTGGGACTCGAACCACGGTCGACTACATGGGAGTTCAGCGACATAGCCATCATGCTAACTGCTGGTCCCCAGATATTTATCTTATACTTTGGGTTATAGCTCAGTATACTTTATTTGTTTTGTTTCTCAAATTGTTCAACTTTAGCCTTAGGGAGCTTTTTCAGTTGGCTCCTGTGTGTCTTTTTTTTTTTTTTTTTTGGAGAAGTTTTTGCTATAGGGCTCGTGCGCTCGCCAGACAGACAGAGACAGAGAGACAGAAAGCGAGAAATCACCCCCCAGGGGGGATGGCCACGCCGCAATCCTTTCTCCTCCATTCTCCTCTCAGGATCTTGGGCACGCATGCATGCGTGCCCGGTGTGAGTTTTAAGCCACTGGGTCCAGGACTTGAACCGCAGTCGACTACTTGGGAGTCCAGCGACATAGACATTACACTAACTGCTGGGAGACACCTTTTTTAAAAAAAAGAATATTTGCCAGAGGGCACATGCACTTGCCAGAGAGACAGAGAGACAAAACATTCTGCCTCCCATGGAGAATAGTCACACGGTAATCCTTTCTTCTCCATTTCCTCCACCTTTTGAGATTATTGGGCATGCACACATGCCTGGTGTGGTTGGCAGCTGCCAGGTTTAGAACTCAAATACAGGATTGGCTGTGTGAGATCTGGCTGCCTTAACCATTAAGCCACAGAGCCAGCCAAGGCTCTCATGTCTCATTGATATACCTCCCTGTCAATGATGTTGTTTTAGATTTAAAAACCTCAAATATTTTATTGTTTTCGTAATTCCTTACTTTCTGGCACTACAAGATACTCCAGAGTTGTTTTGTGTATTTCCTGTCCCAGTCTTATCTATAACCAGCCATTTTTCTGAGGAGTCCCATTTTCTTTTATTGGAGAATGGATTTTAGAAACCAAGATGGGACTGGCAGAGGGTGTAATGGTTATGTTGCTGGACTCCCACGTAGTTGACCACAGTTTCAGTCCCGGACCTGGTTGCTTAAAACTCACACTGGGGGGCCAGCAAGTGGCATGGTGGTTAAGGGCGCTGGACTCCCACATGGCCGACCATGGTTCAAGTCTCGAACCTGGTGGCTTGCTTTCTCACTTCCTCTCTCTCTCTCTCTGATCAAACTGGAAAATAACAATGATAATAATAATAAAGTTAAATAAAATAATTCTTTAAAAAAAAAATCCTCACACTGGGCACATGTGTGTGTACCCAAAATCCCAAGAGGAGAATGGAGAAGAAAGGATTGTGGATTGCGGCATGGCCATCCATCCTAGGGAGTGATTTGTCATTTTCTGTCTCTGTCTCTCTGGCAAGCACACGTGCCCTATTTAAAAAATCTCTTAAAAAAAAAAAAAAGGAAAAGAAAAAGAAAAAGAAACTGAGATCCGGGCACTAGGCATGCTTGTTGTTACTGGGGTATCATTGCTTCCAGACCCTCACACCTGGGTAACTGATCTGGCTGGACCTGGTGCTACATCACAGTGTTGTGGACAGAAGTGGAAAACACAGGTGAGCAGGTAGCATGGGATGGGGCCAGCAAGTGGCAAGGTGGTTTAAGGCGTTGGGTTCCCATATGGCTGACCATGGTTTGAGTCCTGGACCTGGCTGCTTGTTTTTTCACTTTTTCTTTCTCCCTCTCTCTGGTCAAATTAAATAATAATTATAATAATAGTAATAACAAATTGAATTAAATAAATAAATAATTCTTTAAAAACAACAAAAAAAGAGCTGTATTTCCACATGGCCACCATGGTTCCAGGCTTGGATCTGGCCGTTTGAAATTCAACACCAGGCATGTGTGTGTGTGTGTGTATATACCTAAAATCCCAAGAGGAGAAAGGAGAAGGGATTGCAGTGTGGCCATCCCCCTGGAGGGGTGATTTCTCATTTTCCCTGTCTCTCTCTGTCTCTATCCAGAAAGCATACATGCCCTCTGGCAAAAACCTAAAAATAAATAAAAGAAAAAATAAAAAAAGAGAAGTGAAAAAGAAAGCAAGGAGTGAAAGCTGACTTTTCTTTTTAAAGAAAACTTTTCTGCTTATTTTTATTTTTAAACTTTGAGATGTTGCAGTCCTCAACAATAGGATTATATTCTAGCCATTGAATCTAAATGTCAATCATAGTTTGTTTTCCATAGATTGAAATCATCCAGCCCCCTGCAGAGTAGTAAACTGATCATTTTACATAATTTCTAGTTTTATTCAGTTATATGAGGAAAAAAACATTATGTGCCTAAAACACTTTCTCTTTCTCTATATCCAGTAAGTGCACATGCCCTATAGTAAATTTTAAAAAAGAGAGAGAGAGAAAGAAAGAAAAAAAAGCTATCCTGGTTGCTTCCAGTTTTGGAGGATTATGAAGACAGCTGCTATAAACATTTGTATACAAGTTTTGGCATAGACAAATTTTGTATTTTTACCAGACATAAGTGGGAATTCTGGTTTTTGTTTGTTTATTTGTTTTTTTTTTTTAATAATTGCTTTATTTTGACTTTATAATTATTGTTATTTTTTAATTTGCTACAAGACACGCTCACCAGAGAGAGAACGATAGAGAAAAGGAAAGTGAGATAATGAGCTTCCAGGTCTGGGACTTGAGCCATGTTCAGTCATGTGGGAGTCTATCATTTTAACCACCATGCCACCTGCTGGCTCCAAGTAGTAATTCTTTTTTTTCTTTTTTAAAGAATCATTTTTTAAATTCAGTATTTATTTATTTTGATTTGACCAGAGAGGGACAGAATGAGAGAGAGAGAGAGAGAGTAAACCACCAGGTAAAACACAGTCAGCCACATAGGAGTCCAGTGCCCTTAACCACCACACCACCTGTTGGCCCCAAGTGGGATTTATTTTTTAGAGAATTTTTTTTATATATTTTGCTATAGGGTGCATGCACTTGTGGGAGAGAGAGACAGAGACAGACAGTGAGGAATCACCCCCTGGGGGATGACAATGCCACAATTCCTTCTCCTTTATTCTCCTCTAGGGATTGTGGACATGCACACACATATGCCCCACGTGGGTTTAAGTTGCCCGTTGGAGATTTAACTACCGTCGGCTATGTGGGAGTCCAGCGACGTAACCATTATGCCAACTGCTGGTTCCCCAAGTGGGAATTCTTATTGCATCACATTCTCATCAGCATTTGAAATTTTCAATATATTTTTTTTTGAAAGATTTTTGCTATAGGGTGAGCCAGAAAGACAGAGAGAGACAGAGAGACAGAAAGCTAGAAATCACTCCCAAGGGGGATGGCCACGCCTCAATCCCTTCTCCATTCTCAGGATCTCGGGCACGCACGCACATGCGCCCGGCGTGAGTTTAAGTCACTGGGTCCAGGACTCAAACCGCAGTCGCCTACGTGGGAGTCCAGCGACATAGCCATTACGCTAACTGCTGGTCCCTATTTTCAGTATTTTTTTAAGAGAGATTTTCAATATAGAGTGATTGTGATCGCCAGAAACACAGAGAGAGATAGAGAGAGAGAAAGTGAGAAACCATTCCCTGGAAGAATAGCCATGCTTGCAATCCCTTCTTCATTCTTCCCTTGAGATTTTGGGCATGCACAGGCACACACCCAACATGAATTTCAAGTTGCACTGTCTGGGACTTGAACCACAATTGACCATGTGGGAATCCAGCACCTTAGCCATTATACTACCTAATGGCTCCATTGTCATTTTTTTTTTTTCTTTTTAAATTTTAGTCATTATAGTAGATGTGTAGTTGTAACTTCATATTTTTGTTGTTGTTTTAGAATTGTTTAACTTTATTTTTATATATTTTATTTTGAGAAGGTTTTTTTTTTGCAAGTTTTTGCTATAGGGTGCCTGTGCTTGCCAGAAAGAGAGACGAAAAGTGAGAAATCCCCCCCAGGGGTATGGCCGTGCTGCCATTCCTTCTCCTCCATTCTCCTCTCGGGATCTTGGGCACGCACACACAATTCTGGCGTGGTTGGTCCTTGTTTTTGTTTTTGAGAATTATTTATTGGGGGAGTGGCCTGGCAGTAGCATGGTGATTAAGGGTGCTGGACTCCCCACATGGTTGACTGCAGTTCGAGTCCTGGACCTGGAGACTTGCTTTCTCACTTTCCCTCTCTTTCTTATCTTATTATTTTTATTATTATTATTTGAGGTTCTTGCTATAGGGACTTTCCCTCTCTTTCTCTCTCTCATTCTGTCCCTCTTTGGTCAAATAAGATAAATAAATGAAGTTAAATAAAATAATTCTTAAAAAAATTATGGTACCAACAGTTGGCATAATGGCTATGTTGCTGGACTCCCGTGTAGTCAACCACAGTTCAAGTCCCAGACCCGGTGGCTTAAACTCATGCCGGGCACGTGTGCGTGTGTGCCCAAGATCCCAGGAGGAAAATGGAGGAGAAGGGATTGCGGCATGGCCATCCCCCCTGGGGGGGGATTTCTCGCTTTCTGTCTCTCTGTCTCTCTCTGTCTTTCTGGCGAGCACACGCATCCTATAGCGAAAACCTCTCAAAAAAAAAAAAAAAGAATTATTTATTTGGCACCAGCAGATGGCATAATGGTTATGTCACTGGACACCTACATAGTTGAACGCGGTTTGAGTCTTGGACCCAGCAAGTTTAAACTCACGTCTGGCCGTGTGCACGTGCAGGCTCGCACCTAAAATCCTGAGAGGAGGAGGAAGGGGAAAGGATTGCAATGTGGGCATCACCTCTGGGGGGTGATTTCTCACTTTCTGTTTGTCTCTCTGGCAAGCACATGTGCCCTATAGCAAAAATCTCTAAAAAAAAACAAAAAACAAAAAACAAAAAACTATTTATTCAGTTTTATTTATTATTGTTGTTCTTCACTGTGACCAGAGAGAGACAGAGTGAGAGAGTACATGTGTGTACCAAGGTAGGCCTCTAGGTCCAGGACTTGGTCTAGGACTTGAACTGCACTTGGCCAGTTGGGAATCCAGCTCCTTAACCGCGCACCACCTACTCAGTGCCTTTTCCTTGTTTCAATTAGCAATTCCAGGGGCTGGGAGTTGGTGTGGTGGTTAAGGTGTTGGATTTCCACATGGCTAACTGTAGTCTGAGTCCCAGGCATGGCACCTTGAAAATCTCACCGGGTCCGGGGACGTGAATCGCAGTCAATTACATGGGAGTCCAGCAACATAGCCATTATGCTAACTGCTGGTCCCCCCAGTTCATGTTCAGTGGATGACAAGTGTATTCTCTAAGAAGTTACGTTCTCCCAGGCCCCACAGTAAACATACACTCTGGATTCTTTCATACCTTACTGTACCAGAAGCACCAAACTTGCAAAGGAGACACAGTCAAAGATATGGCGGTGTTCTAACTTGTCAATACACTGACATCATTTTCATTAACAAAGCAGATTACAACAGAGCACTAATTTGCAGTATAATTAGTCATTAAAAGACACTGCACATTCTCCTGAAAACACATCATGATTCCCAAGATGCAAGGTTACTCTCTCAGAACAGTCCCTAACTAGCAAGCGCAAGTGCAGAGGCTCCTTTCCGTGTGCCAAGAATGTGCTTGAAATGCGCTTTTTGCAAGATCAGCGTGGACTACCAGTGACCACAGTTTTGGAATTACAAAACTGACTCACTTAATCTTACTGTTGTAAGTAAGTACTGTTGTGTGTTAGTGTTGTACAGATATAAGGAGAATTGTATTCCACTCCTCTGTTTAGCTCAAGGAGGAATAAAGAATTTGAGCCAAAATTAAAACCAGATTGTGACCAATTCTCTTAAGCAAAAGAAAGTAATTGCTGAAGTTAACAAAGATGTAATTTTCTTCACATGACCTTATATGTATTGTGAACTGATTAAAAATCTTGAGCTTGGGGACCAGCAGGTGGTGTGGTGGTTAAGGTGCTGGACACTCCCCCTACATGGCAGACCACGGTTTGAGTCCTGGATCTGGTGGCTTGCATCCTCACTTTCCCTCTCTCTCTCTGTCTCTCTGTGTCTCTCTCTGGTCAAATTAAAATTAATGAGTGACTAAATAAAACTAAATAAATGATTCTTTAAAGAAAATACTGAGCTTAACAAAAATTTGTGTAACACATTAAAACAGGCATTTAGCCAATAAGAATTTAATTTCCCACCAATAAAACTTTAGACTTTATATTTATTTGGGACCATTTGCACATGTTTATAAAATATGTAGTTAACTCTAAAAGATGACAAGATTGTTCCTCTCAGTGAGACCCTAGCCAATTATTTTATTTAACTTTATTTATTTAAATTTGACCCGAGAGAGAGAAAGAGAGAAAGTGAGAAAGCAAGCCACCAGGTCCAGGACTCAAACCTCAGTTGTCCATGTGGGAGTCAGCACGCTTAACTACCATGCCACCTGCTGACCCCACTTTACTATATTTTATATAGAAAGAAGATAACTTTAAAGATGGAAGCTTTCAATTTGGCACTGAATGATGATCTACACAAGACATCCTTCAAAAGTTGCAGTTAGGAACCCACCTGGCTTTTCAGCAATACAGGCCCAATTGAGGTTTTCTGGCCCATTTGCTTAACATTCATGTTTTATGCCTCGAAATTTCCTTTTGATTGCATCCTTAGAGCTCAGGTAGATCACTTTAGTTTTTAAAGGTGCTAGTTCTGGTGCTCACACAAAAAAACATCAACACTTTTTTTCTGGATTCTTTGGTTTTAAAGCTTGCATCATACAAAACCTAGTGGCAATCTTTTTTTATTTTTTTTTTGAGAGGTTTTTGCTGTAGGGCATGTTTGCTCACCAGAAAGACAGAGACAGAGAGACAGAAAGTGAGAAATCACCCCCTGGGAGGATGGCCACGTCACAATCCCTTCCCCTCCATTCTCCTCTCAGGATCTTGGGCACGCACGCACATGCGCCAGGTGTGATTTTAAGCCACCAGGTCCGGGGCTCAAACTGTGGTCAACGACATGGGAGTCCAGCAATGTAGCCCTTACACCATCTGCTGGTCCCCGCCAATCTTTTTCAGGAAGTATTCCCACAAAACATTTGAATGGATTGGTTATGGTTACACCAACATCTCCAACCAAGGTCTTCCTGCTTTCTTCTACAATGATACACTTTGTCTACACTAAGACAAAAAAATAACAGCCTTCTTTCTTTTCTTGATTTCTTCTGGTGTAGAGCATTTCCTAACTTTAGTGTCATAAAAAATATGGCGTACTTCATCAGCAACTTGCACTCCGGAGGCCATCTTTTTTTTTTTTTTTTTGGAGGGGTTTTCTCTATAGGGCGCATGCATTCGCCAGACAGACAGAGAGAGACATAGAGACAGAAAGTGAGAAATCACCCCCCAGGGGGGATGGTCATGCCGCAATCCCTTCTCCTCCATTCTCCTCTCAGGATCTTGGGCACGCACGCACACGTGCCCAACGTGAGTTCTAAGCCACCGGGTCCGGGACGCGAACCGTTGTCGACTACGTGGGAGTCCAGCGATAGCCATTACGCTAACTGCTGGTTCCCCCAGAGGCCATCTTCATGGCAGCTGTGGCAGGGACACGGGGAAGGGAGCCGAGCTTCTGCGGAGTGTCCTCCTCACTGTTTGTTTTTGTTAGAGGATGTGTATGCTCTCTGGAGAGAGACAGAGAAAGAGAGAGGAAGTGAGAAAGCACCCCCTATGGGGGATGGTCACACTGCAATCCTCCTCCATTTCATCTTTAGGGATTTTGCATCACACGCACACACATACACACAAACACACACTGGGTTTGTCAGAGCCTGTACCCAAACTACATTGTTGACCATGTGGGATCCAGTCACCTTAACCACCAACACCACCATCTGACCCCAGAGCAGGTTTTTTTTTTGTTGTTGTTGTTAAATAATTATTTAATTTAATTTATTGTTATTATTTTAAATTTGCTACATGACATGTGCACTCACCAGAAAGAGAGTGGGAAAGAGCAAAAGCAAGCTTCCAGGTCTGGGAATTGAGCTGATGTCAGCCATGTGGGAGTACCGTGCCCCAACCACCATGCCACCTGCGTTCCCTAGAGCAGAACTTTTAAATCACGAATTCCACTTATCAATCTTTTCTTGTATGGATCATGCTTTTGATGTTGTATCTAAAATCTTATTGCCAAACCCAGGTCACCTAGATTTTCTTCTAAAAGTTTTATAGTTTTACATTTAGATCCATGATTTTTATTTGTTTCTTTTGCTTTTGAGAGAGGGTCATAATATGTTGCCCAGGCTGGCCTTCAACTTGTGATCCTCCTGTTTCAGCCTCCTGCTTGTGATCTGTTTTGAGTTACATTTAAAACATTACTTATTTTATTTCTTTTTTTAGAAAATTATTTATTTAATTCCATCTGTTATTATTTTTTTTTAGTTTGACCAAAAAGAGACAGAGAGAGAAAGGGAAAGGGAGAAAGCAAGCTATCAGGTTTGGGACTTGATCTGTAGTTGGTCATGTGGGAATCTAGCACCTTTAACCACCGTGCCACCTGCCAGCTCCCTACTTATTTCTTTTTTCTTTCTTTCAGAGAGAGATTTTTGGTGCAGAATGTGTGCACTTGCCAGAGAGACAAAGAGGCAGACAGAAAGCTAGAAATCACCCCCAGAGCGGATGGCAGTTCCTTCTCCTCCAGTCTCCTGGGATTTTGGGCACTCATGCACATGCAACCTGGTGTGAGTTTTAAGTTGCTGGGTCCAGGACTCAAACCACAGTCAACTATGTGGGAGTCTGGCGACATACCCATTATGCCATCAGCTGGTCCCCCTATGTATTATTATTATTCAATTTGACCAGAAAGAGATAGTGAGATATAAAGAGAGAGTGAGTAAGAGAGTGAGAAATCACCCCTGAGGGGGAATGGCCACGCCGCAATCCCTTCTCCTCCATTCTCCTCTTGGGAACTTGGGCACACACGCACATGTGCCCGATGTGAGTTTTAAGACACCAGGTCCGTGACGTGAACCGCAGTCAACTACGTGGGAGTCCAGCAACATAGCCATTGCACTAACTGCTGGTCCCCTCTCTCTCTGTTTTTCTGGTAAGTGCATGAGCCCTATAGCAAAAAAGCTCTCAAAAAAAAAAAAAAAAGGTTTATTTTATTTGTTATTATTTTTTTAATTTGACCAGAGAGAAACAGAAAAGAAAGGAAAAGAGAGAAAGCAAGCTGCCAGGTCCAGAACTTGAATTGCAGTCAGCTATGTGAGAATCCAAGCACCTAAACCGCCATGCCACCTGCTAGCCCCTCTAAAAAATTATTTTTACTTATTCATGAAAGTGTGTGCACACACCTGTGTGTGTGTGTGTGTGTGTGTGTGAGAGAGAGAGAGAGAGAGAGAGAGAGAGAGAGAGATGAGCACCTCACAGGGTCTGGTGAGACCCCAATCTCCTTCCTCCAGCCCATCAGATCTTACGTACTCTTGCACATGCCCAGTGTGTTTCAGGCTGACTGGGCCTGTTATTTAAACTAGGGTTGCTATGTGGATCCAACATCTTGAGCCAGTTCTTATTGTTGCATTACCGAGTTGGTCCCATTTTTAGTTAACTTTTGTGAATGATATAAGATCTATATCTAATTTCTTTTTCTTTTAAAAAAAATTTAGTTCTTTCTTTTTTTTTGCCAGAAGGCATGTGCATTTGCTAGAGAGGCAAATGGAAAAAGGAACCACTACTCTTGGACCTTTTACAAAAGTTTTTTCAAATAATTTATTATTTATAACAACTGGGAAGAATGGTGCAAGGGCCTGAATATTTCAGCCGAGCAATTAAAGTAACTAACTTCCTCTTCCAACCTGCTTTCATAGCCTGAATTCTTAGACACTAAAATAACCCATCTGCATTTCTGCAGGAATACTCCCCCCAAAAGTGGCATTTTTCTGGCCCATTGCAAGTCCCAGGTAAAATCTTTTCCATTCTTCAATGCTCTGACAAAGGCCTCTAGACCCGCATCTCATGACTGAGTGATTCAGACTTGTTCTCAGTGAGCGAGATCTCCAGCACAGGTAAGAATACTTGAAAAGTGTCCTGGATGTACGAAACACTATTTGGGGGACCAGCAGGTGGTGTGGTGGTTAAGGTGCTGGACTTTCCCACATGGCCGACTGCAGTTTGAATACCGGACCTGGTGGCTTGCTTTCTCACTTCCCTCTCTCTCTGTCTGTGTATCTCTCTCTGGTCAAATTAAAATAAATGAATGAATAAGTAAAATTTAATAAATAATTATTTAAAAAAACACTATTTGATGCTTCTAGGACTATTACAACGATCAGCAATTGGTGTAATGGCTATGTTGCTGGAATCCCATGTAGTCAACTATGGTTCAAGTCCTGGACCCGGTGGCTTGAACTCACACCGGGTGCCTGTGCGTGTGTGCCCAAGATCCCGAGAGGAGGATGGAGGCGAAGGAATTGTGGTGTGGCCACCCCCACTGGGGGGTGATTTCTTGCTTTCTGTCTCCCTGTCTTTTTGGTGAGTACACCACCCTATAACAAAAAATTAAAAATAAAAATAAAAAACCTCTGCAAAAAAATGAAATAAGAAATATTACAGTGATTAATAGGCTAAGAATATCTGCCTTTTCATCCCTACCAGTTGTAAGGCAGGTGGTGAAGTCTTTTGACAGAGAGGAAAACTCTTTACACAAATCTAAAAAGAGTTTGACTCCTTTTTAAGTTTGTTACTTCTTTCTGACCACACAAAACCAAGGCTGTTGTCAATTGAAAAGTACAATTGTAGGGAGCCAGCAGTTAGTGTAATGGCTATGTCGCTGGATTCCCATGTAGTCGACCACGGTTCGCTTCCCGGACCCGGTGGCTTAAAACTCACGCTGGGCGCATGTGCGTGTGTGCCCAAGATCCTGAGAGGAGAATGGAGGAGTAAGGGATTGCAGAATGAACATCCCCCTGGGGGATGATTTCTCACTTTCTGTCTCTCTGTCTCTCTCTATCTGTCTGGCGAGCGTACGCGCCCTATAGCAAAAATCTCTCTCTCTCAAAAAGAAAAGTACAATTGTAGACAGTCAGTTCTGTATCAAATGTATAGATGAGTTTTTAACTTTTTAAATGTTTTTTCTTTCTTTCTTTTTTTTTTAAAGGTTTTTGCTATAAGGTGCGTGCGCTTGCCAAACAGACAGAGACAGAGAGACAGAAAGCGAGGAATCACCCCCCAGGGGGGATGGTCACGCCACAATCCCCTCTCTTTCATTCTCCTCTCGGGATCTTGGGCATTTGAGGGAGGGTATAGAGTATGTGTACTTGCTGGAGAGACAGAGAGACAGGAAAAGGTCACCCCTCCCCAGGGGGCACAGTCACACCATACTCCCTTCTCTCAGGATTTTGGGCACACACGTATGTACACATGTGCATGCACATGCACCTGGCATGAGTATTAAGCTGCCAAGTCTGGGACTCAAACCGTTGTCAACTATATGGGAGTCCAGTGGCATAACCATTATACATTTGTTGGTCCTTTGATCAATAGTTTCTGTTTCCAACTGATCATCTTCCTCTTTCTCTGTTAATAGCTTGGTCAGAGATTTCCTGATTCATTTGTAGGTGGCCTTTCTTTTTCTTTTTAATTTTAAATTTATTTATTAATTGATTTATTTTACTTTGACCAGAGAGGGACAGAATGAGAGAGAGCAAGAGAAAGGGAAAGTGAGAAAGCAAGCTGCCAGGTTCGGACCCACATTGCTGTTGGCCATGTGGAAATCCAGCGCACTTAACCACCACACCACCTGCCAGTTCCAGAGGTGGCATTTCTTATCCTGGCAAGTTTCTCTGGTTTGAAGGAGACATGCAGCTGAGAAAACAAGCTGGGAAAACAGCTCTGTTATTTCTTTGGTAAAATCTTCATCCCTCCTTTTTCCTTTTTTCTTTTCTTCTTCCTTTCCTCTGCTAGGGAAAATGCTTGAGTTGTTCTAATTTGAGTTTTAGTCTCTAATTCTTCCCTACTCAGAGAATTAAGGATAGATTTCACCTTTATTTCACTTTCACTAGAAAGCATTTCCATAGTTTCTAGATGTGAAAGGCCTTAAAATTCATCAAACAGTAGCCCATAATGAGTTTTCTTATCTATTGCCATGGCAACATCAGCTGAGGCCCAAAGCTCTTCTTTCTCTTTGCCTCTCATAAAACCTGAGACAATATAGAATTTTGGTTCATTAGACCTTTGGTTCTTTTAAATTCAGGAGCCCCTCCAGCTATTCCATCTATTGTCTTTTTCCCAATGAATTCTAAGGCATCTACCACCATCACCACCACCACCCCCCCTTATATATACCGCTCTTTCCTGTGGTCTGAATAGCAACAGAGATGGTTGAGAATACACCAAATGGCCCAGCCACTGGGGAGGAGTTTCCACTCTTTGGCATTTGTCTTGCCTGCTGCGTAACTGGTTTCAGTTGAAGTTTCACTGGGACTAGGGATCCCAAGGGAAGTCTCTGCCTTCTGGATGACATTTGAAATACCTTGTCCTACTGTGGCTACTGTAGCTGAGGCTGAGGAGAGTAAGGACTTGCCCCAGCTCACCCAGTAACCCTATCCAGTCTGGGGTACATCTTTGGAAACAGTCTCCTGAACAGGGAGAATTTCTGAAGCCTCTAGGTCATCTACTTCTGGTCTTTTCCTAGTAGAAGCTACTAGGCTGGCTCACAGGTTTCATCTTCAAGGATGGGGTTTTTTTCGGTCATCAGTGGAGTCTTGTTAGCATCTTCATCCGACAGGATTAGAACATTGCATCAGCCACTGTTGCCATCAGGCCACTCTTATGGTCTCGAAGTGCTCCATCCTTTCTTTCTTCTTTTCCTTCCTTCCTTTCTCTCTTTTTTGCCTTTCTTTTCTTTTTCTTTCTTTCTTTCTTCTTTTTTGGTACATGAATATCTAATTGTATCAATACCATTGTGGAAAAGACTGTCCTTTCTCCACTGGATTGGCTTGGTTCTTTGTCAAAAATCTGTCGGCTATATTTGTGTGGTTCTATTTCTGGTCTATTGGTCTATGTATGATTTCTATTTTTTCACCAACATCGTACTATCATGATTACTGTAAGTTTCTGCCACTTTTTTTTTTTTCTGGGTATTAACATCCTGAGACAGATTTAAGAAGAGGTGGAAGGGAAACATAAAAGGCCTCTGGTGTCTAAGAGAAGAGGTGGTACCACAGAGAGAGATGGAGGAAGATGCAGAGGCTTGGAGGGCACCAAGAGATGTCTTGCACACCTCCACCTGGGTGGCCTAGGCACTGATAGGTTCATTTTGGCTGCCAGACCCTGCACAAAGTGCTCAGACTCCACCTGGTGGTCACTTGACAGAATCCTCTGTCTAGCCTCACCTGGATCAAACCTTTATAAATGGTTATAGCAAACCAGCTTTTCCCTACTGCCCCCTTGCTGATGTATCCCACAACACAGGCAGGCCCGGTTACCTACCCCAACAGCTTCCAGAAAGAAAAGAGGGCCCATGTATTCTGTGCTCCATGAAGGAATCTGTTCTGACCCTCCCAGAGGCCAGGTTATAAATCAAATCTGCTTCTATATGAACTCCTCTGGTATATGTGTATGTGTGTGAGAAAGAAACTCAACTCAAACTAGCTTATAAATAGGGAAACAACTGATCACGTAACTGAAAATGTGACACAGATATGGCTTCAAGCCAGCAGGATCAGGAACTCAGATCTGTCTCCACCTTTCCTCTATATTGGTTTTACTCTTCAGGCCACCTCATTGATGGCCACAGGCAGCTACAGGCTTATATTCTACCAGGTCAGCCCAGCTCTTAGACTCCCTAGTGGAAAGAGAACTTTCTGGTTCTCTATTGCTGCATTTGGGACTTTGGGATGGGAAGGATTATTATAGCCATCTTTGAAAACAATCTATCAGAGAGAGTAGAGTCTCTTTTCCAACAGGGTGAGCAGAAATCCTGTGTGGATTATGCTGCAGCTTTGCCATGTCACAGGCTCAGCCCTGACTCAATCTCTGGGATTGAGCTAGGGCAGAAAAAATGTGTTGACTGGCTGCCAGAATGGGCCATGTGAATTTAGAATGATGGAGGGGCAATTCCCCAGAGGAAAACTAAGTGCTGATGCCAGAAGAGAGAATGAGTATGGAACCAGCCAAAGCTACCGTCTACTCTCTCTCCTGCTTGGAAACTTTCAGTGTTCATTTTGCCCTGTCTGGTTGCCCACGATGTGGCCTCATATCTCTCTTGTCATCTCAGGTAAGCTTCTCTTCCACAGCTCACCAGGCATGCCGGCTTTCCTCTTCACGGTGCCTGCGTGCTTCCATGGTTTCCTCAGATGGTCCCCCATACCCTGCCTCTTGGCCCAGCCAGACCACTCTCTGATCTTCAAGGAACTGTCTAAGTGATTCTCCTCCCTAAAACTTTTCCCTCAGGTAGACACCTGAGGACTCCTCCATCCTTCCAGAGAAGAATATCCAAGCAAAGTCAGAATCATTCACACTGGTCCTTCTAGGGTTATTTTGATTTTCTTTTCTTTCTTTTCTTTTTTTTTTTTTTTCTTATTTTTTACTTTTTTTTTGAGAGGTTTTTCACTATAGGGCGCGTGCACTTGCCAGACAGACAGAGAGAGACAGAGAGACAGAAAGCGAGAAATCACCCCCCAGAGGGGATGGCCACGC
>NW_006159824.1:70852-72751 GCF_000334495.1 Tupaia belangeri chinensis | reverse complement strand
GAGAGAGAGAGAGAGAGAGAGAGAGAGAGAAAGGGAGAAAGAGAGAGAGAGAGGAGCACCTTCCCATGGGGCATAGTTACATTGCAATTCCTCCTCCATTTCTGCATGCTGTCAGGATTTGGGGCACCCATGGACACATGCCCTACTATATTTTTCAAGCTGCCAGGTCCAGGATTCAAACCGTGTGGTTGACTATATGAGATCTGACTCCCTTAAACATCAGACCACAGGGCTGGCCCTCTAGCTCTCTGATAGGATCTTGAGACTCTTGGAGAAAAGATTTTCTTTCCCTGAGGATACCCAAAAGATGAGAAGGAGAATAATAACAATAATGAGCTATGGGGAGGATTTAATTCTATTTGGTTCAATTTATCAAATATTAGGTATCTATTATGTAACTACTATGTGCCTGACCTTGTTCCTGGGACTTTTCAATGAACAGATAATGATCCTACCTCAGGAAGCTTAGTTACTTTTTTTTTTAAGAAGTTTTTTTGTCTTAGGGAATGTGTGCTCAAGGTGGGGTGGGGGAGAGAATGACCGACACAGTGAGAGGGAAAGTGAGAAATCATCCCTCAGGGGGATGGCCACACCACAATCCCATCCCTTATCTTTCCCCCCTGAAATCTTGAGCAGGCATGTACAAGTGCCTGGTGTGATTTTCTTCCTTTTCTTTTTTCTTTTTCTTTTTCTTTTTTTTAGAGATTTTTTTTCCTGTAGGCCGCATGCACTCGCTGGAGAGACAGAGATAGAAAGCGAGAAATCACCTCCCAGGAGGGATGGCCACATCACAATTCCTTTCCCTTCTCCTCCAGTCTCCTCTTGGGATTTTAGGTACACACAGACACGGCCTGGCATGAGTTATTATTATTTTTATTTTTGAGAGGTTTTTGTTATAGGACGCGTTGAGTTTAAGCTACTGGGTCTGGGACTTAAACAGCGGTTGACTACATGGGAGTTCAGTGACTTAGCCATTACACCATCCGCTGGTCCCCTGCAGTCTGTTTTTATTCTAAGTTGTCCTGATTTAGAGGCAGAGAGCTCAGCACAGCAGGCACTCCATCCATGAAGGCAACATGATGCCCCTACTTAAAAAATTTAAAAAAAAAATTTATTATTGTTTTTTAAAGTTTGGTATAGGGCACATATTCCACCAGAAATAGACAGACAGGGAAAGTGAGAAAGCAAGCCACCAGATCTGGGACTCAAACTGCAGTCAACCATGTGGGAGTTCAATGTCTTAATCATCACACCACCTGCTGGCCCCAGGAAGCCTCTATAAATTTACTATAAACATAATATATAAATAAACTGTATGGAATGTTATAAGGTATAATTGCTATGGGAAAAAAAGAGAAGTAGAGAATGTGGTATGGCGTGATGGGTAACAATTTTTTTAAATTATTTACTTAATTCCATTTGTTATTATTATTTTTTAGTTTGACCACAGAGAGACAGGCAGAGAGAAAGAAAAGGGAAAGTGAGAAAGGAAGCCACCAGGTCCAGGACTTGAATTCGGTCAGCCATGTGGGAATCCAGCACCTTTAACCATCATGACACTGTTGGCCCAATGGGTAACGATTTTTTTTTTTTTAAGTGTTACATATTCTTTATTTGATAATTTACATAAACACTAAACTGTCTTTCAATAAGTAAAAGACAGTGTTTTGGATACAGGGAATTCTAATTAAATTGGTAGAGTTATGACCAAATATATAAAGTAGACGTCACTACCTTATCTTCAGCTTTTGCCTTAACAGGTTAATAAACACAAATTAAAACACAAGTGAGTCTGCTTAGTTTTGAGAAGGGAAGGGCTTTTGCCAGCATTGATATATTCATATAACCAGTTACATATAAGCCTAAATAAAACCAGTCTCCAGTAGGCTTTGAGATGGC
>NW_006159824.1:55098-70776 GCF_000334495.1 Tupaia belangeri chinensis | reverse complement strand
ACTTTTTTTTTTTTTTTTTGAGAGGTTTTTGCTATAGGGCGCGTGTGTTCGCCAGACAGACAGAGAGATACAGAGATATGAAAGCGAGAAATCACCCCCCAGGGGGGATGGCCAAGCCGCAATCCCTTCTCCATTCTCCTCTTGGGATCTTGGGCACGCACACACATGCGCCCAGCGTGAGTTTAAGTCACCGGGTCCAGGACTCGAACTGCGGTCGACTACGTGGGAATCCAGCGACATAGCCATTACGCTAACTGCTGGTCCCAGTAGCTTTTTTAAGATAAGTTATCAACTCTGCTCTTTCGGATTTCTTTTTAATGCTAGTGAAGATGATTTTTGTTCCAGGGATGTACTTCTTGGGATTCTCCAAATCCTCCATCAGGGTATCCTCTCCCCAGGTGATGTCTTTGTTCTTGTTGACATCTTTGTAAGAGAATCCAGGGGCCTGACCTGTCTTCTGCCCAAACAGACCATGGAGATTTGGACTAGTCTTGTGCTTGCCTCTCTTTTCCACAGTGTGGCACTGGGCACACTTCTGAACTAAAATCTTCTTGCCTTTCTCAACATCACCCATTTTTAATTCTCTCTTTTGTTGCTTGGGAATATAGAGTGACCGCTCAGAAGCCTGAAGATCCACTCTCTCACAATTCTTTTTTTCAATTATTATTTTTATTTAACTTTATTTATTTTATTTTATTTATTTTAAATTTGACCAGAGAGGGACAGAGTGAGAGAGACAGGGAGAGGGAAGGTGAGGAAAGCAAGCCACCAGGTCTGGGACTACAAACTGCGATCAGCCATGTGGGAGTCCAGCACCCTTAACCACCCCCGCCCCCCTCCTCCCCTCAACCATATGGGTAGCAGTTTTAAAGAGTGGTTGGGACAGGCCTCAGTAAGAAGGTGAATCTTTCACTGACTCAAAGGAGGTGAGAAATTGTCCACAGAGATGTTTTGGGAAGGTTTCCAGGCAGAAGGCACAGTTAGTGCAAAGACCCTGAGGCAGAAGTGTGTCTAGAGGAAAGGTTAGATCAGGGCAGTGGGTAGATCCTACAGGGCCTGTCAATCTCTATAAGGACTTTCAG
Organism: Tupaia belangeri chinensis; assembly: GCF_000334495.1. Classification (NCBI taxonomy): domain Eukaryota; kingdom Metazoa; phylum Chordata; class Mammalia; order Scandentia; family Tupaiidae; genus Tupaia; species Tupaia belangeri. Next base: position 69,694 of record NW_006159824.1, on the reverse strand, counting down.
TTTTCACTTGAGAAAAATAGTTACGACATGTTTTTATGCCAGCCTGTTAGGTTTTCCTCTGAGGTCTTGTTAGAGTGTGTGAGTGTTGTGTGAATGTGTGTGTGGAGGTCTGACAGGCAGGCACCTGGGCATGGGCTGAGGCCCCAGAGTTTATTACTGCCCCTTGGATCTTTCTTTTACTATTCTACTTCTCAGGAGAGGGTGTGGTTCCCTCCACCCCCTCAGTTGTTTTATGACACACCCCCAGAACTGGGAACTGAGTTCCTCAACCATGAGCAAATTAAAGGTGAGAGGGACCCCTAACCAACCCCAAAGTACTAACTCCCAGTTGATCAACACCCAAGTTTCTCAGTGGGACAGGGAGTCAGGGGCTGGCCATTAGAGAAACAGATGAGAATGGAGAGCAGAATGGCTCAGAAAAGATCAGGCCCACCCGGAGGAGATCTCCCTCCCTGAGTTCTCACCCTCGTATCCCAGTCCTGGTCCTCTCCCTCCTCTACACACACACACACACACACGGCTGACACAATGGCCGGGTGGGGCTGAGGAACCGGCTTCCTTTGCAAAGATCTCAATCTGGGCCCTCAGTTCCCGCCCCAGAAACACAGGAACAGAGTCTTGGAGACCTCGGCCCCCGCAAGTCTTTGCTCTGAGGGGCAGGCAGGACAGGCTGAAAATAGGAACTGCTGTCCAAAAGAGAAAGGTAAATTCATGGGGAGCTGTTGCAGGATTAGGGAGGGAAGCCTGGGGGTTCCCTCGCTATGAAATAGTGGGCTGGCTCACACATGGCAGGGTGGGGATAAGTTGGAAGCTACAGAGACAAGCGGTTGTGTGAGACACAGGAGAGCTGGTCAGACATGATGCACCATCTCGATGCCCCTGCCGTACTGCTCGCCCAGCCCCTGCATCACAGCCCTGTCTTCTCCTGTGCCCCCAACCCTGCAAGCCCCTGTCCACACAGCAATGCAGGTGGACTGTGCACATGCAGGACAGCCCTCTCTCCCTGCCCGAGTTCCAGTCTTCCCCTGGACCCTGTTAACCTCTGAGGCCCTGGATACTGGGTCCTTCACGTCTTCCAGAGCCCTGGTGTGCGCATGTGGAGTGTGGTGCCGTGTGTGGGGGGGTGTCCGGTTGGGAGGAGGATCCAATTCCTGTTTCCTGCCCCTACTCACTCAGCCCTGGGAGGTGACTGAGAGTGGAGGAGACTCAAGGGTGAGTGCTTGGGACCCCCCAGGACCTGGGTCCCTACTAGAGGCCAGGGTGGGGGTTGGGAAGGACATGAATGCAGGTATGGGGGGAGGGATCTCTAAAGGGGCAGGGGCTGGGAGGAGCTGGCCAGTCGTTGAGGCCACTGCATGGGTCATCTCATTAAGTGGCTTCCTGCCAGGATGCAGAGGCCATTTAACTGGCAAGATCCAGCTTAGACCCACAATCTCCTGCTGACTCCTGAAGGGAGTTTGGGGGCTCCTGTGTTTCCCAGCCCTGTCCCCACAGCCTTCTTAAGATGGCAGCTTCCCTCCCAGTGTGAGGAAGAGAAGCCCAGGCCCTGGTATCCTGGCTCTATTGATCCTATCTTTCAGTCGGGCCTCTTGGGCACCTCCCAGACATCGTGACGAGACTCAGGCCTCCACTGGGGCCTCTCTGTCACCAGACCTGGGGGTAGGCGGGGATAAGAGGATGGCAGACAAGAGAGACTGTGGTAGGGCCTCCTGGTCTCCTGAGGTCAGAGGCTCCAGGAATCTTCATGGCAGGAAGAGGAGACTAAAAATAATCCGGAAAGGGAGAGTCCGGAGAGAGGAACTGGGAAATGGGGGGCGGAGGGCTCTTTGGAGCAGGGAAACAGTGATGCATCCCTCCCTATCCAGGCACGGGCATACATGCATGCACACAAGCTGCACACCCCCTCACGCACGCAGCACCCCCCCGTCTTGTACACTCACACCTCATACTCTGTAACAGGTTTCCCACTCTATACTCCACTCTTGCCCTGGATACCTACCCAGGAAGCTCTAAAGGTACACTCTCAAAACACACCACATACCATACAACGCCCCATTGCCTAGCACTAGATGCAGTACACTTACACCACATACACAGCTCCATGACACACAGTTCATCAGCAGACACGAAGCACATACTGGCAAGTCGAATTCTCCTTAATCTGTTTTTATTTTGAAGAGGATTTTTATTTTTATTTTTTTTTGCTATAGGGCACCAGAGAGAGAGAGAGAGAGAGAGAGAGAGAGAGAGAGATGGTGAGAGAGAAAGTGAGAAATCACTCCCCAGTGGGATGGCCATGCCACAATCCTTTCTCCTCCACTCTCTTCTTAAGGTTTTGGACACACACACACACACACGCACACACATGTGTGCCCAATGTGAGTTTTAAGCTGTTGCGCCTGGACTTGAACCATGGTCGAACATGTGGGAGTCCAGCGCCTTAACCACTATGCCTGCTGGTCCTTTAAGCTGCTTTTAGTTTTAAAAAAAAAAATTTTATTTATTCATTAATTTATTTTAACTTGACCAGAGAGAGGCATAGATAGAGAGAGAGAGGGAAAGTGAGAAAACAAGCCACCAGACTTGAACCGTGGTCAGCCATGTGGGAGCGTCCAGAGCCTTAACCAACATGCCACCTGTTAAGCTGGTTTTTAAGTTTCTTTATGTATTTCTTCCACGAGAGAAAGAAGGAAGGAGAGAGCACTTTCAACAGGGTCCTCACACCATGATCCACCCCTAGTTCAGCTGGTGCTTGGATCTTTCTCCACTCCTGAGATATGAACCCATGTGGGCCCAGTTATGTTAACACTGCACTACTGTCTGCTGCAGCCCCTGATGAGTTTTACTGATTTTTCTGGTAGCCCCTGCCCCCACCAACCTAGCTGCCATCCTTCCACCCCTCAATCTGTTTTCTGTGGCCTGACTATGGTGGCAGAGGTTGAAAGACTTAAGAGAGAAAGGAGGCTGGGAGGGCCAAGAAAAGCGGCCCAGGAGTGTCAGGTGCCTAGAAAATGGAGTGAGAAGGAGAGACGAGAGGAAAGATGTGGAGAAGAGAGAGTACATTAGAAATGAGAAAGATGGGGAACCAGCAGTTAGCGTAATGGCTATGTCGCTGGACTCCCACGTAGTCGACCGCGGTTCGTGTCCCGGACCCGGTGGCTTAAAACTCACGCCGGGCGCGTGTGCGTGCGTGCCCAAGATCCTGAGAGGAGAATGGAGGAGAAGGGATTGCGGCGTGACCATCCCCCCTGGGGGGTGATTTCTTGCTTTCTGTCTCTATGTCTCTCTCTGTCTGTCTGTCTGGCGAGTGCATGCGCCCTACAGTGAAAATCTCTCCCAAAAAAAAAAAAGAAATGAGAAAGACAGAGAAGGATGCTAGTCTTCCCTCCCCTCCTCCAAAATCATGGCTACAGATGGCCTCGGTCTACCCACTAGGAGGCACTAAGAGACTCTCTCTTCTGCCCCCCTCCTCAGGGGATGACTCCAGCAGAGCACCCCACTCCTTTGAAGAGCTCAGAGGAAGATGTCGGCCCAGTCCCTTCCTGCAGCAGCAGCCCCTACCCAGAAGCCCCCCCGAATCATCCGCCCCCGTCCTCCTTCTCGCCCCAGGGCTGCCCAATCCCCAGGGCCTCCTCACAATGGCTCTTCTCCACGAGAACTTTCTCGAACCTCCAATGATGTACCAACCCCAATGTGCACCCCTATCTTCTGGGAGCCCCCAGCCACATCCCTTAAGCCCCCTGCCCTTCTGCCCCCTTCAGCTTCTAGAACCAGCCTCGACTCTCAGACTTCTCCAGACTCACCTTCCAGCACCCCCAGTCCTGTGTCCAGGCGCTCCGTCTCCCCAGAACCTGCGCGCCGGTCTCCAGTGCCCCCACCCAAGCCCTCTGGGTCACCCCGCACACCTCTGCCTCTGCTCCCCACGGCCGGGAGCCTGGCCCAGGGTGGCTCTGCCTCAGCCCCAGGGACTGTGCGGAGACTGGCTGGCAAGTTCGAATGGGGGACTGAAGGCAGGACCCCAGCTACAGACGCCCTGGAGCCAGGTCCCCAAGGAGGAGCTAACGTGAACGGCGAGAAAGAAGCTCTCCAGGGTACCCTCTCTGGGACTGGGTCCCAGGAGAACGGTGCTCCGGGTAAGTGTGTGGTGGGACTAGGGTGGCCTCAATCCAGCTCATCCTTGTTTTCAATGCTTTAAGACGGGGAACTTTCAGGAGCTGCCTTTTCAAAAATGGATTCATGCTTGGAAAAATCTGGTTTCTGTATTTCTGGGTGTTTGAAGAGGGTGGAGATCTCCAGATGCCTGGGGCTGGACCTTGATGTTCCAGTTACTGGTCCGGTTAGGATGGGAGGAGGCCTGGGCAGGGTGGGGCCAGGGCCCAAAGGCTTTCTCCTCAGGATGCCCCTTCTCCCACAGATGCTGCCCTCTCCTGCCCTCCTGGCTGCCCCTGTGTCTGCCATGTCACCAGGCCTGGCCTGGAGCTCCGATGGGTGCCTGTGGGGGGCTGTGAGGATGGTCTCAGAGCCCCTTGCAGGGCCTCCCCACTGCGGGCCTCTCGCTCCCGCCCCAACCCTCCAAGCATCAGTCACCCTCCAGTTGTCCTCACATCCTACCGTTCCACTGCCGAGCACAAACTACTGCCACCACTGAAGCCCCCCAAACCAACTCGAGTCAGGCAGGATACTACCATCTCTGGGGACTCCTCCCCACAACCAGATCTCGATCTGCCTTCTGAAGATGGAATCCAAACAGGTACAGGTCCTGGGGGAGTGGGCCTCTAGGGGCAGGGTAGAGACCGAGGACTACTGGAGGACTACGAGTTGTCCAATGAAAGACAACTCACAGGCTGTGGGCTCTTTGTTACTCTACAAGTTTCTTCTCTGGGGCTGATGGGAGTTGTAGTTTTTATAGTTACAGTCATTACAGGAGCTGGAGTCAGATCCTGGTTTGTTCTCTTCACTCTGGGTTCTCTCTCCAGGGGACAGCCCTGATGGAGCTCCTCAGAACCCTCCCCCAGCAACCATGGAGGGAAGGTACAAAACATGCCCACCCTTATCCCCCTTTTCTCTGCACCGTGCTCCCACCTGAGGGCAGACTAACCTCTAGGTCCAGCTAAGTCCCACCTCTGCAAAGTAGATGGAAGAAGACCTCCAGGACAAGCAGCCCCCGGTTCTAACCCCAGCTCAGTTCCTTGTTAGTTACGTGACCTCATGCAAATCCTTAACCTTTCTGGGTCTCAGCTTTCTCATCTATGAAATGAGGATGAGCACACCCACTACTTCATCAAGTCGCTGGGGTATGATATTATTAGATTGTCTGGAAAATCGTGACATATTTTTCTATCCAAATATGCGTCATGACCTGCCCAACAACCCAATAGTAAAGACCTGGCCCATACGTGTGCCCTTTTGTAATCACCTTCTCTCACTCAGAGTCTTTATTGCGACTGTTGTCTTAAATCCATTTCCCAACCACAGCCCTCGCTTCTATGCTGCCTGGGCTTGCTAATCATCTTTGGTTTACCATCGTTATCAGAGATAACACAGGCCCACTCATGAACATTTGTCAGTGTGGTTTTTAGCTTGGACCCATGGGTGCATGGTAGTGCCAGCGACCAGAACAGGGGAGAGAGCCACAGGTGATGGCGGGGAGGTAGGAGCATTTGTATTTGGTCATGTTGAGTTTCACTGGGGCACAAAGAGTACACTTGAATGATGGTTGCTACTTGAAAGGGCTGCAGATAGAGACTTGGAAGTCTAGTGTGTACAGTAGTTGAGGTAATGGGAATGGAAGGGGCCCACTTTGATCAGGGCCTCCCCTATAGCAGGCACATACGCTGTTCTAGGGTTCGGTCTGGTGGGCCCTCCAGGTCCCTTCATACAGCCCGCATGCATGTTGTGCACTCCCTTGCACTATCCTGTGACTTGCAGCCCCAGGAGGTGCACAAGTGAGCACTGGGGCTTACTTCCCTTTCTGTCTCCACAGGGAGGAGGAGGGGCTGAAGGAGCAGAACTGGGAGCTGCCCCTGCAGGATGGTGAGGGCCTCTGGACCTAGCTCCTGCTGTGACTATAGAGCAGTAGGGAGGATCCGGGGATACTGGACTTCCCTGATACTCTATGTCTGCTTTCTAGAACCTCTATACCAGACCTACCGAGCAGCCGTGCTGTCAGAGGAGCTGTGGGGCCTTGGGGAGCATGGGGGTCCCTCTCCAGCAAGCCCTGGAGAAGCTCCCACCTTCACACGGCCCCCTGGACCTCGCAACACCCTATGGCAGGAGCTCCCAGCTGTGCAAGCCAGCGGCCTCCTGGACACCCTCAGCCCTCAGGAGAGGCGCATGCAGGAGGTGGGCATGCCTGGGAATGGGCTGGGTGGGCCCTGCATAGGGGAAGAGCATGACCTGGCTCCTAGGGTGGTGGGGAGCTGGGCTTTCCTCTACTGCCCTGTCCTTCCTAGAGCCTGTTCGAGGTGGTGACCTCAGAGGCCTCCTACCTGCGCTCCCTCCGGCTGCTGACGGACACCTTTGTGCTGAGTCAGGCGCTCCGGGACACGCTGACCCCTCGGGATCACCACACGCTCTTCTCCAATGTGCAGCGAGTCCAGGGAGTCAGCGAGCGGTCAGTGGGGTCCCCCTCTAGGAGTCTTGGTCTGGCCAGCCTGCTGGGCCCTCTGGGCCTCACTCCCTGCCCCAGGTCCTTCCTTCCAGCCCAGTGAATTCCCAGCTCTTCCTTCCCTCACCCTTCATCGCCTGCTCTCCCTACTCCTTCAGGTTTCTAGGGACGTTACTGTCCCGCGTGCGCTCTTCCCCCCACATCAGCGACCTGTGCGATGTGGTGCACGCCCATGCTGTGGGGCCCTTCTCAGTGTATGTGGATTATGTGCGGAACCAGCAGTATCAGGAGGAGACCTACAGCCGCCTTATGTGAGTGACCCAGAGGTGCGGGAGGAAGCTGGGAGCAGGGGTGGGGTTGAAGCCCTGGCAGGCTGGGGCATCATGCCTCGAGGCAGCGTGAGCTGCTTGGCCTGCTTCTGCAGGGACACGAACATGCGTTTCTCCGCGGAGCTGCGTCGGCTGCAGAGCCTGCCCAAGTGTGAGCGTCTCCCGCTGCCGTCCTTCCTGCTGCTGCCCTTTCAACGCATCACCCGGCTCCGCATGCTGCTGCAGGTACCATCCTGCCCTGGGGCCTTTTCTGCCCCATCCACCCCACCGGGGAGCTTTCCCCAAGGATCCCTTGTCTGTTCATCACCGTTTTCTTTTTTAAAGATTTATTTATTTAATTCAATTGATCATTATTTAAATAATTATTTTTATTTAACTTTATTTATTTATTCGTTTGTTTGTTTTAATTTGACCAGAGAGGGATAGAGCAAGAGTGAGAGAAAGTGAGAAAGCAAGCCACCAGGTTCGGGACTCAAACCACAATCGGCCATGTGGGAGTCCAGCGCTTTAACCACTGTGTCACCTGATGTCCCCTATTATTATTATTATGTTTTAATTTGACCAGAGAAAGACAGAGAGAGAGAGACAAAGGGAAAGCAAGAAAGCAAGTCACCAGGTCCAGGACTCAAACCGCCATCAGCCATGTGGAAATCTAGCACCTTTAACCACCACACCACCTGCCGGCCCCTCATCACCATTTTCTATCCTACCATGAACAAACACAGAAACCGCCAATCACAGCTCCTAATGAGGGCCTTTTATTCTGGCCCCACCAGGCCCCACCTGGAACGTCCAAATCCCTCAGGGGGGCAGCATGGTGCAGGAAGAAAGCCTGTGGTTGGAGATAGGAGTTCTAGACTTAGCTCCACCTCTAACTAGCTGAGTGCCCTTGGGCAAGTCCCTTCTCCTCTCTGAGTCTCAGGAGGAATGCAGGGGGTGATCTTCCAGGTCTCCTCCTGTTGTGTTTGTCTACATGCCTTCCTAACATGGTGATATCAACTCCAAGGGGCAAACGTTGGTACTTTGGGGTTAAAAAAAAATAGGGGTCTGCATTGTTGTAAAGGTGCCTGGATTCCACATGGTTGACTGTGCCATGCTGCTTAAGTCCTGGACGCGGGGGTTTGAAAAACATGCAGGATACATGTATGTGTGTGCTCAAACTCCCGAAAGGAGGGAGAGTGGAAGAAAATGGATTGCACACTGACTATGCCCAATAAGGTGGTCCTTTCTCACTTTCTCTGTCTCTCTGTGTCTCTCTTGTGAGCATATGCACCCTTCTAGCAGATTAAAAAAAATAAATGAAGCTATTCAAATGGCGGTAATCTAAAGGGCCATGGCACATAAACAGATTTTTAAAATTTTTGTTAAGAATTATTTATTTATTTATAGATAGATTTTGCTATAGGGCACATATACTTGCTAGAGAGACAGACAGAAAATGAGAAATAACCCCCCTCCTCCAGGATGGGGGCGGGATGGCCATGCCACATGCCTTCTCTTCCATTCTCTTCTCAGGATTTTGGGCACACATGCACATGCACCTGGCATGAGTTTCAAGTTGCCAGGTCTGGGCATTGAACCATAGTTGGCCATGTGGGAGTCTAGTGACATAACCATTATGACATCTGCTGGTTCCTATTTATTTGTATTTATTATCATTATTTTAAAAATTTGCTATAGGGCACATGTATTCACCAAAGAGAGAAAAGGGGAGACAGAGAGAGAGAAAGAGTGAAAGTAAAAAAGCAAGCTGCCGGATCAGGGAGCTTGGAAAACATGCAGGGCACACGTGGGTGTGTCCAAAATGCCGAGTAATGAATGAAAGAGCCCAGATCATGGCGTGACCATCCCTCCTAGGTGATGTTCTATTTTTCCCTCTCTGTCTCTCTGGTTCTCTCTTTCTAGTGCACAGGTCCTACAGCAGAATTTATTTATTTATTTAATAATTTTTAAAATTTAACTTTATTCTTTATTATTATTTTAATTTGATCAGAGAAAGACAGAGAGAGAGGAGGAAAGTGAGAAAGCAAGCTGCTAGATCCAGGACTTGAACTGCAGTTAGCCATGTGGGAGTCCAGTACCTCAACCACCACACCACTGGCCAGCCCCAAGATTGGGCATTTTAATAATTTCATCATACATTTAAAGAATTTGGATTTTTAAAAAATTATTCAAGGCCAATTTTTTTGTCCTGTAAGCTCTTATTTCTAGTCAAGATCATCTCTACTATACAAGAGAAAGAAGTAGTTTGTTTTTAATTTTGCTAGTGGGCATATTAGCACACACACACACGCCTGGCATGAGTTTTAAGCCTCTAGTGCCAGGACTTGAATCATGATCGACTACATGGGAGTCCAATAATGTAACCATTACACCATCTGCTGTTCCTGCAAAACTTATTTACTTGTAAAGAATTATTTATTGGGACTGGCAGGTGGCTGGTAGTTAAGGTGCTGGATTCCCACATGGCTGACCACAGTTTGAATCCTGGACCTGGTGGCTTGCTTTCTCACTTGACCTTTCTCTCTCTCTCTGGTCAAATTAAAAAATAATAACAAAACAAATGGAATTAAATAAATAAATAAATCTTTAAAAAAAGGGGGCGGGGGCTCGGAGATGGCATGGCCGTTAAGGGTACTGGACTCCCACATGGCTAACCATGGTTCGAGTCCCAGACCTGGCGACTTCTTTTCTCACTTTCTCTCTCTTTCTCATTCTGTCTCTTTCTGGTAAAATTGAAATAATAAAATTAAAATAATTCTTTAAAAATTATTTATTTAATTAATTCTATTTGTTTTAATATTATTACTTAATTTGACCAGATAGAGACAGAGAGAGAAAGAAAGGGAAAGTGAGAGAGGAAGCAGCCAGGTCCAGGACTGGAACCATGGTTGTCCATGTGGGAATCCAACACCTTTAAACACCACACCACTTGCGGCCCTTATTTTTTTAAAAATCTGTTTTTGGGGCCAGCAGGTGGCATGGTGTTAAGGTGTGGAACTCCCACATGACGGACTACAGTTTGAATCCTGGACAGCTAGAAACCCATGCCAGGCATGTGTGCATGTGTGCCCAAAATCCCAGGAAGAGAATAGAAGAGAAGAGATTGTGGTGTAGTCATTCCGCCCCGGGGGCGGGGGGTGTGTGATTTCTCACTTTCCTTCTCTCTGTCTCTCTGGAGAACTCACACACCCTATAGTAAAAAAATCCCAAAAATATAAATAAATAAATAAATAAATACAAACAAACAACAACACCTAAACCCTCTCTTCAGCATTTACTAGGTGACAACTTATGTTAAGCACTCAATATACATTATCTCCTTGAATCCTCACAATAATGCTACTGATCTCCTGGCCTTATGGTGGCTGGTCCCTCAGTCCTGGGAATGCCAAACTGAACTTTTCACAGAGCCAGGCAGGGTCCTCTGAGCTGTGACCCTTCTGAATCCTAGGACCTCACAATTCCTCTTCCTCTTCATCCCCAGAATATCCTGCACCAGACAGAGGAGGGGTCCAGCCGCCAGGAGAATGCCCAAAAGGCCCTGAATGCTGTCAGCAAGGTAGGCAGGAGGGAAGCTGGGGATCAGAGATGTGACAAGGCAGTAGGTAGAGAGAGATGAACAGAAACAGGGGCTGGCTGCTGGAAGGTGACTCGGCTCCCCTTATCCAGATCATTGAGAGATGCAGCGCGGAGGTGGGGCGCATGAAGCAGACTGAGGAGCTGATCCGGCTCACCCAAAGGCTGCGATTCCACAAAGTGAAGGTAAGTCCTTGCCCATACCCCTCACCTTTCCTCTCCCTGCAATACTATGAAGCCAGAAGACCGAATCTTCTCTGCTTTCTCGCAGGCTCTGCCCCTGGTCTCGTGGTCCAGGCGTCTGGAATTGCAGGGGGAGCTGACTGAGCTAGGGTGCCGGAGAGGGGGCGTTCTCTTTACCTCCCGCCCCCGCTTCACTCCCCTCTGCCTGCTGCTCTTTAGTGATCTGCTGCTCATCACCCAGCCCAAGAGGTGGGTCCTGGGGAGGGAGGAAGAGAGTCCAGGCTGGGGTTGAGAGGAGGCCTCTGCTGGATCCCTGCTCTCCTTCTGAATGGCCTCTTCCCTGGGCAGTGGGCAGCGACTACAGGTTCTGGACTACGCCCATCGCTCCCTGGTCCAAGCCCAGCAGGTTCCAGACCCATCTGGACCCCCTACATTCCGCCTTTCTCTTCTTAGCAACCACCAGGGTCGACCCACGCACAGGCTACTCCAAGCTTCCTCCCTGTGAGTTGTGTCTCCTTCAGAAACACCCTTAGTGGGGCCAGCTTGTGCCATAATGGTCACATCCCCTGGTTTAATTCCCGGCCCTGGAAGCTTGAAACATACTTGTCACATGTGTGTGTGCTTTTTCTTTGTCTTTCTGGAGAGGACATGCACCCTATAGAAAAATCTCTCTCAAAAACAAACAAAAAAACAAAAAACAAAACCAGGGGGATGAGTGAGGTTAGGGGGCATTGGTAGGACATAATACTCTGAATGGGAAGGTTCCGGGTTCAAGTGTGGAGAGCTGTCTGAGTATGCTGGTCATATGTGGGCTGTGATGGGGGCTGGTGAGGCATGGGGAGGGGAGATGAGGAGGGGTGAGAGGGGATGAGAGGGGGTGGGTCATGGCATGGAGTCCCTGTGGGGATGTTGTATGTCTGACTGTCTCCCTCATGGAAGAAATAAATTTTAAAACAAAAAACAAACAAACAAAAAGCAAGAAAGACAAAGAAGAAGAGGACGAAGTAGGAGGAGGAGGAAGAGGGGGAGGGGGAGGAGGAAAGAAAATCTATGAGACCTCTTCTCTGTGGACCCTGCCTCAACCCCAAGAGGATCTCCTGGGGCAACTCTGATCCCTCCCTCTATCCCCATCAGGTCAGACATGCAGCGCTGGCTGGGCGCCTTCCCCACCCCAGGCCCCCTTCCCTGCTCCCCCGACACCATATATGAGGACTGTGGTGAGTATCTCACAGAGGGAGAGGGAAAGAAAAGTGAGTCTTCAGGAGAATATGGGGTAGAACATAATACTCTGCATGGGGAGGTTCCGGGTTCAAGTGTGGAGAGCTGCCTGAGTATGCTGGTCACATAAATGTGCCTTGATCCCCCCACTATAATGTCACTACCTGCTACCAGAGTGTTCTCAGGAACTGTGTTCAGAGCCGTCTACACCTGACAAAACTGAGAGCCGAAGTCTGGAGTCCAGTGCCCCCCTGAAGCATCTGCACAAGAACCCTGAAGGTGAGAGAGTCTTTCATGTATTCTCCCCCCCACACCACCACCACCCAGAGGGTACATACAGTCACCAGAGACAGAGAAAGAGGGAGAAAACACGAAAAATATGCCCCAACAGGACGTTGTCACACCACAGACCCTTCTCCTCCACTTTTCCATCCTGTTACGGATATGGGGCACACATGCACATGCACCCAACCACCTAGGGCTGGGGTTTGATCTGAGGTAGGCTATGTGAGATCTGGCTCCTATAACTACCAGACCCCAGGCTAATCTGTCAATACATACTCTTTCTTTTTATTTTTAAAATAATTATCTGGGGGAGGATGGCGGGTGGCATGGTGGTTGAGGGCGCAGGATTCCCACATAGCTGACTGTGGTTCGAGTCCCAGACCTGGCTCATTCTCTCTCCCTCCTACTCTCTCACTCTGTCCCTCTCTGGTCAAATTAAAATAAATACATACATAAAGTTAAATAAAATTCTTCTTAAAAAAAAAAAAAAAAGAAGAAGAGGAAGACGGGGGGACCAGCAGATGGTGTAATAGCTATGTCGCTGGACTCTCATGTAGTTGACTGTGGTTTGAGTCCCGGGCCCAGTGGCTTAAACTCATGCTGGCCGTGTATGTGTGCCCAAGATCCCGAAAGGAGAATGGAGGAGAAAGGATTGTGGTGTGGCCATCCCCCCTGGGGGATGATTTCTCGCTTTCTGTCTCTGTCTCTTTCTGGCGAGCACACATGCCCTATAGCAAAAACCTCTCCAAAAAGAAAAAGAAGAAGGACCAGCAGTTGGTGAAATGGTTATGTTACTGGACTCCCATGGAGCCAACAGCGGTATGCGTCCCGGATCTAGTGGTTTAAAGCTCACGGTGGGTGCTTGTGTGTGTGTGCCCAAAATCTCCATAGGAAAGTGGAGGAGAAGGGATTGCCGTGTGGCCATGTAGCTTTTTATTTCTCTATCTTTCTCTGTCTCTCCAGCAACTGCATGTGTCCAATAGCAAAAATCTGTCCAAAAAAAAGGAAAGAAAGAAACAATTATGTAGGGACCAGCAGATGGCAGATTGGCTATGTTGCTGGACTCCAACATATTTGAACATGGTTCGAGTCCCAGATGCAGTGGCTTAAAACTCACGCTGTGCACATGTGTGTGAGTGCCCAATATCCCAAGAGAAGAATGTAAGAGAAAGGACTGCAGAGAATAGAGAAGTAATAGTGGAATGGCCATTCTCCTTGGGAGGTGATTTCTCATGTTTGTCTTCCTGGCAAGCACACGTGCCCTATAGCAAAAGTCTCTTTCTAAAACAAAACAAAACAAACAAAAACTCCTTAAAAAAAAAAAAGAAAACAAATTATTTATTTAGTTTTATTCATTTTATTATTTTTTAAATTTGCTATAGGGCACATGTGCTCACCAACACAGAGAGAGAGAGAGGAAAAATGAGAAAGTGAGCCACCAGGTCTGGGACTGAAACTATAGTCATCCATATAGGAATCCAGTGTCCTAACCACCATGCTACCTGCTGGGCCCCTATGATTATTTTTTAAATCTGCTATAGGGCAGAGAGAGAGAGGAGAGAGAGAGAGAGAGGGAAGGTGAAAAAGCAAGCTGCCAGGTCAAAGATTCCAATGGTGGTCAACCATACCGGAGTCTGGCGCCCTGACAACTATGCACCTACTGGCCCCAGTGTATACTCTAAGCACAGATGAAGTGTCCCTGGCTGTTCCAGGCGCTGTGAACAAAACACACAAGGCCTCCTGCCCTGCTAAAGTATCCATTCTACCAGAGGAAGGAAACAATGAAGAATAAAACAAAATATGTGTGTGTCTGAAAATTATATAGGATGGTGCTAGGTAAGGAGTGCTATAGAAAGAACAAAAATGAAACAGTAAACTCCTTTAGAAGGTCAGGAATTCCAGGGCTGGGTAGAGTTCCCATTTTAAATAGGAAGACTAAAGTGGACCTCACTAGGAACAAGAACAGGGGAGAGAACAAATGAGTAATAGGGTCCAGATCATGTAGGTCCTTGCAGGTCCGATAGAACTCTGCCTCATACTGTGAAGCCATTGCAGGGCTTGAAAGAGAGTGACCCAGACCCTCAAATACTCTGTCACCTTGACTTCTTTTTTTTTTTTTTGAGAGGTTTTTTTTTTCACTATAGGGCGCGTGCGCTCGCCAGATAGAGAGAGACATAGAGACAGAAAGCGAGAAATCACCCCCCAGGGGATGGTCACGCCGCAATCCCTTCTCCTCCCGGGATCTTGGGCGCGCACGCACACGCGCCTGGCGTGAGTTTTAAGCCACCGGGTCCGGGACGCGAACTGCGGTCAACTACGTGGGAGTCCAGCGACATAGCCATTATGCTAACTGCTGGTTCCCTCACCTTGACTTCTTTTTTTTTTTTTTTTTTTT
>NW_006159824.1:54667-55043 GCF_000334495.1 Tupaia belangeri chinensis | reverse complement strand
AAATCCCCCCACAAAGGGGATGGCCATACCACAATCCCTTTTCCTCCATTCTCCTCCAGGGATCCTGGGTGCACACGCACACGCGCCTAGCATGAGTTTAAGCCACCAGATCCGGGACTCGAACTGCGGTCAACTACATGAGAGCGATGTAGCCATTACGCCATCTGCTGGTCCCCACTGATCTCTTTCCTACTAGGGCTCCAGGTTTCCCAACGAACTCCCACACCCACCATGATCCCCAAGACCTGAGACCTTATGGGGCCTCTGTTTTAGTCTTTTTTCTGTTGTTAGTAAGAAAATTCTTTTTTTTTTTTCCTTTGGAGAGGTTTTTTCGCTATAGGGCGTGTGCGCTCGCCAGACAGACAGAGGGAGACAG
>NW_006159824.1:47294-54516 GCF_000334495.1 Tupaia belangeri chinensis | reverse complement strand
GCGGTCGACTACGTGGGAGTCCAGCGACATAGCCATTACGCTAATTGCTGGTTCCCAAGAATATTCTTGAGTCTAGATTTATAAAGAATAGGCTTATTGAGGGGCCAGCAGTTGGCATAATGGCTATGTCGATGGATTCCCATATAGTCGACCCTGGTTCAAGTGCCAGACCTGGCAGCTTAAACTCATGCTGGGCGCGTGTGCGTGTGTGCCCAAGATCCCGAGAGGAGAATGGAGGAGAAAGGGATTGCGGCGTGGCCATCCCCCCTGAGGTGATTTCTCACTTTCTGTTTCTCTGTTTCTCTGTCTTTCTGGCGAGCACATGTGCCCTGTAGCGAAAACTTCTCCCCCCCAAAATAAATAAATAAGTAAAAATAAAAATAAAAGAATAGGCTTATTTATTTCATGGTTTTGGAGGCTCAGAGTCAAAGGGAGGATCTTCTTGGTGAGGACTCTGCAGAGTCCTAGGATGACATAGGGCATAAAGTGTCAAGAGCTTACATATGCCTTTGCCTCTCTGCCTTTCTGTCCTTTTTTTTTTTTTTTAATTGACTATAGGGCATGTGTGCTTACAAGAGAAAAAGAGAGAGAGAGAAGTGAGTGTGGCCATGCTACAATTCCTTCTCTTCCATTCTCCTCTACGGATGTGTGCATACACATGCATCTAGTGTGATTTTCAGCCACCAGGTCCAGGACTCGATCAAGCAGTCAGCTATGTGGTATCCAGCACTACCACCTCCGTGCCACCTGCTGGCCTGCCTGTGTCTGTCTTTTAAGGTTACAGGAGTCAATCATAGGAGTTTCACCCTAATTACTTTATCTAATCCTAAGTACTTTATAAAGGATCCAACTCTCATACTCATAGTTGGATTTTTTTTTTTTTTTGGAGAGGTTTTTTTTTTTTTCTCTATAGGGTGCGTGCGCTTGCCAGACAGACAGAGAGAGACATAGAGACAGAAAGCAAGAAATCACCCCCTGGGGGGATGGTCACGCTGCAATCCCTTCTCCATTCTCCTCTCGGGATCTTGGACACACACGCACACGCGCCCGGCGTGAGTTTTAAGCCACCGGGTCCGGGATGCGAACCGCGGTCGACTACGTGGGAGTCCAGTGACATAGCCATTACGCTAACTGCTGGTACCCATAGTTGGATTTTTTAAAAATATATTTTATTTAACTTTATTTATTTTAACTTGACCGAGAGAAACAGGGTGTATGCGAGAGAGAAAGAGAAATTGAGAAAGCAAGCTGCCAGGTCTGGGACTTGAGCCAAGGTTAGCCATGTGAAAGTCCAGTGCCCTTAAGCACAACACAACCTACTAGCTCCTCATAGTTGGATTAAGTTTCTATTCTTTTATCTATGTATTTATTTAGTTTTAGAGATTATTGCTATAGGGCATGTACGCTCACCAGTCAAGAAAGACAGAGAGACAGAAAAGATTATCACTCCCCAGGGGTGATGGCCATGATGGAATCCCTTCTCTTCCATTCTCCTCCCAAGATCTGGGGCAAATACGCAAACACAGCATGAATTTCAAGCCACTTGGCCCAGGATTCAAACCATGGACTCCATGCGGGAGACCAGAGATGGAACTGTATGCCATCTGCAGACCCCAAGTCTCTACCATTGTAATAAACCAAATTTCACTGGGAAAAATTTAGGGGGACACATTGAACCCACAGCAGCCTCCTTTATCTGCTCACTTCCTATCTACCTAGACCCCGACTTGGGCTCCTGTCTCTCTTTCTCTAGGCTGGCTGAAGGGGCATCCAGGGGCCTTCCCTGCTCAGTTGGTGTGTGAAGTCACAGGGGAACAGGAAAGGAGGAAGAAAGTTCTCCAGCATCAGAGGCTCCTCGAGGCTGTTGGGCCCTCTTCTGGTACCCCCAGCGCTCCCTCACCCTAATGTAGGAGGAGATGGAGGCACAGGTTGGGGTGCTGGCAGCATGGCACTGGGGGAGAAAGCCCATCCATCCACTGGATTCACTGTCAGTGGAAACACTACCTCTAGTGGCAACCAACAAGGACAGAGCTACAGCACAGGGGCACAGGGCGGCCAGTGGAGACAGTGCTGCTGGAGCCCACAGCAACCAGAAGGGTGAAGACAGCATGACTACATAGCCCATGGAGACAGAGGCTTCGGACAGAGTGGCCACTGGGAACTGAACTGGCTGAGTTTCAATGAGTGTCCCTTGTATGTTCATAGCCAAGGAAGACACAGCCAGGACAATGCGATTTGGAGATAAAATCCCGGGTTAGTGTAGACAATCATGATGAGTAGGGACTCAACCCCCAAAGACGCTAACCTGGGCCCAAGAAACAAGTAGTCACCGTGCTTGGTGCTACAGCAACAACTTCTCCTGCCCTTTGAATGTGGGAAGTATTAGATGCCTTTCCAAGGGTGCCTACTGGGCTCTTTCAAAGCAGTTCCTCTCTTCTAGAAAAATCCAAAGTCTGTGTCTGTGAGAATATGACACGTGCCTATGTGTGCCTGCTTCAGAGAGGCTATTCTGCTGGGCATGGTGTGTGTATGGTGGTCCCTCTACTCCTCAGCTGACAAGTGGTGCTCTGTTTCTTTCCCATCCACCCTTTTGTCCTAGGGTTCTCTCCAAGAACTACATGGTCACAGATCCAGAATAGAGGGTGTTGAGTGTGGCTTGGTCAGAGGCTAGAGCTGGGGATGAAAGCCCTGAGTTCTTGGTCTCCAGGAGGTCAGGGCCCAAGACAGTTGGAAAGTGATGTTACAGAGCAGCCAGGAAGCCTGGCAGAGGTGTCCGAGGAACTGAAGACAGCCAGTAACTGGGGTCCAGGACCCCTGAAAGTCCACTGTTTTCCATGATCCCTGCCTGCAGATTCCTTGGCTTGAACTTTAACCAGTCAGCCAGCCTCAGTCTTGGACTTCAGAACCACTCTGGGTCCCAGGTGTGGGTGAAGAAACGGGAGACGGCATCACTGCTACTGGGGAGCTTCCTGGGATGTCCTGCCTTCACTCAGGTCCTCTCATAGAAATAGGGGACTGAACAGTGGGGAGAGAATGCAGGGCTGCTGTTGCCTCCCAATGCTACCCAGAGCATCTGCCTCCAGGTGAGACACTGTCCCCAGATGCCAGTATGAGGTGAGGGGCAGAGATGGCCACACAGCCTGTTACTGCAGTATAGGGCCCCAGGCCTGGGACAAGGCCATCCCTTTGTTAGGACATCACCCCTTCCCTTCAGCTCGTGCATGGCTACTTGCTTTGGACAGAAACTGCCACGTCCACTGCAGTAGGTGCGGGAACTGTGGGAGACTCATAGGGAGAGAGTCTAGCCTTTGGGATCTTTACAACCCTGGCATCCCCCTGGCACAGTGCCTGACATTTGGGAATCCAGAATAAAGTTCGGTGGAGTTGCACTGAAGCTCTTGAGAGGAGTGTGTACTTACAGAAGAGGTGGCCTCCAAATGTGTGTTTTTTTTTTTTTGTTTTTTTTTTTTTTAGTGGGGTGGGGCTGACTGGAAACGAGTGAAGAGCAGAGGTCAGCTCTTCTGGGAACTGGCCTGGAGACTAGGAGTATACTGACCACACAACTCCTGAGGGCTCTGCGGCTGAGGGGTGGAGGCTGTGAGTTTACGGCTGCTATGGGTCAGGGTTGACGCAGGCCAGGGAAGAAGATAGGGTAGGGTCCCAATGAGGGTACAGTGGGAACACAGGTGGACCCATGAAAGGAGGTCCTCAGTTCATATCTCAAGACTTCCCTGTGCACACTAGGTTATGCCTCTGTTTGTGATCCAGGCTGGCTGAGACTGGGTTGGATTGAAATTTGGTGACACCGCTGGGGGTCTCTCTCTCTTTCTCTTTTTCTCTTTCTTGGAAAAGATAAATAATAAAACTTTAGAGAGCCAGCCTGGATGCATGATGGTAGAGCTGGCTTGATCCCACATGACTGACAGTAGGTTCGAGTTTTAACATTGGAAGATACGCCCAGCATGTGTGTGTCTGCCAAAATCCCCAAAGGAGAATGGAGGAGAAATTGTGGCACAGTCATCTCTTCTCAGGGGTAATTTCTCACTTTTTCTTTTTCAGTGGTGAGCAAACATGCTTTTCAGCAAAAACAAACAGAAATAAAATTTTGCAAATATATAGAAAACAGGGCAAAGCAGCTTGGCTAGGAGTCTGGCAGGGGGTGAAGATGCAGCCAGAAGAAGAAAAAGGGCAGTCAGCCAGTAATAATGGCCCTTTCTTGACCAGTTCCATCTCTGAGCTTAGTTCAATGCACGTATTTACTGAGTGCCTTCTGTGTGCCTGGCACTGCTCTAGCATGTGCGCATTGAGGAGAGAGGGGGGAAGACAGGAATGGGGTAAGGGAGACAGAAATGTGGGGTAAGTGATGGAAGCCAGGTGCAGATTGCAAAAGGTAATGTGGTTGATCCGGACCTCAGTGAAAAGCAACATGTGAGCCCGAGGAAGTGAGCAATTGAAGTACTTGTTATCTGGGGCAGAATGTTTTAGTTTGAAGCAAAAGACAGTGCAAGGTCCTCCTTGGTCCAGGGTGCGACTGAAGAACTGTAAGGAGACCAAAGTGGCCAGATGGAGCAAGAACAGGGGAAAGAGAAAATGAGATCATAGTGGTGACAGGGTCCAGATCATGTGGGTCCTTGCAAGTCCTATAGGACTCTGCCTCATACTCTGAGATGAGAAGAGAAAGAGACTTAGGACAGAGTGGCCACTGGGAACTGAACTTCTAAGTGTCAGTCAATGAGTGTCCCTAGTATATTCACAGCCAAGGAAGACATAGCCAGGACAATGCGGGTTGGAGATAAAGTCCCGGTATAGCGCAGGCAATCATGCTGAGCGGGTACTCAGCCTCCAAAGACCTGGGCCCGAGACAAGCAGTCACCATGCTTGGTGCTACAGCCACAACTCCTCCTGCCCTTTGAATGTGGGCAGTATTACCTGCCCTTCTAAGGGTGCCTTCTGAGTGCTTTCAAAGCCGTTTCTCTTTTCTAGAAAAATCCAAAGCCTGTGTCTGTGAGAATATGACACGTGCATATGTGTGCATGCTTCAGAGAGGCTATTCTGCTGGGCATGGTGTGTGTATGGTGGTCCCTCTACTCCTCAGCTGACAAGTGGTGCTCCGTTTCTTTTGCATCCACCCTTTTGTCCTAGGGTTCTCTCCAAGAACTACATTGGTCACAGATCCAGAATAGAGGGTGTTAAGTGTGGCTTGGTCAGAGGCCAGAGCTGGGGATGAAGGCCCTGGGTTCTTGGTCTTCATGAGGTCAGGGTCCAAGACAGTTGGATGGTAATGTTACAGAGTTCCAGGCCACCTATCAGAGGTGTCTGAAGAACTGAAGTCAGTCTGAAAC
Source organism: Tupaia belangeri chinensis (assembly GCF_000334495.1). Classification (NCBI taxonomy): domain Eukaryota; kingdom Metazoa; phylum Chordata; class Mammalia; order Scandentia; family Tupaiidae; genus Tupaia; species Tupaia belangeri. The sequence goes on along the minus strand of NW_006159824.1, from coordinate 49,174 downwards.
TGGTATCCAGGACTCTCCAAAGTCCTCAGTCCTCCATGATCTCTGCCTGCAGTTCCTTGACTTGAACTGTAACCAGTCAGCCAGCCTCAGCTTTGGACTTCAGAACCACTCTGGGTCCCAAGTGTGGTTGAAGAAACAGGAGTTGGTCTTCATTGCAGGTTGGTTAGCCTCCCGGGATGTCTTGCCTTCACCCTAGTCCTCTCAAATAATCAGGGGGAAGAAAACAGTGTGGTTGCTGCCGAATGGTACTTAGAGCATGTGCCTCCAGATGAGACACTGTCCCCACATCCCAGAAGGAGGTGAGGGGCAGAGATATAAACATAGCCTGTTGCTGCACTACGGGGCTCTAGGTCTGGGATAAGGCTGTCCCTTTTCTAGATCATCACACTTTCCCTTCAGCTCATGCATGGCCACCTGTGCTGAACAGCAACTACCATGCCCACAGCAGTAGGTGCAGGAACTCTGGGAGACTCAGAGGGTGCTAGCATTTGACAACTCTATGACTTTGACATTCACCTAACAAAGTGCCTGATATTTGGGAATAAAGTTTTGTGGAGTTCATTTTAAGGTCTTGAGAGAAGTGTGTACTTACAAAAGAGGTGGTATCCAAATGTAGTTTTATTAGTGGGGTGGTGCTGATTGGAAAGGGGTGAAGACCAGAGGTCAGTTCTGTACACTGGGCTTGGAGACTAGGAGTGTGCTGGCCACTCAACTCCTGAAGGCTCTAAGGTAGTGGGGTGGTGGCAGTGGGGTGGTGAGTTTGCAGCTGTTGTTGGTCAGGCCTGTGACACAGGCCAGGGAAGAAGACAGGGTAGGGGCCCAATGAGCGAACAGTGGGAACACGGGTGGATCCATGAGAGGAGGTCCTCAATTCATATCCCAAGGCCTCCCGATGCACACTATGTTAACGCCTCTGTCTATGATCCACGTTGGCTGAGGCTGGGTTGGATCGAGACTTGGAGACACTGCTGGGGGTCTCTCTCTCTCTCGTTTTCTCTTTCATGGAAAAGATAAATAATAAAAGTTTAGAGCGCCAGCCTGGTGATATGTTGATTGAGCTGGCATGATCCCACATGACCAACAGTAGTTTCTAGTATTAACATTGAAAGATACGCCAAGCATGTGTGTGTCTGACAAAATCCTCAAAGGAGAATAGAGGAAAAATTGTGGCATGGTCATCTCCTCTCAGAGTTTATTTTTTCACTTTCTTTTTCTCTCTGGTAAGCAAACATGCTTTTCAGCAAAAACAAACAAAAATAAAATTTTGGGAAAATGTAGAAGATAGGGCAAAGCAGCTGTGGCTAGGAGTCTGGCAGGGGGTGAAGATGCAGCCAGAAGAAGAAAAAGGGCAGTCAGCCAGTAATAATGGCCCTTTCTTGACCAGTTCCATCTCTGAGCTTAGTTCAATGCACGTATTTACTGAGTGCCTTCTGTGTGCCTGGCACTGCTCTAGGATGTGCGCATTGAGGAGAGAGGGGGGAAGATAGGAATGGAATGGGGTAAGGGAGACAGAAGTGGGGGTGAGTGATGAAAGCCAGGTGCAAACTGAAAAAAGGTAACTTGGTTGATCCTGAATTCTCTCCCTCACTTCCCAGCATTTACCTCTGCCACACAGTGTACAGCCTCCAGAGGGTCCCTTCCAGTGCTCTGTGCCCTCATTGCCCCTCTGGGTGGCCTCCTGCCCCCTCCTCTCAGGCTTGGTCGGAGGGAACATGGGGAGAAATCTCTCAGTGATTCCCTGTCCATCTGTCCAGGAACGCGTGGTGGTGGGTGAAGGAGGGGAATGAACATTAAACTGGCTTAGGAAAGGCCTAGCACGCCAGGCCTGGGGAGGGAAGGGGGGGCAGGGTGGAGAGCCGGGCTGGGTGTTGGGAGTCTCT
>NW_006159824.1:36206-47142 GCF_000334495.1 Tupaia belangeri chinensis | reverse complement strand
CGGGGCTGCGGGCTGCCGGCTGCTGGGTGGAGGTGTTGCAATCACCGCTGGGAGCAACAGGTGGATGAAAGGAGCCTTTCCTTTAACTCCAATTCCCAGCCTGCTCACCAGTACTGGCCCTCTCCTCCTACCCTCCCGTGCCCTTTCTGCGATCCTTCCCAGAACCTTTCAGGGGGGCTGCTCTGAGCCATTCCTGAAAGTTTCTCTGTCTCCTCTGTCCTCCCTCTCAGAGCTCACCTCCCTCCAGCTATGGAGGTAACTGAGGGTTCCAGTTCTCCAGGTCGGCCAGTACAGAGCCACGGGCACCACTCTCCCTTGGCTCCGAGAGGTCCACCTGTACCTGGCGGCCTGTACCTCCTGCGGCCCCCTGACCTTGGTCTCCAGCAGCCCCGGAGCGTCTCGAGTCAGACCTAGAAGCAACGTGTCAAAAATCGCGGAGGTTCGCCCCTACCCAAAGCTGCGCTCCCGCACCCGAACACCTTTCCACTTCCCGGGTCTGACCACGCCCCACTCAGGATCCCTGTCCCGGGATTGGCCCCGCCCAGGCCGGGCCCCGCCCCTCCGCCCCGCGGTCCTCGGGCTCTTAGCCAGACACACAGAAGTGCTGAAGGTGGAGGGCGCGGCCCACAGCGACTCTCGCTTCCTGCAGGAGGTGCTCACCCCGGCTCCTTGCTGGGCTCAGTCTCGGTTTTCCGTGCTCGCCTCCCACACCCCCTCGGCACAATCCTTAGGAAATATACTCTGGCTCTAAATCTCCAGACAACCGGCACGGACGTCCCCTCCATCCCACTAACCACTAAAATGTCGCTGTTGCCCCAGTTCTCCCGAGGTCCAGGGACTTGCGTTTAGAGGGTGGATCCTCTGGGATCCGGTTCGTGCGTTTACCGCTGGGCTGGGCTATGGAGCATCGGAGGAAGAACTGGAATTTTCCTAGGGTCCCTGCACGCATCTGTAGCACTAGCATTGAAGCAGTGGGTGGTGGAGGCCCGGCGGTACATGGGGAGGCTGATGCTGAGTGTTGGGGAGGCTCCCGGGTGCTTCAAGGCTGGTGAAGGAGCGAAGAACCTGGAGGGTGGAATGGAGAGAGAATGCGTGGGCAGGGCGTGTTGGGCTGAGTTTGAGGTTGAATGAAGCGTGATGTTTGGGTTGAGTTGTGCGCTGTGTGGAGCGTGAGGTTTGGTGTTAAGTTTTGGGAGGTTGCGGTGGAGAGAGAGAGCGAGCGAGAAAAGATAGCTTCCTTCGGGGGGTAATGCGAGGGCTACATACGTTGGGTTCATCAAGTGTGGGGTGTTTGGGAGCACGGGACAACCTGCAGGTTTGTGAAGAAATCGCAAAAGTCGAAGCTAGAGGAAAAACATTTTCCAGGACTCGAACCGTAGTCATTAGCCATGTGGGATCCAGCCACCTTAACCTTCACGCCACCTGCTGGCGCAGTAGTACTTCTTCCTTTATCTCTGTTGAAAGAAAGCCTGTGACATCATGCACACTTACCCGGAAGTGTTTCAGCTAATCCACAAGATTTAGGGATTCTCACCCATTCCCGGATGCTATTGACCTCCCTCGAAGCTCCTCCTCTCTTTGCTATCCCTTGCGCTTACATTTCGTGGCTCACACAATGAATTTCCAAGTCTGCCCCCTGTGAACTTTGGGGAAGTTGGTTCCGTTGGCTCAGCTTCACGCCTTGTCCTGTATGTAAACCCAGATTAGGGTTACAAAATGGTCAGGTGGAAAGGTATTATTTTCTCACACCTGAATTGGAGCTGGAGCTGGAGCTGAATCCACAGTCTCCCAACAAATCACAGTAGCTTCAACACTACTTGGCACTCAGATTCAGTTAAACACATACACACACGCGCACACACACACACACACATACACACACGCGCACACACACACACACACACACACACACACACACACACCAGGGAAGAGCTCTGTATGGATGTAGATTGGATCAGATAGGAGGGGACTTTTTAAAAATCAAGGGATTCAATTGTGAAATTATCAATTTATTTGGGGGCACAAAATTTCAAATCCATGAGTAGGTTTTTTGTTTTTGTCTTTATTAGGCCAAAAGTATAAATTTTAATTGGAAACAAAATAGTAGTAGAATAAGAAAGGAACAGGTGGCAGAAAGTGGAGGAAAAAGTACTGAGTTTGTAGAGTTTTCACTTACCCTTATTAAACTTCATATTTCAAGGTTTAGCGTTTCGGGAGGAATAGTCGGTCATTGTGTTTTTGTAGAAAACATTCAGGCATTGATTTCCAGAAAGTCTGGGATTCCTCTGATCCAGGTTTAAACCTGGCGTGTTAAGAGAAGAATCACTATGTGTTCCATGCGTTCTAAAAGGACACTAGAAAAAGGACCATCACTTAGGTGATGGGTGGCATGGACGAGCTCCTGAGCTTCACAGGCCTGTTGTTCCCACAGAATGTGAGTCATAGGAAGTGACAACAAAGGTCCTGACTGGCCTTAAGACAGATGTTTTTGACCTGGAGCCTTCTTTCTCTTTTTTTAAACTTTATTATTGTACTTTGCTATATTACATTTAATCCCATATATCTTTTTTAGATTTTATTTATTTATTTGCGCACGCACACACACACACACACACACACACACACACACACCAGGGAAGAGCTCTGTATGGATGTAGATTGGATCAGATAGGAGGGGACTTTTTAAAAATCAAGGGATTCAATTGTGAAATTATCAATTTATTTGGGGGCACAAAATTTCAAATCCATGAGTAGGTTTTTTGTTTTTGTCTTTATTAGGCCAAAAGTATAAATTTTAATTGGAAACAAAATAGTAGTAGAATAAGAAAGGAACAGGTGGCAGAAAGTGGAGGAAAAAGTACTGAGTTTGTAGAGTTTTCACTTACCCTTATTAAACTTCATATTTCAAGGTTTAGCGTTTCGGGAGGAATAGTCGGTCATTGTGTTTTTGTAGAAAACATTCAGGCATTGATTTCCAGAAAGTCTGGGATTCCTCTGATCCAGGTTTAAACCTGGCGTGTTAAGAGAAGAATCACTATGTGTTCCATGCGTTCTAAAAGGACACTAGAAAAAGGACCATCACTTAGGTGATGGGTGGCATGGACGAGCTCCTGAGCTTCACAGGCCTGTTGTTCCCACAGAATGTGAGTCATAGGAAGTGACAACAAAGGTCCTGACTGGCCTTAAGACAGATGTTTTTGACCTGGAGCCTTCTTTCTCTTTTTTTAAACTTTATTATTGTACTTTGCTATATTACATTTAATCCCATATATCTTTTTTAGATTTTATTTATTTATTTATTTATTTTAATATTCCGGGGGAGAAAGAGAAAATGAGAAAGTAAGCCGCCAGGTCTGGGACTCAAACTGTGCTCGACCACTTGGGAGTCGAGCACCCTTGATCACCATGCCCCCTCTCGCCCTGTACATAGACCTTTACAGTGTATAACATTTTTTTTTCCAGCACGATTACCATGCATATCAGTCAAGACAAAGACATTACTATCCACATTATCATCATCAAACAGCTTTTCATTTTTTTCCAGATTATTATTCTTTATTCTAATTAAAAAAAAACATTTAATCACTTATATATCATTTGGCTTATAAAGAAAATTTACCTAACATGAAATACTTCTCAGACCAGTCCAGTTGAGAATACTATATGTTTTATCAGCAGCAGATAATAAACCATTTCTGTGTCCCACAAATGTCATGCCTTTTATTTGTTCTCATGTTATCCTTCTCTATACTCTTCCCTTCTCCCCCTACCCCATAGAGTAGGTATCTTGGTATGTATTAAGTGGGTATATACAATATCTTTCTTTCATAGCCTGGCTTGCTTCGCTTAGCAATAAACGTTCCATATTTGACCATGTATAGGTTTTCATAATCTGTGCTTTTTCACTTATTTTTTTGAGAGTTTTTTGCTATAAGGCACGTGTGCTCATCAGAAAGAGAGAGACAGAAAGTGAGAAATCACTCCTGGGGGGGATGGCCAGGCCACAATCCCTTCTTCTCCATTTTACTCAGGGGATCTTGAGCATGCACACATAGGCACCCGGTGTGAGTTTAAGCCACTGGTTCTGGGACTCAAACCGTGGTCAAATACATGGGAGCCCAGTGACATAGCCATTATATCAACTGGTGGTTCCAAAGCTTCTTTTCTTTTAAAGAATTATTTAATTTAATTGCTTTATTCATTTTTTTAATTAAAAAAATTTTTTTGGAGAGGTTTATTTTTTTGCTTTAGGGCACATGCGCTCACCAGAAAGACAGAGAGAGACAGAGAAACAGAAAGTGAGGAATCACCCCCCAGGGGGGATGGCGACACCGCAATCCCTTCTCCTCCATTCTCCTCTCCGGATCTTGGGTGCACGCATGCACACACACCTGGCATGAGTTTAAGCCACTGGGTTCAGGACTCGAACTGCAGTTGACTACATGGGACTATGTTCAGCGACATAGCCATTAAGCTAACTACTGGTCCCTTTACATTTATTTTTAATTTTGATCCGAGAGGGACAAAACAAGAACCTGAAAAAGCAGGCCACAAGGTCTGGGATTCAAACCATGGTTGACCTGGTGGGAGTCCAGTGCCCTTATACGTCGTACCACCTGCCAGCCCCCCAATAGGGACCATTATTTACCTTACTGCATAATCGAGGCAACTGAGGCATAGGTGCGATAACTTATCCCAGGGCACAAAGAAATGACTACTAAATACCATATTAAAGTCCAATCACTCTTAACTTCTCTGTCTTATTATACTAGTGGTTAATAATTTTTAAAATAATAACAACTCTCTCTTCAGCATTTACTACCTGCCAACTCATGCTAAGCACTGACATACATTACCTCTTGCAATCCTCAGAAGAATATTATTGATATGGAAGGTGGACATTGCCCCCATTTTAAAGATGGGAAGTTGAGGCTTAGAGTGACTGCAAGACTTGCACAGGGTTGTGCAGGTGGTAAGTGGTGAGGTCTCTTCTTGGTTCCCCAGTAGAGGGAATTGAGCATTTTAACAAGAAGGTTAGGATTCTCTGAGCTGTGGCCCCTCTGAATCCCAGGGACTCAGAGTCCCCTTTCCTCTTCATCCCCACCATAGCCTATACCAAACGGGAGGAGTCCAGCTGGCAGGTGAATGCCCATAAGACTCTAGATGCTGTTAGCAAGGTGTGCAGGAGGGAAGCTGGGGCTGCAAGAGGTGACAAAACAGCAGGTGGGAAGAGATGGATGGAGGTAGGGGATGGCCAATGGGAAGTGACTCTCCTCCCTTTACCCTGACAATTGAGCCATGCAGAAAAGAGGTGGGGAACATGAAGGAGACTGAAGAGCTAAGCAGGCTCACCCAAAGGCAGCACTTCCACAAAGCCAAGGTCAGTCGCTGCCCAGATTCTTCACCTCTGCCTCCTCTCACAGTGCTAGGAAGCCAGAAGCCGGAAGGGCCTCTGCTTCCTTGCGTGCTCCGGGTGCCCTGACATGCGAGCAGAACTGAGCAAGGGCAGGTGTGTGCTCTGTGCTCTATGCCTCCCACCCCTCTGCTTACTCCCTCTGCCTGCTGCTCTTTAATGACTTGCTGCTCATCACCCAGCCCAAGAGGTGTGTTCTGGAGAAGGAGGGAGCCCAGGCTGGGGTGGAGAGGAGGCCTCCGACTGGACCCCTGCTCTCTTTCTAAATGGCTTTTCCCCTGAGCAGTGGGCAGCACCTATATGTTCCAGACTATGTCCATCACTTCCTCTTCCCACACCCACCATGATCCCCCGACACCTGGACCTTGCTGGTCTCCTAGACCATCAGAATCCCCAATGTTCTGCCTTTCCCTTTTCAGTAGCCACCAGGGTCGCCCTACTCATCGGCTACTCCAAGCTTCCTCCCTGTGAGTTGTATCTCCTTGACAAACACCCATAATGAGGCCAGCACACGGTGTAACAGTCATGAGGCTGAACTCCTTCATAGTCGACCATGGTTTGAGTCCCAGACCTAGAGGCTTGAAACTCACACCTGGTACATGTGTATGTGCTTTTTCTTTATTTGACTGTTTAGAGCACACGTACCCTATAGAAATAATATCACTCAGGGCCAGCAGGTGGTGTGGTGGTTAAGGTGCTGGATTCCACCATGGCTGACTGGTTTGAGTCCCAGACCTGGTAGATTACTCTCTCACTTATCCTTTCTTTTTATTTATTTATTTTTCTTTTTGGGGGGAGAGGTTTTTGCTATAGGGTGCGTGCGCTCGCCAGACGGACAGACAGAAAGCAAGAAATCACCCCCCGGGGGGGTGGCCATGCCACAATCCCTTCTCCTCCATTCCCCTCTCAGGATCTTGGGCACGCACGCACAGGCGCCCGGCGTGAGTTTAAGCCACCAGATCTGGGACTCGAACTGCGGTCGGCTACGTGGGAGTCCAGCGACATAGCCATTATGCTAACTGCTGGAACCTCATTTATCCTTTATTTATCTCTCTGTCTCTCTGTCTCTCTCTCTCTAGTCAAATTTTAAAAAGAATAACAAATGGAATTAAATAAATAAATATTTTTTAAAAAATAGAAAAAAATCTAAAAAAACCCCCCAAAACAGGTGTAATTAGGGTCTGGGGGAGATTGGTAGAACATAATACTCTGCATAGGGAGGTTCCCGGTTCAAGTGTGGAGAGCTGCCTGAGTATGCTGGTCACATGCGTGCTGGTGATTTAGGGGGATTTTAGAGAGAGATTTTTTGCTATAGGGCTTGTGCTTCACCAGAGAGACAGAAAGCGAAAAATCACACACACCCCCACCCCCTGCAGGAGATGGCCACATAGCAATCCTTTCTCTCCATTCTTCTCTAAGGATTTGGGGCAGGCACACACATGTGCCCAGTGGAATTTTAAGTCACCAGGTCTGGGACTAAAAGTGCAGTAGACTACGTGGAGCCAAGCCATGCAAACATTCTGCCATCTGCTGGCCTCTAAATAATTCTTTTAAAAATAAAAAGAAGGGGGGGGTAGGAGGGAGTGGATCATTGCATGGAGTCCCTGTGGGGATGCTGAATGTCTGTCTCCATAATGGAAGAAATAAAGTTAAGAAAAATAAAAAGAAAAGAAAGAAAATCCATGTGGCCCTCACATGACCTCTCCACTGTGGACCCTGCTTCAACCTCAAGAGGAAATACTCGGCGGCCTCTGAACCCTCCCTCTATACCCATCAGATTGGGAGCCTTCCCACCCCAGGCCTCATCTCCTGCTCTCTAGACACATATATAAGGACTGGTGAGTATCTCACAGAGGGAGAGGGAAGGAAAAGTAAGTCTTCAGGAGAATATGAGGGAGAATCTAAAATGAGCCTTGATCCCCCCACTGTAATGTCATCATGTGCTACCAGAGTGTTCTAGGAACTGTGTTCGGAGCCATCTACACCTGACAAGACTAAGGGATGAAGGCTGGAGACCCGAACTCCCCCCAAACATTTGAACAAGAACTTTGAATTTGAGAGAGTCTTTCTTTCCTTTATTAATCCCCCCGCCCCCCCGGGTACATGCAATCACTAGAGACAGAAAAAGAGCAAAAAAAACATGAAAAAACTGTCCAACAGGACATTGTCACACCACAAACCTTTGTCCTCCATTTTTCCATCCTGTTAAGGACATAGAGCACACATACACCCAGTGTGTTTTTCCAGCTACCTGGGGCTGGGGTTTGATCTGAGGTAGGCCATGTGAGATCTGGCTCCTCTAACCACCAGACCCCAGGCTGCTCTGTCAATACATACTCTTTCTTTTTCTTTTTCTTTTTTCTTTTCTTCTTTTTATTTTTTTTGGAGAGGTTTTTGCTATAGGGCACGTGTGCTTGCCAGAAAGACAGACAGACAGAGAGACAGAAAGCGAGAAATCACCCCCCAGGGGGGATGGCCACGCCACAATCCCTTCTCCTCCATTTTTCTCTTTGGATCTTGAACATGCACGCACACACGCCCAGTGTGAATTTAAGCCACTGGGTCTAGGAATCGAACCATCAGTGACTACATGGCCATTCTGCCATTTGCTGCTCCCATAATTTTATTAATTACATTATTATAAAACAAAACAAACAAAAAACCTCCTTAAAATAATTATTTATTTAATTTTATTTATTATGTTATTTTAAATTTGCTATAAGGCACATGTGCTCACCAGAGACAGAGAGAGAGAAAGTGAGAAAGTGAGCCCCCAAGACTGAGACTCAAACCATGGGCAACATGTGGGAATCCAGTGTCCTAACCTCCATGCTACCTGCTGGCCCCCTACGATTATTATCTTTTTTTCATCTGCTATAAGGCAGAGAGAGATGGAAGGTGAAAAAGCAAGCTACCAGGTGCAAGACTCTAATGGTGATCGGCCATGGGGGAGTCTAGCGCCCTGAAAACCATGCCACCAGCTGATTCCAGTGCATACTCTTCAAGCACTGATGAAGTGTCCCTGGCTGTTCTAGGCACTGTGAGCCAAACAAACAAAGCTTCCTTCCCTGCCAAATCATCCATTCTACCAGAGGAGGGGAGACAATGAAGAATAACATAAAACGTGTATGTCTGTGAAAATTATGTAAGATGAGGGACCAGCAGTTAGCGTAATGGCTATGTCGCTGGACTCCCATGCAGTCAACTGCGGTTCAAGTCCTGGACCCGGCAGCTTAAACTCATGCTGGGTGCGTGTGCGTGCGTGCCCAAGATCCCGAGAGGAGAATGGAGGAGAAGGAATTGCAGCGTGACCATCCCCCCTGGGGGGTGATTTCTCGCTTTCTGTCTTTATGTCTCTCTCTGTCTGTCTGGCAAGCGCACGTGCCCTATAGCAGAAACCTCTCAAAAAAAAAAAAAAAAAAAGAAAAGAAAAGAAAAGAAAAAGAAAAAAGAATGGGCTTATTTATCTCATGATTTTGGAGGCCCAGAGTCTAAGGGAAGATCTTCTAATTGGTGGGGACTCTGCAGAGTCCCAGGGTGACACAGTGCATCAAGTGTCAAGAGCTTACATATGCCTTTGCCTCTCTGTCTTTCTGTCTTTTTTGGGGGGCGGGGGGTGGGAGGTAGAGGGTATGTGCGCTTACCCAGGAGAGTGAGAAGGGGAGAGAGAGAGAGAAGAGAGAGAGAGAAAACACCCTCCAGTGAGGGTGGTCATGCTACAGTTCCTTCTCTTCCATTCTCCTCTAGGAATCTTGGGCATATTTACATATGCATCTAGTGTGATTTTCAGCCACCAGGTCCAGGACTCGATCAAGCAGTCAGCTATGTGGTATCCAGCCACCATCACCTCCATGCCACCTGCTGGCCTGCCTGTATCTGTCTTTTAAGGTTATAGGAGTCAATCATAGGAGTTTCACTCTGATGACCTTATCTAATCCTAAGTACTTCATAAAGGTCTTACCTCTCATTCTCTTCTTTTTTGGAGTTTTTTTACTATAGGGTGTGTGCGCTAGCTGGAAGGACAGAGAGACAGAGAGTTAGAAAGCAAGAAATCACCACCCAGGGGGTATGGCCACACCCCAATCTCTTCTCCTTGGGCATGCATTCACTCACTTGGGCCAGCATGAGTTTAAGCCACCAGGCCCAGGACTCGAACCTGTCAACTACATGGAAGACCGGCAACACAACCATTATGTGAACTGCTGGTTCCCACCTCTCTTTCCCGGTAGCTGGATTAAATATCTATCTTTTTATTTATTTATTTATTTATTTATTTAGAGATTATAGCTATAGGGCATGTGCGCTCACTAGTCAAAGAAAGACAGACAGAAAGCAAGAAATCACTCCCCAGGGGTGATATCATGCTGAAATCCCTTCTTCTCTATTTGCTGCAATCCCTTCTCCCCATTTTCCTTCCAAGATCTTGAGCAGTCATGCACACATGCTCAGTGTGAGTTTCAAGCTACTGGGTCCAGGACTCATACAGTAGTTGATCTTGTGGGAGTCCAGCAATGAGACCACTATGCCATCTACTCTTTAAATAAACCAAATGTCATTGTGTGAATTTGGGGGGCAAATACTGAAACCATAATAGTCTTCTTTCCTAATTCACCTGACTTCCACCCACGCTCTACTTGGGCTCCTGTCTCTCTTTTTCTAGGCTGGCTAAAAGGGTTCCTGGGGCCTTCCCTGCTCAGCTGGTACGTGAAGTCACAGGGGAACAGGAAAGGAGGAAGAAAGTTCTCCAGCATCAGAGGCTCCTCGAGGCTGTTGGGCCCTCTTCTGGAACCCCAAGTGCTCCCTCCACCCTAATGTAGGAGGAGATGGAGGCACAGGTTGGGGTGCTGGCAGCATGGCACTGGGGGAGAAAGCCCACCCATCCACTGGATTCACTGTCAGTGGAAACACTACCTCTAGTGGCAACCAACAAGGACAGAGCTACAGCACAGGGTGTCCAATGGAGACAGTGCTGCTGGAACTCACAGCAACCAGAAGGGTGAAGACAGCATGACTACATAGCCCATGGAGACAGAGACTTCGGACAGAGTGGCCACGGGGAACTGAACTGGCTGAGTTTCAGTAGATGAGTGTCCCTTGTATGTTCATAGCCAAGGAAGACACAGCCAGGACAATGCAGGTTGGAGATAAAATCCCAGGATAGAGCAGGTGATCATGATGAGCAGGGACTCAACCCCCAAAGACGTCGACTTGGGCCCAAGAGACAAGCAGTCACCATGCTTGGTGGTACAGCAACAACTTCTCCTGCCCTTTGAATGTGGGAAGTATTAGATGCCCTTCTAAGGGTGCCTACTGGGCTCTTTCAAAGCGGTTCCTCTCTTCTAGAAAAATCCAAAGTCTGTGTCTGTGAGAATATGACACGTGCCTATGTGTGCCTGCTTCAGAGAGGCTATTCTGCTGGGCATGGTGTGTGTATGGTGGTCCCTCTACTCCTCAGCTGACAAGTGGTGCTCTGTTTCTTTCCCATCCACCCTTTTGTCCTAGGGTTCTCTCCAAGAACTACAT
>NW_006159824.1:11778-35931 GCF_000334495.1 Tupaia belangeri chinensis | reverse complement strand
CCCGGGGGGTGATTTCTCGCTTCCTGTCTCTATGTCTCTCTCTTTCTGGCAAGCACAGGCGCCCTCTAGCAAAAACCTCTCAAAAAAAAATAATAAATAAAGAGAATGATGTTACAGAGCAACTAGTCAGCCTGGCAGAGGTCTCTGAGAGACTGAAGACAGCCAGCATCTGGAGTCCAGGACCCACAAAATCCGTGGTTTTCCATTATCTCTGCCTATAGTTCCTTGGCTTGAACTGTAACCAGTCAGCCAGCCTCAGTCTAGGGCTTCAGAACCACTCTGGGTCCAGGTGTGGGTGAAGAAACGGGAGACGGCATCACTGCCGGATGGGAAGCCTTCTGGGATGTCCTGCCTTCACTCAAGTCCTCTTATAGAAATAGGGAACTAAACAGTGGGGAGAGAATGCAGGGTTGCTGTTGCCTCCCAATGCTACCCAGAGCATCTGCCTCCAGGTGAGACACTGTCCCCATGCCAGTACGAGTTGAGGGGCAGAGACAGTCAAATAGCCTGTTACTGCAGTATGGGGCCCCAGGTCTGGGACAAGGCCATCTCTTTGCTAGGCCATCACCCCTTCCCCACTACAGTAGGTACAGGAATCGTGGGAGACTCAGAGGAAGAGGATGCTAGCACTTGGCAACTTTATTACTTTGGCATTCCCCTAGATGTGCCTGACATTTGGGAACCTGTAATAAATTTTGTGTGGAGTTGCACTGAAGCTCTTGAGAGGAGTGTGTACTTATAGGGGAGATGATCTCTAAATGTGGTTTATTAGTGGGGGGGGGCTGACTGGAAATGAGTGAAGAGCAGAGGTTAGTTCTTCTGGAAACTGGCTTGGAGACTGGGAGTGTGCTGGTCACTAAACTCCTGAGAGCCCTAAGGCAGTGAGGTGGTGGCTGAGAGTATGCAGCTAGTGTGGGTCAGGGCTGACACAGGTCAGAAAAGAAGACAGGGTAGGGGCCCAGTGGGCGTACAGTAGGAGTGCAGGTGGACCCCTGAGAGGAGGTCCTCAGTTCGAATCCCAAAGCCTCCTTGTGCACACTAGGTGTACACCTCTGCCTGTGATCCAGGATGACTGAGGCTGGATTGATCAAGACTTGGTGACAATGCTGGGCATTTCTCTCTCTCTTCTTCTCTTTCACAAAAAAGATAAATAATATAACTTTAGAGAGCCAACCCTGAGGCATGGTGGTTGAGCTGGCTTAATCCCCCATGGCCAATGGAAGGTTCAAGTCTTAACACTGGAATATAGGCCAAGCATGTGTGTGTCTTCCAAAACCCCAAAGGAAAACGGAGGAAAAACATGGACGTCTCCTCTCAGGGGTAATTTCGCACTTTCTCTTTCTCTCTGGCAAGCAAACGTACTTTTCAGGAAAAACAAACAAAATTAAAATTTGGAGAAAGGTAGAAGACAGGGCAAAGCCAACTGTGACTAGGAGTCAGGGGTGAAGGAGTGAAGGGGGTGAAGATGCAGCAAGAAGAAAAAGGGCAGTCAGCCAGCAATAATGGCCCTTTCCTGACCAGTCATCTCAGCTTAGTTCAATGCACATATTTACTGAATGCCTTCTGTGTGCCTGGCACTGCTCTAGGATGTGCGCATACAGCAAGGAGAGAGGGGGGAAGACAGGAATGGAATAGGGTAAGGGAGACAAAAGTGGGGAAGAGTGATAGAAGTCAGGTGTAGATTACAAAAGGTAACTTGGTTGATCCTGAATTCTCCCTCACTTCCCAGCATTTACCTCTGCCACACGGTGTACAGCCTCCAGAGGGTCTCTCCCAGCGATCTGTGCCCTCATTGCCCCTCTGGATGGCCTCCTGCCACCTCCTCTCAGGCTTGGTCGGAGGGGACACAGGGAGAAATCTCTCAATGACTCTCTGTCCATCAGTCCAGTAGGCATGGTTGTGGGCGCAGGAGGGGAATAAAAAGGCTTAGGAAAGGCCAAGCACGCCAGGCCTGGGGAGGGACCTTGGGGGCTAGGGTGGGAAGCCGGCCTGGGTGTTGGGAGCCTCTCTCTCTGAATCAGTATGTACTTTCTCCACTAGAGCCTGCTCCTCTCACCGTGGTGGGAGAGGGTCGAGGGAAGGTTATCAATAGTCGGGAAATCGATTGTTAAGATTGGGCACTGACCTCGTCAGTGCAGATCATTTGATGGGTTCAGGGTCACCATCTTTCTTGCCATTACTGCAGATGAGCTGCCACCTGGGGGACGGAGGTTTTGCAATCACCATCACCAGCAACAGGTGGACAAGAAGAGCCTCGCTTTTAACTCCCAGCCTGCTCACCAGTACTGGACCTCTCCTCCTACCCTCCTGTCCACTCTCTGCGATCCTTCCCAGAACCCTTCAAAAGGGCTGTCTCTGCAGCCTTTCCTGAAAGTTTCTGTCTCCTCTGTCCTCCCTCTCAGAGCTCATCTCCCTCCTATAGCAATAACCTCGCAAAAAAATAAATAAATAAAAAAAAAAAATCGCGGAGGTTCGCCGCTACCCAACGCTGCGCTCCCCTACGCGAACACCATTCCACTTCCCCGGCTCGACCACGCCCCACTCAGGATCCCTGTCCCGGGATTGGCCCTGCCCAGGCTGGGCCCCGCCCCTCCGCCCTGCAGTCCTGCGGGCCAGACACGCAGAACTGCCGAAGCTGGAGGGCGCGGCCCACCGCAACTCTCGCTTCCTTCAGGAAGGGGGGGAATGAAGAGAGAATTCGTGGGCAGGGGGTGTTGCGCTGAAGTTTGATGTTCGGGTTGAGTTGTGCGCTGTATGGAGCGTGCAGGTGGTATTTTGAGATGTGTTGGTGACTGTAGAGCGAGATAGGTAGAGAGCGAGAAAAGATATCTCCCTCCGGGGGAATGCAAGGGCTCCATACGTTGCGAAACATTTGGTATGCGGAGTTTTAGAAAGGCTGTAGATGTGGAGGTGAAAAAGTGGAAGGGAAAAAAGCAAAAACATTTTCCAGGACTCGAACCGCAGTCGATTAGCCATGTGGGAATCCAGCCACCTTAACCTTCACGCCACCTGCGGGCGCAGTAATTAGGTTTCTTTTATCCCTATTGAAGGCAAGGCTGTGACATCAGGCACACATATCCCGAAGTACTTCAGCTAAGGAACAAGAATTGGGGAATGGAAATAGCATTTATTCCAAGATGCTATTGCCTTCTCTGGAAGCTCCTCCTGCTACTATTCCTTGCTGCTTGCGTTTCGTGGCTCACACAAAGAATTTCCAAGTCTGTTCGCCTGTGAAATGCCTGACTTGGACGTTGTTGGTTCCATTGGCTCAGCATCATGCCCTAGCCTGTATGTAAACCCAGACAGGAGTTACAGAAAGGACAGGTGGAAAAGCGTTGTTCATTCTCTCAGACTGTGCTGGAGCTGGAAGTCTCTTGGCACTCTGCTTACATTAAAACAAAAAAAGAAAAAGAAAAAGAAAAAGTGCCAGGGAATAACTGAATGGATATAGATTGGCTCACATAGGAAGGGACTCTTTAAAATTAAGGGAATTCAATTATGAGTTTATTTGGAGGCACAAAATTAAAACATTTATTTGAAATCCATGCATAGGGTTTTTTGTTTGTGTGTTTGTTATTGTTTGTTTGCTTTGCCAAAAGTAGAAATTGTAATTGGAGGCAATGAAACTAGTATTAGAATAAGAAAGGAATGGGTGGCAGGAAGTGGAGGAAAAAGTCTTGAGTTTGTAAGTTCCTACTTACTACTATTAAACCTCCTATTTCAAGGTTTAGCCTTTGGGGAAGAATAATCAGCCATTGTGCTGTGGTGGAAAACTTTCAGGCATTGATTTCCAGAAAGTCTGGGGTTCCTCTGACCCAGCTTTATCTCTGCCACATTGAGGGTTGAGGGAAGAATTATTATCTTTTCCATGTGTGCAAAAGGCCCGGAGCCTGAATGGAGACTTTTCTTTTAATAATTTCCGTGATGATCAGTGTGTGCGCAGGAACCCGTTAAGCTGGGAATTCCTTTGCAATTGGGTTTCTCATTTCTCCTCCTGGCCCAGAGAGAGATCCTGGCCACCCTGGGGTATGAAAATGCTCCAGCCTCACACATTCTTCTGCCCCTGGATAGTCATGCTCTGTTTGAGAAGAAATGAAAAATGAAGGCTGGTTTTTCATTTGGGATAACACTCTTCTCCAAACAGCAAGGGTTCTTCTGGGAGAGCAACAGGATCCAGATGTGAAATCTGGCGGCTAGCGCTCCACACCTGGGCTGGGGGAACTTTGCAGGCAGAAAATATATGCCTCCAGTTCTCTACAGTATTGACTTAGCTCCTGGGCTTCCTACGCCTGTTGTTCTCATGGAATGTGAGCCACAGAATGTGACAACAAAGGCCCTGATTGGTCTTAAAACAGATGGCCTTGGCCTGGAGCCTTCTTTTAATACAAAAAAAATTATTATTATATTTTTTATATTATGTTTAATTACCTATGTCTTTACAGTGCATAACATTTCTTTTTCCAGCACATGCATATTTATCAAGACAAAGACTTTACTATTCACATAATTATCATCAAGTAACTTTTCATTTTTTTCAGATTATTATTATTTACTCTCATTATTGTTTAAACATTCAATCACTATGTATCATTTGGCTTGTAAAGAGAATTTACCTAACATGAAATACTTCTCAGACTAGTCCGGTTGCGAATACTGTACATGTTATCATCAACAGGTAATAAACCATCTGTGTCCCACAAATGTCATGCCTCTCTATTTGTTCTCACACTATCCTTCTCTATACTCATCCCTTCTCCCCAGCCCTGTTCCACACTGTCTTCAACATCCATAATTATTTTTAGTGCTTTTATGCCCTCCAATATTTCAATTTCTACCATACAATGGGGGTAGTCAGTATATATTAAGTGGATACATACAATGTCTTTCTTTCATAGCCTGGCTTGCTTCACTCAGCAATAAATCTACCATATTTGACCATGCATAGGTTTTTCATAATCTGTTTTTTCAGCGAACTTTTTGACGATCTGACATATCACGAGCCAGAATCACAGGCTCAATTCTTTGCAGCCCTGGGAACCACAATGATGAGATTTCAGAGGCTGATAATCTGATAGAAAAATCGTTCATATCGTTTTTGCTGATGAAGATGTTTCTAACATGTGGCTTTAGTTCTTCTGGTCAAATGGTGTTTTTTGTTTTGTTTTCTTATTACATGGCTCATGCACTTGCTGGGTACATACATAGAAAAAGGGACAGAGGGCATAGCAGGTGGTATGGTGGTCGAGGTGCCGGACTCCCACATGGCTGACTGGTTCCAGACTGGATCTGGTGGCTTTCTTTCTTTCTTTTTCCTCTCTCTGGTCAAATAAAAAAATAATAATAATAGCAAATGTAATTAAATAAGTAAATTATTATTATTTTTTTTTTTAAAGAGAGGGAGTCAGAGAGAAAGTACAGCCCCACCGGAGGCAGAGACAGCTATACTACAGTGTGTTCTCTATTACTCACCTCAGGAGTTTGGGCAGGGAAGCACCACACACATCCAGCATGTTTTGTGTTTCAAAAAACAGGATCCAAGACTGGAACTTCCCTGTAGCCCAGGAGGGATCCAAATGACTTAAGGACTAATTCAGCCATTGGCCTCATATGCCTGTTAAAAGTTACCGACAACTGTGTGAAGCTATGAAGCTCCTTTTCTCTTAAATAATTATTTAATTAAATTAATTAATTAATTAATTTATTTATTTTTAATTTTGACCAGAGTGGAACAGAGTAAGAGAGTGAGAACGTGAGAAAGCAGGCCGTCAGGTCTGAGACTTGAACCACTGTTGGCCAAGTAGAGTCCAGTGCCCTGATATATCATGCTAACTTCCAGCCCTGATAGGGACCATTATTTACCTTACTGCATAATTGAGACAACTGAGGCGTAGGTGAGATAATTTATTATGGGTCACAAAGAAATAACTAATAAATACAATATTAAAGTTCAATCACTCTTAACTTCTCTGTCTTATTATACTTATGGTTAATATATATATATAGAGAGAGATTTTTGCTATAGGTCGTGTGCGCTCACCAGAAAGACAGAGAGACAGAGAGACAGAAAGTGAGAAATCACCCCCCCCCCGGGGGGATGGTCACGCCACAATCTCTTCTCCATTCTCCTCTGGGGATCTCGAGCACACACGCACATGTGCCCAGCGTGAATTGTAAGCCACCAGGTCCGGGACTTGAATCGCTGTCAACATGGGAGTCCAGAGACATAGACTTTACACTAACTGCTGGTCCCTGAGGTAAATAATTAAAAAAATAATGACAATAAACCTTTCTACAGCATTTACTCTGCCTTATTTTACTTGTGGTTAATGTTTTTTAAATAATAACAACTCTCTCTTCAGCATTTACTACCTGCCAACTTATGCTAAGCACTGACATACATTACATCTTGCAATCCTCACAAGAATACTATTGAGGGAACCAGCAGTTAGCGTAATGGCTATGTCGCTGGACTCCCACGTAGTCGACCGCGGTTCGCGTCCCAGACCCGGTGGCTTAAAACTCACGTCGGGCGCGTGTGCGTGCGTGCCCAGGATCCAGAGAGGATAATGGAGGAGAAGGGATTGCGGCGTGACCATCCCCCCTGGGGTTGATTTCTCACTTTCTGTCTCTCTGTCTGTCCGTCTGTCTGGCGAGCGCACGCACCCTATAGCAAAAATCTCTCAAAAAAAAAAAAAAAAAAAAAAAAAAAAAAAAACAAAGAATACTATTGAGATGGAAGGTGGGCATTGCCCCATTTTAAAGACGGGAAGTTGAGGCTTAGAGTGGCTACAAGACTTGCACAGGGTTGTGCAGGTGGTGAGTGAGGTCTCTTGTCCTCGGTTCCCTAGTTCAGGGAAACCCAAACTTAGCATGTCACCAAGCCAGGCAAAGTCCTCTGAGATATGACTCAGAATCCCGTTTCCTCTTCATCCCCACCATATCCTGTGCTAAACAGGGGAGGGGTCCAGCTGGCAGGTGAATGCCCCTAAGGTTCTGGATGCTACTAGCCAGGTGTGCAGGAGGGAAGCTGGGGCTGCAAGAGGTGACAAAACAAAGTGGGAAGAGATAGATGGAGGTAGGGGATGGCCAATGGGAAGTGACTCTCCTCCCTTTACCCTGACAACTGAGCCTTGCAGGAAAGAGGTTTGGCTCATGAAAGAGACTGAAGAGCTAAACAGGCTCACCCAAAGGCAGCACTTCCACAAAGTCAACATTAGGCCCTGCCCAGATTCTTCACCTCTCCTCTCTCCACAGTGCTAAGAAGCCAAAAGCCAGAACCCCCTCTGCTTCCTTGCATGCTCTGGGTGCCCTGACTTGCAGGCAGAGCTGAGTAAGGGGGTGTGAGTGTGTGTGCTCTGTTTTCTATGCCTCCCACCCCTCTGCTCACTCCCCTCTGTTTGTTGCACTTTAATGACCTGCTGCTCATCACCCAGCCCAAGAGGTGTGTTCTGGAGAAGGAGGAAGCCCAGGCTGCGGTAGAGAGGAGGCCTCAGGTTGGACTCTGCTCTCCTTCTAAACGGCTTCTCCCCTGACCAATGGGCAGCATGTACATGTTTTAGACTATGTCCATTGCTTCCTCTTCCCACACCCACCATGATCCTCCAACGCCTGGACCCAGTTGGCCTCCTAAACCCATCTGAACCCCGATGTTCTGCCTTTCCCTTTTCCTCAACAACCAGTGCCACCCCACCCACCAGCTACTCCATACTTCCTCCCTGAGTTTGTCTCCTTCAGAAACACCCAGTGAGGCCAGTACATGGTGTAATGGTCATGAGGCTGAACTCCCCGCATGGTCGACCATGGTTCGAGTCCCAGACCTAGTGGCTTGAAACTCATACCAGGCACATGTGTATGTGATTTTTCTTTATTTGTCTCTGTGGTAAACACATGCACCCTATTTATTTTTTTTTTTAACCTCTCTCAGGGTCAGCAGGTAGGATGGTGGTTAAGGTGCTGGACTTCCACATGGCAGATCAACAATTGAGTCCCAGACATGGCAGCTTGCTTTCTCACTTATCATTTCTCAATCTCTGTCTCTCTCCCTGGTTAAATCTTTTTTTTTTTGGAGAGGTTTTTGCTATAGGGCACGTGCGCTTGCCAGAAAGACAAAGAGAGACAAAGAGACAGAAAGTGAGAAATCATCCCCCAGGGGGGATGGCCATGCCGCAATCCCTTCTCCTCCATTCTCCTCTAGGGATCTTGGGCACACACGCACACGCACCCGGTGTGAATTTTAAGCCGCCGGGTCCGGGACTCGAACCATGATCGACTATGCGGGAGTCCAGCGACATAGCCATTACGCTAACTGCTGGTCCCTCCCTGGTTAAATTTTTAAAAAAATTATAAATTGAATGAAATAAATAATTACTTTAAAAAGTTAGAGAAAAATCTCTCTTTCAAAAAAACAAACAAACAAACAAAACAGCATGGGTGATTTGGGGCTGGAGGGATCGGTAGAACATAATACTCTTTATGGGGAGGCTCCTGGTTCAAGTGTGGAGAGCTGCCTGAGTATGGTGGTCACATGTGTGCTGGTAATAGGGGTGGTGGTGTGATGATCCACAGCAGTTCTGGATCATGATGGAGTACCTGTGGGGAGTCTGTAAGTCTGACTTTTTCCCTCATGGAATTAATGAACTTTTTTTTTTTTTTAAAGGAAAGAAAATCCATGTGGCCCTCACATGTCCTTGCCACTGTAGATCCTTCCTGAACCCCAAGAGGAAATCCTGAGCTAACTATGACCCCTCCTTCTATCCCCACCACACTGGGAGCCTTCCCCACCCCAGGCCTCCTTCTCTGCTCTCTGGACACCATATATGAGGACTGTGGTGAATATCTCACAGAGGGAATGGGAAGGAAAAGTGAGTCTTCAGGAGAAAATGGGGGAAAAGCAAAAATGAGCCTTGATTTCCCCACTATAATGTCACTACCTGCTACCAGAGTGTTTCCAGGAACTCTGTTCAGAGCCGTCTACACCTGATAAGACTGAGAGCCAAAGTCTGGAGTTCAGGGCTCCCCCGAAGCATGTGCACAAGAACCCTAAAGGTGAGCGAGTCTTTCATTTATTCATTCTTTTTTTTTTTCCTAGAGTGTTCATGCAAACACCAGAGACAGAGTGAGAAAACATTAAAATACTCTCCAACAGGACATTGTCACACCACAAACCCTTGTCCTTCATTTTTCCATTCTGTTAAGGATATAGGGCATACATGCGCCCAGCCACCTGGGGCTGGGGTTTGATCTGCAGTAGGCTATATGGGATCTGGCTCCTCTAACCACCAGACCCCAGACTGATCTGTCAATACATACTCTTTCTTTTTATTTTAAAAAGAATTATTTATGGACCAGCAGCTGGTGGAATGGTTGCATCACTAGATTCCCATGTAGGCCACTGCAGTTTCAGTTCCAGACCTGGCAACTTAAAAGTCATACCAGTCACATGTGCATGTCAGACCAAAATCCTGAGAGGAGAGTGGAGGAGGAGGGATTGCCATGTGGCCATCCCCTAAGCGGGATGGGAGGTGATTTCTTGCTTTCTGTCTTCCTGGTGAGCAAATGTGCCCTATACCAAACTTCTCTCTATAAAACAAAACAAACAAGCACTCCTTTGAAAAAAAAAGAAAAGAAATAATTAGTTATTTAATTTAATTTTTTATATTATTTCAAATTAGCTATAGAATACATGTGTTCACCAGAGATAGAGAAAGAGACAGGGAAAGTGAAAGTGAAACGCCAGATCTGGGAATCAAATGGTCAACCATGTAGGAGTCCAGTGTCCTAATCATCATGCTACCTGCTGGTCCCCTATGATTACTATTACTTTTTAAATCTGCTATAGGGCAGAGAGAGATAGAGGGAAGGTGAGAAAGCAAGCTGCCAGGTCCAAGACTCTAATGGTGATCGGCCATGCGGGAGTCTAGCACTCTGCCAACCATGCAGCCAGCTGGTCCCAATGCATACTCTTCAAGCACTGATGAAGTGTCCCTAGCTGTTCTAGGCACTGTGAACCAAACAAACAAAGCTCCCTTTCCTGCCAAAACTTCCATTCTACCAGAGAAGGTAGACAATGAAGAATAAAATAAAATATGTGTATGCCTGTGAAAATTATATAGGATGGGATGGTGGTAGATGAGGAGTGCTATAAAAAGAACAAAAATGAAGCAGTAAATGTCTTTAGAAGGTCGGGAGGTCCTGAGTTGGGTAGAGTTCCCATTTTAAATAGGAAGACTGAGGTGGACCTCAGCGAGAAGCAACATGTGAGCCTGAGGGAAGTGAGCAATCAAGTCACTTTTATCTGGGGCAGAGTTCCAGTTGGAGGCAAAAGGCAGTGCAAAGGTCTTGAGGCCCAGTGTGTGACTGAAGAACTGTAAGGAGACCAGAGTAGCCGGAAGGAGCAAGAACAGGGAAGAGAGCAAATGAGTTGTAGGGTCCAGATCATATGGGTCCTTGCAGGTCCTATAGGACTCTACCTCATACTGTGAGTGAGATGAGCAGCCATTGCAGGGGTTGAAAGAAGAGTGATACAGACCCTTATATGCTCTGTCACCTCCACCAATGATTGATGTCTTTTCTACTGGTGGTCCAGGCTTTCCCACTAACTCCCACACCCACCATGATCCCCAAGACCTGAGACCCCATGGGGCTCCTATTTTTGTCTGTTCTCTGTTGTTAGTGAAAAAATATTTGAGTCTAGGTGATTCATAAAGAATAGGCTTCTTGGGGCGTGGTGGCGCCAACCCTATGGCAAGAATAGGCTTATTTATCTCATGGTTTTGCAGGCCCAGGGTCAAAGGGAGGATCTTCTTGGTGGGAACTCTGCAGAGTCCCAGGATGACATAAGGCATCAACTCTCAAGAGCTTACATATGCCTGTGTCTGTCTGTCTGTCTTTTTTTTTTTTTTTGGAGAGATTTTCACTGTAGGGCGCGTGTGCTCGCCAGACAGACAGAGAGAGACATAGAGACAGAAAGCGAGAAATCACCCCCCAGGGGGGATGGTCACACCGCAATCCCTTCTCCTCCATTCTCCTCTTGGGATCTTGGGCTCGCACGCACACGCACCCGGCGTGAGTTTTAAGCCACCGGGTCCGGGACGTGAACCGCGGTCGACTATGTGGGAGTCCAGCGACATAGCCATTACGCTAACTGCTGGTTCCCTCTGTCTGTCTTTGTTTTATTTTATTTATTTCATTATTGTTTTACACAATAGGGCATGTGTGCTTATCCGAAAGAGACAGAGGGAGAGAAAAGAGAGAAAGTGAGAAAATGCTCCCCAGTGGGGGTGGCCATGCGACAATCCCTTCACTCCATTCTTCTCTAGGGATCTTGGGCATGCACACACATGCCTCTAGCCTGATTTTCAGCCACCAGGTCCAGGGCTCAATCAAGCAGTCTGCCATGGAGTATCCAGCCACCATCACCTCCAAGCCACCAGCTGGCCTGCCTGTGTCTGTCTTTTAAGGTTATTAAGAGTCAATCATAGAGCCTCACTCTGATGAATTTATCTAATCCTAAGTACTTCATAAAGGCTCTATCTCTCTTTCTAGTAGTTGGATTAAATTTCTACCCTTTTGCTTTATTATTTTTTGGGTGAAATTTTTGCAATAGGGCATGTATGCTCACAAGACAGACACATACAGACAGGAAGCAAGAATCACTCCCCAGGGGCGACGTCCACGCCACAATTCACCATTCTCCTCACAGGATCATGGGTAGGATCATGCACTCAGTGTGAATTGAAAGCCACGGGGTCTAGAATTCAAACGGACCGTGACCATGCTGGAGATGTAACCACTATGCCTTCAGCAGGCCCCAAGTTTGTACTCTTTAAATAAACCAAATTTCACTGTGTAAATTTTGGGAGAACACATTGAAACCACAGCAACCTCCTGTCCCCTCACACCTGATCTTCCCCTTCCCAACTTAGGTTCCCGTTTCTCTTTTTCCAAGCAGGCTTAAGGGACTTCCCTGGACCTTCCCTGCTCAGTTGGTATGTGAAGTCAATGAGTGTGACTATGTTGCCCTTGGAAACAGAAGCTTAGGACATAGTGGCCACTAAGAACTGAACTGGCTGAGTTTCAGAAAGTGAGTGTCCCTTGTATATTCACAGCAAAGAAAGACATAGCCAGGACAATAAGGTTTGGAGATAAAGTCCCAAGTTAGCATAACCAATCATGATGAGCAGGGATTCAACCAACAAAGAGGCTGATCTGGGTCCAAGAGACAAGCAGTCACCATTATTAGTGCTACAGCAACAACTCCTCCTGCCCTTTGAATATGGGAAGTATTAGATGCCCTTCCAAGGGTGCCTACTGGGCTCTTTCAAAGCAGTTCCTCTCTTCTAGAAAAATCCATAGTCTGTGTTGTGAGAATATGAAACGTGCATATGTGTGCATGCTTCAGAGAGGCTATTCTGCTGGACATGGTATGTGTATGGTGGTCCCTCTACTCCTCAGCTGACAAGTGGTGCTCCTTTTCTTTCCCATCCACCCAGTTGTCCAAGGGTTCTCTCCAAGAACTACATTGGGTCACAGATCCAGAATACAGAGTGTGGCTTGTTTAGAGGCCAGAGCTGGGGATGAAAGCCCTGAGTTCTTGGTCTTTAGGACGTCAGGGCCCAAGACAGTTGGAGAGTGATGTGACAAAGCAGCCAGGCCGGCTGGCAGAGGTGTCTGAGTGACTGAAGACAGCCAATAACTGGGCTCCAGGAACCCCTGAAGTCCACTGTTTTCCATAATCACTACCTGCAGGTTCCTTGGCTTAAACTGCATCCAGTCAGCCAGCCTCAACCTTGGACTCAAAATCGCTCTGTGTCCCAGGAATGGGTGAAGCAATGGGAGCCCTCCATGAGTGTTGGGTGGGAAGCCTCCTGGGCTGTCTTGCCCTCATCCCAGTTCTCTCACATAATCAGGGGACCAAACAGTGGGGAGAGAATGCAGAATTGCTGTTGCTGCCCAATGTTACCCAGAGCATCTGCCTTCAGATGAGACACTGCCCCCAAATGTCAGAAGGAGGTGAGGGGCAGAGATGGCCACACAGCCTGTTGCTACAGTATGGGGCCCTAGGCCTGGGACAAGGCCATCCCTTTGGTAGGCCATCACCCCTTCCCTTCAGCTCATGAATGTCCACTTGCCCTAGACAGAAACTGCCACACCCACTTCAGTAGGTGCGGGAACTCTGGGGGACTCAGAGGAAGAGGGTGCTAGCATTTCACATCTTTATGACTTTGGCATTCCCCTAGCACAGTGCCTGACATTTGGGAACCCAGAATATAGTTTGATGGAGCTGATCTGAAGCCCTTCAGAGGAGTGTGTACTTACAGGAGAGGTGGTCTCCAAGTGTGGTTTTATTAGCGTGGGTGGGGCTGATTGGAAATGAGTTAAGAGCAGAGGTCAGTTCTTCTGAGAACTGGGTTTGGAGACTAGGAGTGCGCTGGCCACTTGGCTCTCGAAAGCTCAAGGCAATGGGGTGATGCCTGTCAGTTTGCAGCTGCTGTGGGTCAGGGCTGAGAGGTCAGAAGACAGGGTAGGGGCCCAATGGGCGAACAGTGGGAGCACAGGTGGACCCATGAGAGGAAGTCCTCAGTTCATATCCCAAGGCCTCCCTATGCACACTACGTATATGCCTCTGTCTATGATCCAGGCAGACTGAGGCAGGGTTGGATCAAGACTTGGTGACACTGCTAGGGGGTCTCTTTTTCTCTTTCATGGAAAAGATAAATAATAAAACTTTAGAAAGCCAACCTGAACAGGGCCAGCAGTTAGCATAATGGCTATGTCGCTGAACCACCACGTGGTCGACTGTGGTTCGAGTCCTGGACCCGGTAGCTTAAGCTCATTGCTGGGTGAGTGTGGGTGGCCATTCATGCTTTCTGTGTCTCCCTGCTTTTCTGGCACGCGCCCTATAAGGGGGGAAAGAAAGAAAGAAAGACAGCCTGGAGGCATAGTGATTAAACTGGCTTAATCCCACATGTCCAACGGTATGTTTGGGTGTCAATGTTGGAAGATATGCCCAGCATGTGCATGTTTGCCAAAATCTCCAAAGAAGAACAGTGGAGAAATTGTGGCATGGTCATCTTCTCTCGTTACCCATTTCTCACTTTCTCTTTCTCTCTGGCAAGCAAACATGCTTTTTAGCAAAAACAAACAAAAATAAAATTTTGGATGTGGGCATTCTTTGAGAAGAGTGGAGGGAAGACAGGAATTGAATGAGGTAAGGGAGACAGAAATAGGGAGTGGGTGATAGAAGCCAGTTGCAGATTGCAAAATTTTACTTGGTTGATCCTGAATTCTCTCCCTCACTTCCTGGAATTTACCTCTGCCACTCTGTGTACAGCCTCCAGAGCGTCCCTTCCAGGGCTCTGTGCCCTCACTGCCCCTCTGGGTGGCCTCCTGCCACCTCCTCTCAGGCTTGGTGGGAGGGGACGTGGGGAGCAATCTCTCAATGAGTCCCTGTCCATTGGTCCAGTAGGCATGGTGGTGCCTGAGGGAGGGGAATGAACATTAAACAGGCTTAGGAAAGGCCAAGCACGCCAGGTGTAGGGAGGGACCTGGGCGCCAGGCTGGGAAGCATGGCTGACTGTTGGGAGCCTCTCTCTCTGAGGCAGTATGTGCTCTCTCCACCCATCCTGCTCCTCTTCAGGAGGGGGCCTCCATAGTCCGGAAATTAATGACAAGACAGAGCACTGACCTCTGTCATTGCAGACCATTGGACAGGTTCGGGGTCACGATCTTTCTGGTTATTACTGCAGGAGAGCTGCCAGCAGGAGGGGTGGAGGTGTTGCAATACCGTCTCCAGCAACAGGTGCATGAGAGGAGCCTCGCCTTTAACTGCCAGTCTGCTCACCAGTTCTCACCCCTTCCTCCTGCCCTCCTGTGCGCTCTCTGCGATCCTTCCCAGAACCGTTCTGGCTGGCTGTCTGTGCAGCCTTTCCTGAAAGCTTCTCTGTCTCCTCTGTCCTCCCTCTCAGAGCTCATCTCCCTCCAGCTATGGAGGTCACTGCGGGTTCCAGTTCTCCTGGTCGGTCGGTATAGGGCCAGGGACACCGTCCTAGTGCGGAATAGCTCTCCTTGGGCGCGGCCCACAGCGACTCCTCACTGACCACTGAAATGTCGCGGTCGCCACGGGCCTCCCGAGGTTCAGGGACGTGCGTTTAGCGGTGGATCCGCCTCACATCTTACCGCTAGGCTGGGCTATGTAGCCTCAGACGAAGAATTGGATTTTTCCTGGTGTCCCTGCAGCCACCTGTAGCACTAGCACGCAAGCAGTGTTCGGTGGTGGCCTGACGGTACACGGGGGGAGGCTGAGGTTAGCTGTGGGGGAGGCTCCGATTGGTGAGAGGCTGGTGAAGGAGCGAGGAGCCTGGGGGGTGGGATGGAGAGAAAGCGTGGGCAGGGCGTGTTGGGCTCAGTAGAGTTTGAGGCTGACGCTTGATGTTCCGGTGGAGTCGTCCGCTGTGTGGAGCGCGAAGATCGGTGCTAAGTTTTGAGAGGTTGTAGTGGCCTTAGAAAAAGGCAGAGAGAGAGAGAAGGAGAAAAGAGCGTTTTCCCGGGGACGGATAGCGAGGGCTCCGCTCCGTACGTTGTGGTTCATTTGGTGTGGGGAGTTTTGGAGAGCGAGGCGGGCGACGAAAAAGTGGCAAAAATCATTGTCCAGGACTCGAACCGCAGTCGTTGCCATGTGGGAATCCAGCCACCTTAACCTTCACACCATCTGCTGGCGCGAAAAACTATCCTCCTTTAGTCCTTTTGAAAGAAAGCCTGTGGCGTCAACCACATACCCGGAAGTCTGCTGCAGCATAGCCACAAGCTTCGGGGATTCTCACCCATTCCCGCCTGCTATCGACCGCCCTCCAAGCTCCTCCACTCCTTGCTGTCCCTTGCAGCTTACATTTTAGGTCTCACACCAGAATTTCCAAGTCAGCTCCCCAATGAAACACCTAACTTGGTATACCGAAGTTCCTTCCGTTGGCTCAGCATCACGCCTCGGCCTGTAGTAAACCAAGCTGTGCTTACAGAAAGGTCAGGTGGAACCGCATTGTTCGTTCTCTCACATCCAGCTGTTGCTGTTGCTGTTGCTGGAGCTGGAGCTGGAGCTGGAGCTGGAGCTGGAGCTGGAGCTGGAGCCGGAGCCACCGTCTCCGAGCAAAGACCAAAAGCTTCAAAACTCGCTTGGCACTCGGGTTCAGCAACCAACAACAAAAAGTCCCAGTTTGGAAGAGTTCCGAATGTATGTAGATTGGATCACATAGGAGGGGACTTTTTAAAAATAAGGGATTTAAATGATGAGTTTTGGGGGACATACAAATTAAATCCATGCATAGGTTTTTCATAATTCGGTTTTTCTGTGAACTCTTTGAAGCTCTCGCATAGTTCGAACCTGGATCACAGACTCAGTCCTTTGCAGCCCTGGAAACTGCAATGATGAGATTTCAGAGGTTGATATTCTAATCGAAAAATTGCTAACACCATTATTGCCGATGACGATCTTTGTAATGTGGTTTTAGTTCTTCTGATCAAATGGCGTTTTTTGCCTTGTTTCCTTATTCCACGGCACATGGGCTTGCCAGTTACACACACAGAGAACTGTGAGCAGAGAGAAAGCAACTCCCCAGGGGAGGAGGCCACACTGCAGTGTGTTCTCCATTTCTCATCTCAGGATTATGGGCAGGGAAGCACACATGCCCAGCTGTTTTCTGTTTCAAAAAGCAGGTTCCAGGACTGGAGCTTCTCTGAAGCCCAGGTGGGACCCAGCTACCTTAAGGACCGGGGCAGTGGTTGGCCATAAGCACAGTTCTAAGTACTGTATACCTGTTTCGTTTTAAGACAACTTAAATGTGAAGATAGGAATCATTGTTTACCTCGCTGCATGGTTGAGTCAGCTGAGGCATAGGTTAGATAACTTTCCCAGGGTCACAAAGAAATAATTGATAAATACAATATTGAAGTCCAATCACTCTTCACCTTTCTGTCTTATTATACTTGTGGTTAACAATTTTTAAAATAATAGCAACTCCCTCTTCAGCATTTACTACCTGCCAACTTATGCTAAGCACTGACATGCATTACCTCTTGTAATCCTCACAAGAATACTACTGATATGGAAGATGGGCATCAACCCCATTTTAAAGATGGGAAGTTGAGGCTTGGAGTGGCTACAAGACTTGCACAGGGCTGTTCAGGTGGCGAGTGGTGAGATCTCTTGTCCTCGATTCCCCAGTATAGGGAACTGAGCATTTCATCAAGAAGGGCAGGGTCCTCTGAGCTGTGGCCCCTCTGAATCCCAGAGACTCAGAATCCCCTTTCCTCTTCATCCCCCCAGTAACCTATGTCAAATAGGGAAGGAGTCCAACTGCTACGTGAATTCCCATAAGGCTCTGGATGCTATTAGCAAGGTTTGCAGGAGGGAAGCTGGGGCTGGGCAAGGTGACAAGGTAGCAGGTGGGAAGAGATGCATGGGGGTGCGGGATGGCCAATGGGAAGTGACTCTTCTCCCTTTACCCTGCCAATTGAGCCTTGCAGGAAAGAGGTGGGGAACATAAAGCAGACTGAAGAGCTAAGCTGGCTCACCCAAAGGCAGCACTTCCACAAAGTCAAGGTCAGTCCCTGCTCAGATTCTTCACCTCGCCTCTGTACACAGTGCCAAGAAACCAGAAGCTAGAACCCCCTCTGCTTCCTTGCATGCTCTGGGTGCCCTGACTTGAGAGCAGAACTGAGTGGCGTGGGGTGGGGAGGAAGTGTGCTCTGTGCTCTATGCCCCCCACTCCTCTGCTCACTCCCTCTACCTGCTGCTCTTTAATGGCCTGCTGCTCATCACCCAGTCCGAGAAGTGTGTCCAGGAGAAGGAGGGAACCCAGGCTGGGGTGGAGAGGAGGCCTCCAGCTGGACCTCTCTTCTCCTTCTAAATGGCTTCTCCCTTGAGCAGTGGGCAGCATCTACATATTCTGGACTATGTCCATCACTTCCTATTCACACACCCACCATGATCCCCCAATGCCTGGGCTTACCAGACCTTCTAGTCCTGTCTAAACCCCAATGTTCTGAATTTACCTTCTCAGCAACCACAAGAGCCACCCCATTAACCGGCTACTCAAGCTTCCTCCCTGTGAGTTGTGTCTCATTCAGAAAGGCATAGCGTAGCCAGCACATGGTATAATGGTCATAATGATGGAATCCCACATCGTGGACCATGGAGGGTTGAATCTCACACCAGGCATGTGTGTGTGTGCTTTTCCTTTCGTTGTCTCTCTGGTAAGCACATGCACCCTATAGAAAAATATCTCTCAAAAACAAAAACATAAATCAATGGGGGATTCATAGTGGCTGAGGAGGATGGGTAGAATGTCATATTCTGTATGGTGAGGTTCTAGGTTCAAGTGTGGAGAGCTGCCTGAGTATGCTGATCACGTGTGTGTTGTGATAGGGGTGGTGGTGTGATGATCCACAGTAGGTCTGGATCATGATGGAGTACCTGTGGGGAGTCTGTAAGTCTGATTCTCTCTCTCACGGGACAAATGAACTTTGAAAAAAAAAAAGAGAGAGAGAGAGAGAAGGAAAGAAAATCCATGTTGTCCTCATACATCCTCTCCAGTGTGGATCCTGCCTCAACTCCAAGAGGAAATCCTGAGCCAACTATGACCCCTCTGTCTACCCCATCACAGTGGGAGCCTTCCCCACCCCAAGTCTGCTTCCCTGATTTCCAGACACCATATATGAGTCCTGTGGTGAGTATCTCACAGAGGGAGAGGGAAGGAAAAGTGAATCTTCAGAAGACTATGGAGGAGAAGCTTCAATGAGCCTTGATCCCCCTAGTGTAATGTCATCACCTGCTTCCAGAGTGTTCCAGGAACTGTGTTCAGAGCTGTCTACACCTGACAAGACTGAGGACAAAGTCTGGAGTTCTGGGCTCCCTGCAAGTATTTGAACAAGATCCCTGAAGGTGAGGGAGTCTTTCTTTCCTTTATTAATTTTCTTCTTCCTAGAAGGTACTTGCAATCACAAGAGACAGAGAAAGAGAGAGAGAGAGAGAGAAAACATTGATATACTCTCCAACAGGATGTTGTCACACCACAAACCCTTGTCCTCCATTTTTTCATCCTGTTAGGGATATGGGGCACACATGTACATGCACCCAGCATGGTTTTCCAGCCACCTGGGCCTGGGATTTGATCTGAGATAGGCTATGTGGGATCAGGCTCTTCTAATCAGCAGACCCCAGGCTGGTCTATCAATATATACTCTTTCTTTTTATTTTTAAAAGAATTATTTAGGGACCAGCAGGTGGTGGAATTGTGGTACCTGTGTGTGTGTGCGTGTGTCCAAAGTCCATGAGAGAATGAAGGAGAAGAGATTGCAGTGTGGCCATCCCATAGGGGGTTAACTTTTCACTTTGTGTCTCTCCTCTGAGCACACATGCCATATAACAAAAATCTCTCTTCAAAACAAAGCAAAACAAAACAAAAACTACATAAAATAGTTTTAAATTTTCATTTATTATATTATTTTAAGTTTGCTATAGGACACATGTGCTTACCAGACAGAGAGAGAGAGAGAGAGGGAAAGTGAGAAGCAAACCACCAGGTCTGGGACTCAAACCATGGTAAACCATGTGGGAGCCCAGTGTCCTAATCATCATGCTATCTGCTGGCCCCCGATGATTATTTTTATAATTTGCTATAGGGCAGAGATAGATATGGGGAAGGTGAGAAAGCAAGCTACCAGGTCTTACACTCCAACAGTGGTCGGTCATGGGAGAGTCTAGTGTGCTGACAATCATGGCACCTGCTGGTCCCAATATGCTCTGTTCAAGCATGATGACGTGTCCCTAACTGTCTCAGGCTCTGTGAGCCAAACAAAACAAAACTTTCTGCCCTGCCAAAACATCCATTCTACCAGCGGAGGGAGACAATGAAGAGAAAATAAAATGTGTGAGCGAGTGTGAAAATGAGATAGGATGGTGGTAGGTTAGGCGTGCCGTAGGAAAAAACAGAAACGAAACAGTAAACTCCTTTAGAAGGTCTGGAGTTGCAGGGTTGGGTAGAGTTCCCATTTTAAATAGGAAGACTGAGGTGGACCTCAGTGAAAAGCAACATGTGAGCCTGAGGGAAGTGAGCAATTGAAGTACTTGTTATCTGGGGCAGAGTGTTGTCAGCTGAGGAACAGAGGGACCACCATACACACACCAAGTCCAGAAGAATAGCCTCTCGGAAGCATGCGCACATATGCACATGCTGCATTCACACAGACACAGACTTTAGACCTTTCTAGAAGAGAGGAACTGCTTTGAAAGGGCCCACTAGGCACCCTTGGAAGGGTATCTAATACTTCCCACATTCAAAGTGCAGGAGAAGTTGTTGCTGTAGCACGAAGCATGGTGACTACTTGTCTCTTGGGCCCAGGTCAACGTCTTTGTGGGCTGAGTCCCTGCTCGTCATGATTGTCTACACTATTCTGAGTTTTTATCTCCAAATTGCATTGTCCTGGTTATGTCTTCCTAGGCTGTGAATATACAAGGGACATTCATTGACTGAAACTCAGCCAGTTCAGTTTCTGTGGTTACTCTGTCCTAAGCCTCTTACTCTATGGACAACGTAGTCACACTGTCTTCGCCTTTCTGATTACTGTGGGCTCCAGCAGCACTGTCGCTATTGGCTCCACTGTGAGAAAGCTATGTCCTTATTGGTGAATCCAGTGAATGGATGTTTTCTTCCCCGGTGCCAGGCTGTTAGGATCCCAAACTGTGCCTCCATCTCCTCCTACATGAGGGTGAGGGAGCACTGGGGGTACCAGAAGAAGACCCAAAAGCCTCGAGGAGCCTCTGGTGCTGGCGAAGTTTCTTCCTCCTTTCCTGTTCCCCTGTTACTCACACACCAACTGAACAGGGAAGGCCCCAGGAAGCCCCTTCATCCAGCCTGGAGAAAGAGAGACAGGAGCCCAATAGGATGTAGACAGAAGTGAGATGAGTGGGGAAATGAGGCTGCTGTAGTTTTCCA
The DNA here is from genome assembly GCF_000334495.1 of Tupaia belangeri chinensis. Taxonomy (NCBI): domain Eukaryota; kingdom Metazoa; phylum Chordata; class Mammalia; order Scandentia; family Tupaiidae; genus Tupaia; species Tupaia belangeri. The sequence goes on along the minus strand of NW_006159824.1, from coordinate 14,944 downwards.
TGTGCCTCCTCAAAATTCACACCATGAAATTTGGTTTATTGAAAGGGAAGAAACTTGTGGTCAGAAGTAGTTCATGGTTAAGGACGCTGGACTCCCACATTGTAGACTGCAATTCTAATTCCGGACCTGGCCGCTTGCTTTCTTGTGGGAGGCTGCGCACCAGTGAATATTGCCGGTTTCTCAGAGAGCAAACAATTACACAATGACAAAGGCCATGATTGGCTCCCCTTCAAAAACCTCACCTTCAAAACCATACTCTGATTGGCCCCTAGACTCCCTCAGATTTGCATATCCAGCACCTCACGATTGGTCCACAAAGCAACCAATCATAACCCCCCTTTTGCAACCAATCATAACCCACCTTTTACAACCAATCACGGCCCACCAACATGTATATAACCGCCTGGCCCACAGGCGCCAGATGACCCAGAAGAGCCTGAGGAGTTGTAACTCTGCATTGTCTCCAGAAGACCCTGAAGAGCCTGAAGAGTTGTAATACCGCGTTGTCTCCAGACCACCCTTATGACCCTGAAGAGCTGTGGCACCGCGTCGTCTCTGGAAGACCCTGAAGAGTCGTGACACTGCGTCGTCTCTGGACGACCCTGAAGAGTTGTAACACTGCTTCGTTTGTCCTGTCTCTCACTCCTTCCCTCAGGAAACCTGTTCGACTGTCCTCCGGGTTGGGACATTTTCTCTCCTCTCTCCCTTTCTCTCTCTCTCATTTCTCTCTGGTAAAATTAAATTTAAATTTAAAAAGATAGTTAAATAAAATAATTATTTAAAAAAAGAAAACAGTAGAAACTAGGTACCCGTTGATGACATATTGGTTACATCACTGCATTCCTACATGGTCACCCACAGTTGGAGTCCTGGATCCAGTGGCTTGAAACTCATGCTGAGCAAGTGTGCCTGCCTGTCCCAGAAGAGATTCCAGAAAACGTAGAAGGGATTGTGGCATGACCATTCCCTGAGGAATGATTTCTTGCTTTTTGTCTCTCCATCTTATGAGTGCAAATGCCCTATAGCAAAATATCTCTAAAATAATAAATAAAAGGGTAGACACTTAATCCAACTATGAGAATGAGAGGTGGAGCCTTTATGAAGCACTTAGGATCAGATAACCTCATCTGGTTAAGGCTCCTATGATCCACTCCTAATAACCTTAAAAAACGGATAGGCAGGCCAGCAGGTGGCATGGAGATTTTGGTGGTTGGATACCACAGTCCTGGACCTGACAGCTGAAAATCATGCTAGATTCGTGTGTGTGCATGCCCAAGATCCTGACAGGAGAATAGAAGAGACGGAAATGTAGCATGGCCTCCTCCCCACCCCAGTGCAGGTGATTTCTCACTTTCTGTCTCTTCTCTTTCTAGGTCTCTCTTGGGTAAGCACACATGACCCATAGCAAAAAAAAAAAAAAATGAAAAGAAAAGAAAAGAAAAGTAAACAAAGACAGAGAGAGAGACATAGTCATATGTAAACTCTTGACATTTGATGCCCTATGTCACCCTGGGACTCTACAGATCCCCACAAGAAGACGATTCTTTTACTCTAGGTCTCCAGAACCACAAGATATATAGCCTATTCTATTCTTTTTTGAGAAGTTTTTGCTATAGGGCACGTGTGCTTGCCAGAAAGACAGACATAGACAGAGAGATAGAAAGTGGGAGGGGATGGTCATACCACAATTGTTTTCTCCTCCATTCTCCTCTCAGGATTCTGGGCAGGGAAGTAGATGTACCCGGCGTGAGTTTAAGTCACTGGGTCTGGGACTCGAACCTTGGTCAACTACATGGGAGTCCAGTGACATGGCCATTATGCCAACTACTGGTCCCTAGCCCGTTCTTTATAAATCACCTAGACTCAAGTAGTTTCTCATTAACAACAGAATACAGGCTAAAACAGAGGTCCTATGGGGTCTCAGGTGTTGGGGATCATGGTGGGTGTGGGAGTTAGTGGGGAACTCTGGAGCATCAGAAAAAAAAAAAAATCAGAGGTTGCGGCAACAGAGCATTTGACGGTCTGGGTCACTCCTTTGCCAAGCCCTGCAATGGCTGTTCATATTCATCAGAATATGAAGCAGAGTCCCATAGGATCTGCAAGGACCCACATGATCTGGACCCTGTCACTTCTATGACCTTATTTGCTCTCTCCCATGTTCTTGCTCCCTCTGGCCACTCTGGTTCCCCTACAGTTCTTCAGTCACACACTAGGCTGCAGGACCTTTTGCACTGGCTTCTGCTTCCAACTAGAATACTCTGCCCCAGATAATAAGTACTTCAATTGCTTACTTCCTTCAGGCTCACATGTTGCTTCTCACTGAGGTCCACCTCAGTCTTCCTATTTAAAATGGGAACTCCACCCGATCCTGGAACTCCTGACCTTCTAAAAGAATTTACTGTTTTATTTTTGTTCTTTCCATAGCACTCCTTACCTAACACCATCCTATACAATTTTCACAGACACATGCATATTTTATTTTATTCTTCTTTGTCTCCTTCCTCTGATAGAATGGATGCCTTGGCAGGGCAGGAAGCTTTGTTTTTGGCTCACAGGACAAAGAACAGCCAGGGACACTTCATCAGTGCTTGAACAGTACCTATTGGTGCCAGCTGGTGGTATGGTTGTCAGGGCACTAGACTTGTGCATGGTGGACCACTCACTGTTGGAGTCTTGCACCTGGCGGCTTGCTTTCTCCACTTCCTCCTATCTTTCTCTGCCCTATAGCAGATTTTAAAAAATAATCATTGTAGGGGGCCAGCAGGTAGCATGGTGGTTTGGACACTGGACTCCCACATGGTTGACCATGATTTGAGTCCCATACCTGGAGGCTCACTGTCCCACTATTTCTCTCACTCTCTCTGTCTGTCTCTGGTGAGCATGTGTGCCCTATACCATATTTAAAATGATATAATAAATAAAATTAAATAAAAAATTATTTCTGTTTTTAAGAGATTTTATCGATTATTTGTTTTGTTTTGTTTTTAAAGAATTATTTTATTTAACCTTATTTATTTATTTACTTTAATTGACCAGAGAAGAACAGAGAGAGAGAGAAAGTGAGAAAGCAAGCCACTAGGTCCAAGACTCAAACCGCGGTCGTCCATGTGGGAGTCCAGTGCCCTTAATCATAACAACACCTGCTGGCCCCCTTAAACAAATCTTT
>NW_006159824.1:8330-11724 GCF_000334495.1 Tupaia belangeri chinensis | reverse complement strand
CAGAAAAAAGAAAAGAAAACCCCAATCCCACGTGGTGACCCTGGTTACAATACCCAGCCTGGTTATGCCGAAATATGCTGGGCACACGCACAAGTAAGTACCCAAGATTGAATGGGCTGGAGGAAGGGGGTGGTCACAGTGTGACCAGACCCTGTGGAGGGTGCTTCTCTTTCTCACACACACTCTCATGTGGGTGTGCATGTGAACTATAGTAAATAAAGAAAAAAATAATGGAAAATGGAATTAAAGTACGAATTTATTTTGGTGCAAAAAAAAATTTGAAATCCATGCATGTTCTTTTCTTTTCTTTTCTTTTCTTTTCTTTTCTTTTCCTTTTTCTTTTCTTTTCTTTTCTTTTTAAGTTTAATTCTTCCAATCAGACAGACAGCATCCACAGAGGGATACCATGCCATGATCATGCCCGATCAACAGCACACATGAGAGCAGCATACTCAGTCAGCTCTCGACACATGAACCCAGAACATCCCCATGCAGAGTATTATTGCAGGGACCAGCTCAGCATGAACACTCTCTGAGTGGGGAAGGCTGTGGATTAGAAATAGACGCAATAACAAACACACGAAGACACACAGGTATAGAAAAGCGAGGATCGGGTGGGCACAGCTTCTCTGATGGAGAAGTTGGGACCAGAACCAGTCAGGTTTTTTTAAACGGCAGAAAATGGGGAAGGGGAAAATGGGATGCAAAAGGAATGGGGAAGAAGGAAGTGGAATGCAAAGAGAATAAGGGAGAAGAAATCAGAATGCAAAGCCAGTTGTTTTTGGACATAAATCGTCTGAAGATGTGAAAACGACTGGCCCCATATAATTTCTCTGACCCTTTTTGGGGGGACAATCTGATAAACACATGTGACTATCTTTAGCTAGATACTGGGCAGTATCCGAGTATTGGGTATCAACAACAACAGAAGACAACCATTGACAACAGGCAGATACCGCTTTCGTATGTAGATGCTTCTTAATCACCCTGGTAGAGTATCTTAGCCCTGCTAGAGTAGTTTAAGGAAGCAAGTTCCTGCATGTGTCTACAGGCCACATGTTTTAATCACATGTTTTCAGATTGGCTGCTCTCCACATATTAGGTTCTACGAATCCCCACCCGGCTCTCACTCATCACCACTTGTGTTTCTGTTTGTTTGTTTTTGAGAGGTTTTTGCTATAGGGTGTGTGCGCAAGTCAGAAAGCCAGAGAGACAGAAAGCGAGAAATCACCCCCCAGGAGGGATAACCACGTCGCAATCCCTTCTCCTTCATTCTCCTCTTGGGATCCAGGACATGCACGCACACGAACCCGATGTGAGTTTAAGCCACCGGGTCTGGGACTTGGACCGAGGTCAGCTACATGGGAGTCCATCGACATAGCCATTACACTAACTTCTGGTCCCTGTTTTTTAGTGTTTTTTTGTTTTTTTTTTGTTTTTTTTTTTTGAGAGAGATTTTTCTCTATAGGGTGCAGGTGCTCACCGGAGAGACAGAGAAAGAAAAAGTACACATACGCATGTCTGGTATAAATTACAAGTGTCCTCAAACCACGGTAGATCATACGAGAGTCAAGCATCGTGACCATTATGCCATGTGCTGGCCTCACTATGGGTGTTTCTGAAGGAGACACGACTCAAAGAAAAGAAACTTAGGGTAGTAGGTGGGTGGGGCGGCCCCCACTGGTTACTGAAAAAGGAAAGGCAGAACATCGGGGTTCAGATGGGTCTAGGAGGCCAGCAGGGTCCAGGCGCTGGGGGATTATGGTGGGCGTGGGGATAGGAAGTGACGGACATAGTCCAGAACATATAGGTGCTGCCCACTGCTCAGGGGAGAAGCCCTTTACAAGAGAGCAGAGGTCCAGCCTGAGGCCTCTTCTCTACCCCAGCCTGGGCTCCCTCCTTCTCTAGGACACACCTCTTGGGCTGGGTGATGAGCAGCAGGTCATTAAAGAGCAGCAGGCAGAGGGAGTGAGCAGAAGGGTGGGAGGCATAGAGCGCAGAGCACACAAGGAAGCAGAGGGGGTTCTGGCTTCTGGCTTCTTAGCACTGTGGAGGAGAGGTGAAGAATCTGGGCAGGGACTGACCTTGGCTTTGTGGACGTGCTACCTTTGGGTGAGCCTGCTTAGCTCTTCAGTTTTCTTCATGTGCCCCACCTCTCTCCTGCATGGCTTTACTTCATGTGCCCCACCTCTCTCCTGCATGGCTCAATTGTCAGGGTAAAGGGAGGAGAGTCACTACCCATTGGCCATCCCCTACCTCCAACCTCCTCTTTCCACCTGCTGCCTTGTCACCTCTCCCAGCCCCAGCTTCCCTCCTGCACACCTCGCTAATAGCATCCAGAGCCTTATGGACATTCACCTGCCAGGTGGACACCTCCCCTGTTTGGCACAGGAAATGGTGGGAATGAAGAGAAAAGGGGACTCTGAGTCTTTGGGATTCAAAGGGGCAACAGCTCAGAGGACCCTGCCTGGCTTGGTGAAACGCTAAGTTTGGGTTTTCCCTGGACTGGAGAACCGAGGACAAGTGCCCTCAACACTCACCACCTGCACAATCCTGTGCAAGTCTTGTAGCCAGCCTCAACTTCCCATCTTTAAAATAGGGGTAATGCCCACCTTCCATATCAATAGTATTCTTGTGAAGATTGCAAGAGGTAATGTATGTCAAGTGCTTAGTATAAGTTGGCAAGAGGTAAATAACAGAGAGTGTTGTTATTATTTAAAAAAACATTAACCACAAGTATAATGAGGGAGAGGTGAAGAGTGAATGGACTTCAATACTGCATTGTCAAGTATTTTTTTGTGACCCAGGAACCTATGCCTCGGTTGACTCAACTATGCAGTGAGGTAAAAAATGGTTCCTATCTTCACAGAGTTGTTGGTAAAATTAAACAGGTACATAGCACTTAGAACTGTGCCTAAGGCCAGTTGTTAGTGGCCAGTTGTTAGTACCGTACTTAAGGCAGCTGGATCCTACCTTGGCTACAGGAAAGCACCAGTCTTGAAACTCGCTATTTAAAAAATAAAAAGAATTATTATTATTTTATTTAACTTCATTTATTTTAATTTGACCATAGAGAGACATATCAAGAGATATATGTAGAGAGAAATAAAGTGTGAAGATAAGCCACCAGGTCCAGGACTCCAATCTTGGTTGACTCCATAGGAGTCCAGTGCCCTTAAGTTGCAAGCAACCAGCCACTGCGAACCTGCTTTTTTTGGGGAGAGGTTTTTGCTATAGGGCGCGTGCGCTCGCCAGACAGTGAGAGACAGAGAGACAGAAAGCAAGAAATCACCCCCCTGGGGAGATGGTCAGGCCGCAATCCCTTCTCCTCCATTCTCCTCTCGGGATCTTGGGCATGCACGCACACGTGCCCGGCGTGAGTTCTAAGCCACCG
>NW_006159824.1:0-7306 GCF_000334495.1 Tupaia belangeri chinensis | reverse complement strand
CCCCCCAAGTGGGGGGCGGCGGGACAGGCCATTCCGGCGCGCGACTGCGCTGCGGGGGCGTGAGCCCCCCCCCAACCTGCTTTTTGAAACACAAAACACGCTGGGCCTGTGGGCTGCTTCCCTGCGCAAAATCCCGAGATGAGAAATGGAGGACACATTACAGTGTGGCAGCCTCCAGTAGTGTGGGTTGCTTTCTCTCTGCTTATCTCTCTCAGTGTGTGTGTACCTGGCAAACGCATGAGCCCTGACGTGAGAAAACAAATAAAAAAAAACACCATTTGACCAGAAGATCTAAAACCACATGTTAGAAACATCTTTATCAGCAACCACGGTGTTACCAATTTTTGTTTCACCGGTTTATCCACCTCTGAAATCTCATCATTGCAGTTCCAGGGGGCTGTAAAGGACTGAGCGAACCTGTGATTCAGGCTCCAAATATGCGAGACCTTCAAAAAGTCACTGAAAAGAAGGATTATGAAAAAGCTATGCACAGATTTCAAATTTCGTACCCCGAAATAAACTCATAATTTAATTCTCTTCATTTTTAAGAAGTCCCCTCGCATGTAATCGAAGCTACATCTCTTCAGAGTTCTTCCCTGCTCCCCCCCCCCGTCCCCTTTTTTTTAATGAACCAGAGTACCAAGCCAGTGTCGCAACGACTGGGCTTTGGTGGGACACTGTGGCTCCAACTCCTGCTCCAGCTGCAGCTCCAGCTGAGTTCCGGTGTTAGAGAATGCACCATGTGTTTCCAACTGTCCCTTCTGTAACTGCTGTCTGGGTTTACACACAGGCCGAGGCATGATGCTGAGCCAACGGAACCAAGTTCGCCCATGTGAGGTATTTCAGTGGGGAGCAGACGCAGAAATTCTTGTGTGAGCCACTAAATGGAAGCAGCAAGGGACTAGGAGAGGAGGAGCTCGGAGGGAAAGTAACAGCGTCCGGGCTGGGCGAGAATCCCTCACTCTTGCTTGTTAGCTGAAGCACTTCCGGGTATGCTTGCCTGATGTCACAGCACTTCTTTCAAGAGGGATAAAAGAGAGACAGCGAGCGCGCCGGCAGGTGGCGTGAAGGTTAAGGTGCTGGATTCCCACATGGCTAACGACTGCGGTTCGAGTCCTGGACAATGTTTTTTCCTTCTTCACCAACGTTTTGTGCCCTTCTCCTCACTCCGACTCTCTCGCGCCAAAACGCCACACAACTAACCCTCTGCCACTTATGGAGCCCTCATTATTCCCCTAAAAGAAGGGATGGAGCCTTTCGCTCTCTCACTACCTGTGTCTCTCTACAGCCACTGCAAACAGCCAGCACAAACACAAAACTTACCACCAACCTTCACGCTCCACAGCGCATAACGCAACCCAAACATCGCGCTTTACTCTCAAACTCAACTTAGCTGCCAGTTAAAGGCCAGTCTCCGCTCATCTATCTGGTGCTGATGGTGGCGATGGCAACACAACCCCAGCCGGCAGCTCGCCTGCAGCAGTGGCCAAAAAGTTGGGCCCCCTTAGCCCATTGAATGATCCGCACTGAGAGAGGTCAGTGCCCTGTCTTGTCATGGATTTCCCGACTATCGAGGCCCCAGTGAAGAGGAGCAGGATGCAGCGGAGAGAGCACATACTGACTTCCAGACAGAGGATCTCGACACCCAGCGTGACTTTCCATCCTGGCCCCCATGTCCCTCCCCAGGTCTGGCGTTCTTGGCCTTTCCTAAGCCTGTTTAATGTTCATTCCCCTCCCTCACCCACCACCATGCCGCCTGGACCGATGGACAGAGAATCATTGAGAGATTGCCCCGCCCCCTCCCCTTCTACCAAGCCTGAGAGGAGGAGGTGGCAGGAAGCCACCCAGAGAGACAGTGAGGGCACAGAGCACTGGGAGGGACCCTCTGGAGGCTGTACACGGTGCGGCCAAGGTAAATGCTGGGCAGTGAGGGAGAGAATTCAGGATCAACCAAGTTACGTTTTTGCACTCTGCACCTGGCTTCCATCACTCACCCCCACTTCTGTCTCCCTTACCCCATTCCATTCCTGTCTTCCCCCCACTAGAGATACTGTATGCCCACATCCTAGAGCAGTGCCAGGCACACAGAAGGCACTCAGTAAATATGTGCATTGAACTAAGCTCAAAGATGACTGGTCAGGAAAGGGCCATTATTGCTGGCTGACTGCCCTTTTTCTTCTTGCTGCATCTTCACCCCCTGCAAGACTCCTAGCTGCTTTGCCCTGGCTTCTACATTTTTCCAACATTTATTTTTTCTTGTTTTCACTGGAAAGCATATTTGCTTGCCAGAGAGAAAAAATAAAGTGGGAAGTTACCACCAAGAGTAGTTGACAATGCCACAATTCTTTCTCCATTCTATTTTAGGGATTTGAGCAGACATAAACTTGTATATCTTCCAGTGTTAAGACTCGAAGCTACCATTGGACATGTGAGATCAAGCCAGTTCCATCACTATGCCACCAGGCTGGGCTCTCTCAAGTTTTATAATTTATCTTTTCCATGAACAAGAAAGAGAGAGAGAGAGCGAGTGAGAGACCCCCAGCAGGGTCACATCTCAATTCAACCCAGCGTCAGCCAGCCTGGACACAGAGCCGTACACCTCGTGTGCACGGGGAGCCCTTGGGATGTGAACTTAAGACTCCTCTCATGGGTCGACCTGTGTACCCACTATACCCCTATTGGGCCCCTACCCTGTATTCTTCCCTGGCCTGTGTCATCCCTGACCCACAGCAGTTGCAAACTAATAGCCACCACCCCACTGCCTTAGAGCCTTTAGGAGTTGAGTGGCCAGCATATTCCTAGTCAGGCCAGCAGGTTGCATGGTGGTTAGGACACTGTACTCCCACATAGTTGACCATAGTTCGTGTCCCAGATCTGGTGTCTCACTTTCTCACTTTCCCTCTCTCTTTCTCTGTCTCTGATGCGCACGTGTCCTATACCATATTTAAAATAATATAATAAATAAAGTTAAATAAATAACTCTTTCTTTCTTTCTTTTTTTTTTTGTTTTTCAAGAGTTTTTGTGGCATCAAGGGGGTATGGACACACAGCAATTCCTTATCCTCCATTCTTCTCTCAGGATTTTGGGCACGCACACACATGTACCCAGTGTGTTTTAAGTTGCCGGGTCTGGTACTCGAACCTCAATGGACTATGTGGGAGTCCAGCGACATAACAATTCTACCATCTGTTGGTCACTAGACAAATCTTTTAATAATGAAACGATGAGGGATCCAGCAGTTAGGTAATGGCTATGTCGCTGGACTCCCACGTAGTCGCCACGTAGTCGCCCACGGTTTGCGTCCCGGACCCGGTGGCTTAAAGCCCACGCCGGGCGTGTGTGCCTAAGATCCCCAGAGGAGAATGGAAGAGAAGGGATTTAGGCGTGGCCATCCCCTCTGTGGGGGGGGGGGGGGGTTTCTCGCTTTTTTTCTTTCCTGCACGACCACCCCGCCAATAAGAAAAACCCTTCAAAAAAAAAAAAAAAAAAAAAAGAATGAAAAGATGAGCCAGCAGGTTGTATGGTGGTTGAGGGCGCTGGTCTCCAACAAGGCCATCCACGGTTTGAATTCCAGACCTGGCATCTAGCTTTCTCTCTCCCCCACCACCTCTCTCTGTCCCTCTCTCCGGTCAAATCAAAATGAAATGAATGAATAAATGAAGTTAATAAAATAATTGTTTTTAAAAACCATAAAAATAAAGAGCATCATTGACAGACCAGACTGGAATCTGGTGGTTAGAGGAGCCAGATCCCACATAACCTACCTCAGATCAAATCCCAGACCCAGGTGGCTGGAAAACATGCTGGGTGCATAGGCTTGGATTTTGGAGGAGAAGGGTTTGCCATATGACCATGTCCTGTTGGAGAGTATTTTCATGTTTTCTCTCTTGTTCTCTGTCTCTGGGGATTGTATGTACCCTCTAGGAAAAAAAAAAAAAACCCAGAAGAATGAATAATTGAAAGACTCTCTCCTCTCTGACTTTTAGGGTTCTTGTGCAGATGGTTAAGGGGGGTCCGGGACTCCAGACTTTGGCTCTCAGTCTTGTCAGGTGTAGACAACTCTGAACACAGTTTTTTGGGAACACTCTGGGAGCAGGGGGTGGATCAAAGCTCATTTTAACTTCTCCCCCATGTTCTCCTGAAAATTCACTTTTCCTTCCCTCTTCCTCTGTGAGATACTCACCAAGACCTCATATATGGTGTGCGGAGAGCACAGAAGGGTATTTGGAGAGCAAAGCTCCAGTTTGACCTAGTGGGGATAGAGGGAGGGTTCATAGTTGGCTCAGTCCAAAGAGGAGAGGTCATGTGAGGGTCACATGATTTTTCTCTCTCATGATTTTTTTTTTTTTTTTGAGAAGTTTTTGCTATGGCTCGCCAGAGACAGAGACAGAGACAGAGAGACAGAAAGTGAGAAATCACCCCCCAGGGGGGATGGCCATGCCGCAATCCCTTCTCCTCCAACAGGGAGCCCATGCCATGACCCACACCCTGCTTTACCATCCTCCATCACCAGCACACATGTGACCAACATACTCAAGCAGCTCTCCACACTTGAAACGGGAACCACCCTGTTCAGAGTATTATGTTCTACCAATCCCGTCACAGCAATCCCCCACGCAACAATCCCTTCTCAGTCCCTAATCGCTATTGTTTGTTTGTTTGTTTGTTTGAGACAGATTTTTCTCTATAGGGTACATGTGCTCACCAGAGTGACAAAGAAAGGAAACACACACGCACACACACTTCCAGGTCCAGGACTCAAGCCATGGGCGACCATGTGGGAGTCAGTGACATGACTATTATGCCATGTGCTGGTCCTACTAAGTGTGTTAATCACTGAGACACAATTCACAGGGAGTAAGCTTGGAGTAGTCAATGCTTAGGGTGGCCCTGGTGGTTGCTGAGATGGGAAAGACAGAACATCAGGGCTCAGATGGATCTAGAAGTCAGTGGGGTCCAGGCCTCAGAAAGTACACTGTAAAAACAGAATATGAAAAACCTACACATGGATTTCAAATTTTGTGCCCCCAAATAAACTAATAATTAATTTCCTTAATTTTTAAAAAGTCCCCTCACATGTGACCCAAGCTACATTTCTTAGGAATTCTTCCCTGGCACTTACATTTTTATTTATTTGTTTATTTGTTTGTTTGAACTGGAGTGCCAAGTGAGCGTTCAAGCTATTGGATTTTGCTGAGCAACTGTGGCTCCAGCTCCAGCTCCAGCTCCAGCTCCAGTGTAGAGAAAGAACAATGCGTTTCCACCTGTCTTTTCTGTAAGCCCATCTGAGTTTACTATGGGCATGATGCTGAATCAGTGGAACCAATGTCGCCCTAGTTAGGTATTTCACAGGAGAGAGGACTTGGAAATTCATTGTGTGAGCTTTGAAATGTAAGCCGCAAGGGACAGGGACAGGAGTTGATTCCGGGGAGGTCAGTAGCATCCGAGAAGAAGTGAAAATTCACAACTCTCGCGAGTTAGCTGAACCACTTCCGGGTATGTGTAACTGATGGCATAGCATTTCTTTCAAGAAGGCTAAAAGAGACGGCACTGTCGCGTCGGCAGGTGGCGTGAAGGTTAAGGTGGCTGGATTCCCACATGGTAACGACCGCGGTTCGAGTCCTGGACAATGCTTTTTTTAGTCTGTCTTCCGCCTTTTCGCCTTCTCCACATATCTAAGGCCTACCGCCTGTTAGGCTCTCCAAAACCACCCTCACCTACTACACCGCAATGTACCCAGCCCTCACTACCTCCCTCTGGGAAGACTTTTTTTTTTTTTTTTTTTTTTTCGCCACAACATCCACGGCCTAACACCAAACTCCACGCTCCATACAGTGCTTAACTCAACCCAAACATCACGCGTCAGACTCAAACGCAACTCAGCCCACCACGTCCTGCTCAGGCTTTCCTTCTTCATTCCACCCTCCAGGCTCTTTGGCTCCTTCACCAGCCTGGAGGCATACGGGAGCCTCCCCCACAACGCAACATCAGCCTCCCCCGTGCACGGCCGGGCCTCCACCGCACACTGCTTCAATGCTAGTGCAACAGGTGCGTGCAGGGACCCCAGGAAGATTCCAATACTTCGTCCGATGCTCCATAGCCTAGCCCAGCCGTAAAATGAGAGGAGGAGCCACAGCTAAACGCACGTCCCTGGACGTCGGGAGCCCGGGGAAACGCGAAACTTTAGTGGTCAGTGGGATGGAGGCGGCTTCCGTGCCAGTTGTCTGGAGATCCAGAGCCAGAGTTGCGCCGTGGGGGCGTGGGAGGCGAGCACGGAAAACCGAGACAGCCCAGCAAGGAGCCGGGGTGAGCTCCTGCTGCGGGAAGCAAGAGTTGCTGTGGGCCGCGCCCTCCAGCTTCAGCAGTTCTGTGTGTCTGGCTGAGAGCCGGAGGACTGCGGGGCGGAGGGGCGGAGGGGCGGGGCCCGGCCTGGGCCTGGGCCCTTGTGCAACCCCGACCCGTAGTCCGGCCAGATCAGGCAGGGGAAGTTGAATCGCGTTCTGGTGGTTGAACGCAGCGTTCAGGAGGAGCGAACCTCCGCGATTTCTGACACGTTGCTTCTAGGTCTGACCCGAGACGCTCTGGGGCTGCTGGAGGGCCGAGGAGCGTGCTAAGACCAAGAACCGGGGCTGCAGGAGGCCTCCAGGTATAGGTTGACCTGTAGGAGCCAGAGGAGAGCTACTCCGCACCAGGAAGGTGCTCCTGCTCCTGTACTGGCGGATCCAGAGAACTGGCACCCGCAGTTACCTCCATAGCTGAAGGGAGATGAGCTCTGATAGGGAGGACAGAGGAGACAGAGAAGCTTTCAGGAATGGCTGCAGAGACAGCCAGCAAAACAGATTCTGGGAGGATTTCAGAGAGGAGACAAGAGGGTAGGAGGAGGTGAGAACTGGTGAACAGGCTGAGAGTTAAAGGTCCTATCATCCACCTGTTTGTTGATCCTGGCGGGGATAGCAACACCTCCGGCCCCAGCCAATGGCCAGAAAGATGGTGACCCTGAACCAACGCAATGGTCTGTACTGACAGAGATTGTCAGTACTCTGTCTTGTCATTGATTCCCCGATTCTGGAGGCCACCGTAAAGAGGAGCAGGTTGTGGTGGAGAGACTAATACTGACTCAGAGAGAGAGGCTACCAACATGCATATAGGCTGGTTCCCCACCGTGGCCCCAAAGTCCCTCCCCAGGCCTGGCGTGCTTGGCCTTTTCTAAGCTTGTTTATGTTCATTCCCCTCCCTCACCTACCACCATGCCTACTGGGCCGATGGACAGGGAATCATTGAGAGATTGCTCCCCATGTCCCCTCC
>NW_006159823.1:1698-2227 GCF_000334495.1 Tupaia belangeri chinensis | reverse complement strand
AATACTCATAATTACACAGGACTAAATGAATTAATAACTGATTATCCACTTAGGAATTTTTGAATGAATATTTATTCAGTAACACTGTGTTTTCAGAAAGAAGGCACTCCTTTGTCATCCTCATCACTCTGGCCTTGCTGCCAATAAAAACAGAGTGCAGAGCCAGCCTTGACTGAAGCAAGAACTGCACACGGCATCTCCCCAAGGTATACCTCTACAAATGAGGTCTTTCAGTACACAATGTGTTGCTTCACCCTGAACTCCACCCCATACCAAGCAAGGGTGTCATGCTGGCCATGACTAGGGACCATACATGTTTCTTTAGGTCGACCTTAAGACCCAGAATCTTCCAGCTCATAATTGGTGCTTTGCCTCAACATCGGCTACCAAGAAAACTGGGGTGTTATACTGACCTTGAAGAGGATTTACACTGCACTTCATTCAAGGTATGCTGTGGGACCCAGAGCCATCCAGTCCAGGTCAGGCTTCTTTAACCCTACCTCTGTCCCCAAAAGAGCTGGAATGTGGT
>NW_006159823.1:0-1525 GCF_000334495.1 Tupaia belangeri chinensis | reverse complement strand
GCAACAGAGGCAGTGAACCCTACCAGACCTCACTGTGTTGTGCACCTCAGTTCCCACCAGGTATGACTTGAGACCTGGATCATTCTAGCCCTTGTCAGGCTGATGGGACTGACCTCCACTGCCTACATAGCTAGGTTGTTGTGCCAGTCTTGACCAGTGTGCATACCACAGTTCCCATCAGGTCTGTCTGTAAAGCCAGAGCCTTCTATCCTGACCCTCTAATCACCTAATCCTAAAATATTACTTGAAATCTCTAATGCCAACCCCAAACCATAATTTCAAACATCAAACGCCAACCCCTAGCTCTTAACTCCTACATATAACCCTAACACTATCCCTTAATCATAACCCTAACCCTAACCCTAGCACTATCCTTAAACTCTAATCACCTAATCCTAAAATATTACTTGAAATCTCTAATGCCAACCCCAAACCATAATTTCAAACATCAAACGCCAACCCCTAGCTCTTAACTCCTACATATAATCCTAACACTAACCCAACCATAAACCGAAATTCAATCACAATCCTTACCTACCGTCTCTGGTAGCCTTCAGGCTGCGGCTCAGTACTGGACATCACTACGCAGATGTTCAGCATCCAATAGCCAGCAGTGCTCTTTAGTGCACAGAGAGAATCTCCTGTGGTCACTGAGGTGCCTGCTGGGAAGAATTATAGACACAAAGTTTCACAAGTGAGAAGGGGGTCCACCTATATGACATTCATATGACATTCATTAGAGATGGGAAGACAAACCTCTGTGGTTAGCTGATACAAAGCTCCCCCTGATGGCTATCATGGGTAATACAGGACAAGGTGTGGGATTAGCTGAGGCTGACCTTGACCTGCTGGACAGAGGAGGTGGTAGAAGATAAAATCACACTAACAGAACTTAAAACACCCTCCTGGATGTCCGCTGGAATCCATCAACTTTAGGGTTAATATTTGGTAACTTCTCTGTAATCAGATGGACTCTTAAGACCTAAGGATGCATGATAATGGTTGTCCTGGGTGTGTTATCTTAGCCGATTATGGGAATAACTGGGAAGTTGCATTACCAGACTAAAAAAATTTCTCTAGGACTCAAGATGAGAAAATGACGTATTCATAACACTACTAAATAAGGTCAAATAACAGTGATGATGATTACGTGGAACTAATGAGATCGAGCTTCCTCTGTTGACAATAGACTAGTATTTCAGTATTCTAATGTGGTCTTCTGACACAGCTAGCTGATTTAAACCTGCTACTGCTGGCTCTTAGGTTTGGTACAGAAAAGGTGTGTGGTTAGCTAAGGTTAAGCTCCCTCTGCTGACCATAGTCCAGTGTTTCAGTAGTTCTAATGTGATCAGCTAACACTGATAACAGTCAAAGCTCCCCATTCTATTTGTTGTTTTACAGGATAAAGCATGTTTGTACCTAACCTTAAGCTCCCTCTAGTGGCCAAAGCAAGAGCTTTATTAGTGCTTAATAGGCTGTGCTGACTGATAGCGGAGTTAAAGTCCTTGGGTGTGGCGCAGAAAAA
>NW_006159822.1:2187784-2188450 GCF_000334495.1 Tupaia belangeri chinensis | reverse complement strand
TTGCCTGCGCGGTGGCCACTGGAATCCCAGGTCTGTGCTCAGCCCTGCCCAGCCCTGGCCGATGTCAGGAACCCCCAGAGGCTGGGCTCTGCTAGAGCTCCCCAGTCTCCCTTATCCTTCCCAGGCTCTTCATAGAGGTGCCTGGTGTGAAAGGCAAGGTTTGGGCAGCGTCCCCCTCTGGATGCCAGCCCCCTTCCCTGCCCCAGCCCATGTAGGGGTGCTGGCCTGATCCCCTCTGCTGTAAGGGACAGATGAATGGACAACTGCTGCTCCACCCACATCTCCTCCGGCCGTCCCCCCAGGTTCCCTTCCCCATCTTCTAATGAGCTGTCCCTGAGACTCATGGAGACCTGCCCTAGGCACGGGCACTGCTTTGCCCTCACTCTTAGTGAGCCAGGAAGAGCTGGGGTTTCTTTTTTTTTTCTGTTGAAAGTAATTATTTATTTCATTTTACTTCTTATTAGTTTTTCAATCTGACCACAGAGAGAGAGAGAGAGAGAGAGAGAGAGAGAGGGAGAGAGAGAAAACACGCCGCCAAGCACACGACTCAAGTTGGCCATGTGGGATCCCAGTGCCTTAACTTCCATGACACTTGCCGGCTTCCAAAATTGTATTTTTTAAAAGCCTGTTTAAAAGAAAGCTACTGGTTCTATTTAAAGATCCACA
>NW_006159822.1:2182833-2187771 GCF_000334495.1 Tupaia belangeri chinensis | reverse complement strand
CCCAATCCTTGGGGCTGAATTTGTTTCAGAACATAGCATTTTTCAAATATAAGAAAGTAATAAAGTACATAGATCAAATACAATATAATACTCCAGCACTGTCTAAGTTGGCATCTCATAATCAACACACAATAATTCTGGAATAAAATGAATATTCACAAAAGTGAGATAAATGGAAAGACTACATATAAACTCACATCTGTTCCAGGCAGGTTTTGATACCAAATGACTTCAGGTTAGATCAAGTTTTCCTGTCAAATGAATTACTGTGTATGTGTGTTCTGTGTGTGTGTGTACTTGGACTGTTTCAAAATTCAAAAATAATGTTTATAAAAATTATGTCAATTTAAAATGGGATATATACTAACAGGAGCTCCTTCTACAAAGGTCTAATAAAATCTGTGATCTTTAGAGTAGGATAGTAAGCTCTGAAGGAAATGAACTAGACAAAGAATCTTAGACATGGAAACAACCCATCTGAGGTAAGAATGTCCTTTTCCATGACTCACTCTCAATTGTTCAGTGTCACTTCAGTAATAATGAAAGTTCACATTTTAATGAATTAGCTGTTGTACCCAAAGGGACAAAGCCACATTTTCAAAGCTGGGCTTGATAATCGAACACTTTTTCTTTTCTACATCATGTATTATTTCTGTTTTTCTAGATGCTTTTTTAAATATAGACAAGGCTATTCAAATTTCATTTTCAAAAACATCTATGGTCTGATGTCAATGAATTATTCAGGCTGGTAAATACTCTCTTCACATACTGATAAGGCTGAAAGCGAACAGCTGAGGTAATTTAATGCTGAGGAGGCAGTACCAGATGTTGCTGAAAATACAATATAACATCATCGAATAATCCCCTCTCTGTTGAGGATTTGCCTCTTGCCCCAGTTTGTCCTAATTTGTAAGCTTGAGAATGTTAATTCTACTCTTCACATCTTTAGCTAAGCTCCTAAGGGACTTCTGCCTATTCACTGCTTCTTCTCTGAATCTTAATGAATTCTGACATTGACCTTGTATCTGACTCATGATTCATTCATTCAACAAATTCAAAACCAGTTTGCTAGGTTCTGAAATGAAAAAGTGGGCTCATATGGCTCCTGTTTTCCCTATCCTATTTCTACAAGAATCACAGCTCTGTACAGACACACACAATACGTAACAGCTCCACGCTATTCGTTTAATCTATATATGTAAGCATTCACATTCAACCTGACCCGGAATGATAACTTTTCAAAGTTGTCAACCTGAAAATGACCATGGAAAGCTGATTCCTTTCCTTATGCCTATTCAAAGAGTAATATTTTTAATAAACAGAACCAAAAAGAACATTCATTAGGCTTTCAAAATTCTTTGAAATTTATCTTTGAGGTACAGAAAATTCAAAATGCAGGTCCCTTCCCCCCTTTTTTTTCAAACTGAGTTATCATCATGGAAATGATCATTTATACACTAATCATCTATAATACAGAGTATTTTATATGTAATATATAGATTATCTAACATGTCCTCTGCCATTATGAAGATACATAATACAGAGTAGTTGTTATGGTCCTACAATATTTCAGAAGAGATAAGAACCTTGTATTGTCACATGCTAGATCATACTGTTCCTGCTCATGATAGGAACAGGGATGCACACTGCATTTGACCAGAGCAGTGCTCTGAGCCTGAGCAGTCCCAGCCCAGGGATACCTGTATCGATAGTAAGAAACAAGCATTCTCTCTCTGACTTCCCCTTCAATCTTGTGGTCGATAACCAGCAGCATAACTCCATATAAGTACAGTGCTTCACACTGTAAGAGAAAAAACAATAGCCAAACTCACAGACATATATATTGTTGCAGAGTGAAGTTTGGAATGACTAAAAAAAGATTATATTCCTCCTCAAAGCTGTATATGTCATGGAAAATGTAGGTTTTGCCCATGAGCTCTTACCTTCAGTGCAGGATAGGAATTTGAAAAGTTTATACAACATGAACTCTAACTCAACAGCGATTATCTTTCAGTCGGCTTAATTTTAGTATTTTCCGTGGGAAAATGTTCTAGTATGTTTTGTGGGTAATAACAAGAAATACCTGAAACTGAGTGATTTACAAAGATAGAGGTTCATTCAGCTCGTGGTTCTGAGGCCCAAGGTTCAGGGGCCCTCTTTGGTAGGGTCTGTCTGGTTGCATCGCAACATGGCAACAGGCCGGAAAGTGCACTCTGTGTTCCATGTCTGCTTGACTCTTCCCTCTCCTTATAAACTCACCGGAACTCAATTATGGAGGTCCCAACCTGATGACCTACTCCTACCCTTGTTCCAAAAGCCCCATCTTTCAACACCATAATTGGATCAAGTTTTTGCCCTCTTACTCCTGTTATAATGATTCAATACAGGAATTTTTGGGAGACATACTATAGCAGATACCAAAATGGAATACCAATATTATGAATATTCCTTCATTGTGAAGTCATTCACTTACTTAACACTTTTTTTTTTTGAGAGAGATTTTACTATATGGCATGTTCACTCGCCACAGAGCCAGAGAGCAACAGAGACAGAAAGTGAGCAATCAGCCCCCCTGGGGGATGGCCACAACACAATCCCTTTTTCTCCATTCTCCTCTTAGGATCTTGGGCACATACACATGCACCCGGTGTGAGTTTTAAGTTGTTGGATTCAGGACTTGAACTGCGGTCAACTACATGGGAGTCCAGTGTCATAACCATTATGCCACTGCTGGTCCCACTTAACACTTTCTTAAGTAGTCACTTGTACTAGATAACAGAATAGACATCTGGAATGCCAAAGTAAAGAAAATAAAATTTTTACATTGAAAAAGCTCATTACTTCCACATAACCTTTTATTTACTTATAATTTTGTTCAAAGTCAACTATGTTTTAAACTCAGATATGAATCTGCCACTCAGAAGATTATCAAGTTATTCTGCCTGGCTTTAAAGACTAGTTCCCAGTATATGTTTGTGAATTACAGGAAAAAAAGTAATGCTATGTTTAATATTCTTGAATTTCTTCTTTAAATGGTCACTATTACTTACTAGAAGTTGTTTTCCATCTTCATTGAGAAGCACAGTTTCTAAAGTCTGCTGAATATAAACACCTTCATTCAGATCCTCTAGATATCTAGAAATAAAACCCCAGAGTAAGTTATTCGTTTACTATGGAAAAGTTAACATATTTGAAGGAAAGATTTTTAAAAGATAAGGTAGGATATCAGGCCTTCAACTAGGTCATGGTCCTTCATGCTCTTAGAAATAGTCTTATGAGCTGTAACTCATAGTGATAGGGTCACAGGTTGATATTTTCAGCTGCACCAAGTACAAGGTGTGTTCTCTACTCCCGGTTTATGAATTACAAGTATCTTAAAAGTGATGGCATAAGGACATGGTATACCTAGTTTAAAGGTTAAGGAGTAATGAACTCTTAAGAATTGTAGGAGAGACAGAAAGCTAATTCCAAAATAAGTTCGTTTATTTTTTTCCCTATTTCTCTTATCTAGCTTAAGAACCCCTCATCCAAAAAACTAAAATGCAAAACATGATGCCACAGTAGAAAATTCTGCACCTAACCTTCAGTGATAGGTTGCAGACAAAATATAAAAACATTGTGTAAAATTACCTTCAGGCGATGTATATAAGATGTATATAAAACATAAACAAATGTTGTGTTTTGGCTTGGGTTACAGCTCAAAGGTATCTCATTATGTATAAGCAAATATCTAAAATCTGAATTCTGAAACACTCTTGTCCCAAGCATTTCAGATAAAGGATACTCAACCTGTAAAATACACTAGAATATGACATAAACTTCAGGTTTCAATGCTATCTGATTTATTATAAATCAGGTTTATGATGACAGTCCATGAGAGCTGGAAGTTATAATGAAACTCTAAACTACCTAAGATGACCAATGCCACAGGAAGAAAAAGACAATTATGTACGGTATAAACTAGTAAATTTTGTAATAACTCAAAAAAAGGTCTATGTTCTAATGTGTCCCGCCTCCCTCTACACTATTTACTACCAGAAGAAGCTATTACTAAATTAATTAATACCTGTTTAAGTCTACAATATATTTATGCACACTTTGAAATGCTAAATAAAATCTGGTCACAATTTCTATGTTGTTTTCACGAAATTCTTCATCTAAATCCTGTAGCTCTGGCTTAGCTTCCAGTTTGCTTTCCCATAACTCTGGACCCTAGAAGAAAAACACATTTATGTGAAACGTCAACAAAAGCATACTTGTTGGTAACAATGTCTAAATAGGCTTTTTTTTTTAAAAAAAATCTTTATTTATCTTATTACTATTACTATTTTTCAGTTTGATCAGACAGAGAGAGAGAGAGAGAAAGTGAGAGAGCAAGCCGCCAGGTCCAGGACTTGAACCACGGTTGGCCATGTGGGAATCCAGTGCCTTTAGCCATCATGCCACCTGCTGGTCCCTTCTAAATAGCCTTTTTAAAATGTGTTATGTTCTTACATACCAAGAATGTAAAGCAGAGCCACAGAAAGTAATGAAGACAACAGAAGTCTAGATACAAAATCCCTCTGAAAAAAGTGAATTTGAACTGCAGTCAAGATTACCATACTTTTAAGTGTTGAGCAGTTCAATGTGAAATACATTATACCAAAGTTATTATTTTAAAATTGGATCATATTGTGTTATGGCTTTCACACAACACCTTTATCTTATTTTCAAGTTAGTAGCTGAAACCAACTGTGGTTGAAAAGCTTTCATCCTGTTTCCTTTCTCTATAATTACGTAACCTCTGAGTCTCACAGTTTTCAGAAAAGGCATGCATTTGCAGAACAGATAGTAGTAAAAATGCTGTCAAAGAAGATTACCTTAAAATAGCTGAAATCAAATATGATATCTCCATATTTCTGTTGATCAGCCCGGTCTTTTAACCTGAACACAGCAGGA
>NW_006159822.1:2175086-2182815 GCF_000334495.1 Tupaia belangeri chinensis | reverse complement strand
AGAGCCTCAAAAGTTCAGCAATGATGGCGTTGCCACAGGAAACAATCCTGAGGATTGCTTGGCCACAGAGGTTGTTCTCAGCTAGGAAGTCCAACATTGTGA
This sequence comes from Tupaia belangeri chinensis, assembly GCF_000334495.1. Classification (NCBI taxonomy): domain Eukaryota; kingdom Metazoa; phylum Chordata; class Mammalia; order Scandentia; family Tupaiidae; genus Tupaia; species Tupaia belangeri. Next base: position 2,182,713 of record NW_006159822.1, on the reverse strand, counting down.
AGACGATGACTTCGCCACACCTGGACAGTGGGAATGATCACTGGCTTTAGAGCTGGACTTTATGAAACTAGGTCTGTAAGTAGATTGGCTGCTCCATTAAAAAACCTGTATCCACCAAAAAAAGAGAAAAAAAAAAAGAAAAAAAAAGGCATGAGAATCTCTACTTTTAAATATATTATTTCTTTTTCTTTCTTGCATGAGAGAGAGAGAGGCAGGCACCTCCACTGCGATCTCCACACTGCAATCCACTCAGTCTCAGCTGGCCTGGATCACTGGCAAGCATTTGTGTACCTGGTATGCTCAGGGAGGTCCTCAGATATGAACCCGGGACCTCTGTGTGGGTCCTGTGGTGTTGACCACCGACTGGTCCTCCCCATGCTTTAAAAACATTTTATTTTTATTAATGATAGATTATGTGTATGCACATGAAAGTGAGTCTGGGGTGATGTAGGACACTGTATACAGGATCTGATCTCGCTGCAACCCTCTTCCTCTCGTCCTCCAGCCCACTGGAGTCAGGTGCTCATGTATGCACTTGGCATGTTTCAGTCTGACCAGGCTGGGTCTTCAAATAGCACTCATCATGTGAGATCCAGTTCCTTCTGAGTACTGCATTACTGCTGCACCATGGAGACAGCCCTCAGGACTCTTAATCTTTTACTCAGTTCTCCTCATGAGATATAATATAGGTCATCTTTGGCTGGGCGTTGCCGTTGCGCATGTGTAGTTCAAGTGTACACTAAAAAGACCATCTATTCTCTACAATTTAATTAGCAAATAATTGTAAACACCATAAACAGCTCAGAAACATATCACTGTATATTACTTTGCAGTGTCTGTCCAATTATTTCCTAGACATGGAGTTACAGCATTAAAATGCCCAAGATTCTTTTATAAATTATAGATGCTAGGTTCTAGAAAACTCTCTGAAGATAGTTTATAAATACTAAATCAAATTGGTCCAAAAATCCCACATAATGCAGTGCTACTAGCCTAATTACTCTTTTTTCTTGGATTCCAATGCACCAAGGATGGTTAGACCACTTAGCATCCTGAACACTGCAATTATTGTGAAGGGATCATTCTTCTGAAAGTTCCTGTAGGCAAATGTTGATCTTCCTTACCTCTTACCTAGTCACTCCTTGTTGAGAACCTCTTTGTCGGCCTGGACATGAAAGTGCTTAAGCAACTTACTTTCATTGCAGTGGTTTTGAAGCCCGCCTGCTGCAAAACAGAATCACCTAGAACCTTAGAATTCTGGTAAGTAGGTTAGAGGTAGCCTAAGCATCTCTATTCACAAGCAGCTTCCCAGATGATTGTGATGTGAAGCCAGAGTCACTAAAAGAGTGGAAAATGACTGGTCTCGTGGAACACTGCAGCAAATAAACATGATGTTAACAATACTTATCTTTGTATCCTGTGTGCTTTACTCATCCCCTGGCACTGACAAGAATGAGCGCAAAAGTAGTATGAAGTATATAAGAGGTGATCCCGGCTTCCTCTGCCTGCAATACTACTGGGGAGATAACCTCTGAAAAACACTACCACCCCAGAGAAAGATGAAGTGCTTAAGTGTATGGTCAAGATGAAGAAATCAGAAACATAACATATTGGGACCAGCAGTTAGTGTAATGGCTATGTCGCTGAACTCCTATGTAGTTGAACACAGTTCAAGTCCCGGACCCGGTGGCTTAAACTCACGCCAGGCGAGTGTGCGTGCATGCCCAAGATCCCGAGAGGAGAATGGAAGAGAAGGGATTGCAGCGTGGCCATCCCCCCTGGTGGGTGATTTCTCGCTTTCTGTCTCTCTGTCTCTCTCTGTCTTTCTGGCGAGCGTACGTGCCTTATAGCAAAAACTTCTACAAAAAAAAAAGAAATATAACATATTAAATTGTTAATAATGGCGCCTTTACTAGGTCTTTTGTTCAGAAAGATATTCTTATATTGGATGATCTTTCACAAAGTGGCATTCCTTAGGAATTGTTGGCTAGAGAAGGAAACCCAGAAACCATAAAGAAAGATCTATTTCAGTATACAACTCTTAAATACTTTCCTTATGCATATTATTTGTTTTCAAACAAGTAATTTAGAAGACAGGAGTGACATGCAGCGGGCAGACAGAGAGCTGACTTCTGAAAGATGCAAAGGGATCTCACAAAGTAACAAGGACAGAGATAACAGTCCAAGAGAAAAACAGGCGAGGAGGCTATGTCGCTGAACTCCTATGTAGTTGAACACAGTTCAAGTCCCGGACCCGGTGGCTTAAACTCACGCCAGGCGAGTGTGCGTGCATGCCCAAGATCCCGAGAGGAGAATGGAAGAGAAGGGATTGCAGCGTGGCCATCCCCCCTGGTGGGTGATTTCTCGCTTTCTGTCTCTCTGTCTCTCTCTGTCTTTCTGGCGAGCGTACGTGCCTTATAGCAAAAACTTCTACAAAAAAAAAAGAAATATAACATATTAAATTGTTAATAATGGCGCCTTTACTAGGTCTTTTGTTCAGAAAGATATTCTTATATTGGATGATCTTTCACAAAGTGGCATTCCTTAGGAATTGTTGGCTAGAGAAGGAAACCCAGAAACCATAAAGAAAGATCTATTTCAGTATACAACTCTTAAATACTTTCCTTATGCATATTATTTGTTTTCAAACAAGTAATTTAGAAGACAGGAGTGACATGCAGCGGGCAGACAGAGAGCTGACTTCTGAAAGATGCAAAGGGATCTCACAAAGTAACAAGGACAGAGATAACAGTCCAAGAGAAAAACAGGCGAGGAATACAAAGGGGGCATTTCATGAAGAGTAATCCAAATGATAAACAACTGTCTGAAAAGATCTCACTGTATCAGCATGAAGAAACTGAATTAAAGCAACTATGAAAACATTACTTTACATGCATAAGGTTGGCAGTAGTTGAAAAGAATATTTGTTTCAGGTAAGAATCAAACATATATACTACTGGTAAAAAGCAAATGAACAGTCTTTCTGTAAAGTGAACCAATAACATTTACTGAAGTAAAAAAATACATGCTAGCAGGTAGTGTGGTGGTTGAGGCACTGGACTTCCACATGGCTGACTATGGTTCGAGTCCTGGACCTGGTGGCTTGCTTTCTCTCTCACTCTCTCTGGTGAGCACATATGCACTATAGCAAATTTAAAAATAGATAAATAAAATTAAATAAATAATCTTTATTTAAAATTTATTAAAACATTTGCTCTTTGACCTAGCAATCTCATGCTCAAGATTCCATTCTCTAGCTTCCTTGTAGATGGAACTGCCATCTTCCAGTAATTAACCAAAATGAAGACAAACACAAAGGGACAGAGGAGAGGCACCCGATATATGTTTTCTAGGACTTTTAGAAAACATGGTGTAGTTCCTTTGGCAACACATATACAAATCTACATCAAGGGAATGGGTACTGTTCAAAAAGGAATGCCCCACAAATGTTACCATGGCAAAACTGGAAGTCTACAACATTACCTAGCATGCTGTTGGCATTGTTGTAAACAAACAAGTTAAGGGCAAGATTCTTGCCAAGGGAATCAACATGCATATTGAGCGTATTAAGCATTCTAAGAGCAGAGATAGCTTCCTAAAGCGTGTGAAGGAAAATGATCAGAAAAGAAGGAAGCCAAAGAGAAAGGTACCTGGGGGTCAACTGAAGCACCACCCAGAGAAGCACACTTTGTGAGAACCAGTGGAAAGGAGCCTGAGCTTCTGGAACCTGTTCCCTATGAATTCATGGCATGATGGGTGTTAAAAATAAACTAATTTATGGTTTATAAAAAAAGGAGTTCCATTCTCTATAAATATAAGCTCCAACATATAAGAACATAGGTCCAAGGATGTTTCATGGAGCATTGTTGGCAATCACAAAAATCTGGGACAAAGTTGATATCTATTGGTAGGGAAACAGAAATGAAAGTGGCCATGAACAAGAATGAATTAGAGCTCTATTAGTTAACTTGAAGGATTTCTGTGAACTATTGCTGAACAGAAAAACTAAGATGCAGAAACAGATGATCAGGATGCTCCCATTTTATCACAGAAACAGGAATCAGAAAGAGGAACTCTATTCAAGGGTGAATAAGGGAAAAACATAAAACGAAGAAGATCCGACCTAGGTGAAGCAAGAAGAGAAGGTGAGGCTGAAGCCACATAACAGAGAAAGAAAAAGATACTTCACTGGGGAAAGAAAACAATCAACTAACAAAAAGCACGCTCACATGTGAACTTTTTGTGGCACACATCAAAGTCTCGGAGCCTGGCATAGTGGCCCAGGCTGTGCCTTCTAAGTACCTTCTGTATCTCTGAGATTGATGGCAACCTCCCAAGATCCCCTAAGCCAGACACACCCGGACAAGCTATATCCCTGATTCCTATCCATGGAGACTGTGAGATAATATTTATTGTATTAAGCCACTAGGGTTCGGGATAGTTATGCATCAATAGATGATGATCTGGCCGTTCTAGGCAGAAACAGTAAGTGCAAATGCCCAGGGCAGGGATGGGCTAGCTGTGTGTAATGAAGAGCATGGCCGCTGATACAGCTAGGAGGAAGGGTAGAAACAGAGACTGGAGGGGACCAGCAGTTGGCGTAATGGCTATGTCGCTGAACTCCCTGTAGTCGACCACGGTTCAAGTCCCAGATCCAGTGGTTTAAATTCACGCAGGGCACATGTGTGTGCATGCGTGCGTGCCCAAGGATCCCAAGGAGAGTGGAGGAGAAGGGATTGAAGCATGGACATCTGCCCTAGGGGGTGATTTCTCACTTTCTGTCTCTCTCTCTCTCTCTGCCTTTCTGGTGAGTGCACGTGCTCTATAGCAAAAACCTCTCAAAAAAGAAAAGAAAACAAAAACGAAACAGCGATGGAGGAAGTGGGCTGGATTCAGTCTGAGCGCAAGGACTGATGAGAAATGACGGATAGCTATCTAAAACTTTCTCTCATGAGGGGATCCTTTCTACACATGAAGGCACAAATTATCATTCATTTTATTTTTGGAGAGTTTCTTTTTGCTGTAGGGTATATGTGCTCACAGGAGAGACAGAGAGAGATAAAATGAGAAATCACTCCCACCATGGGGGATGGGCACACCACAATCCCTTCTCCTCCATTCTCCTCTTGGGGATTTTGGTCATGCACGCACACACACTGGGCATGAGTTTCAAGCCACTGGGTCCAGGACTTGAACTGCCATGTGGGAGTCCAGCATCTCAAGCACTATGCCACCTGCTGGCCCCAAGGCACACATTATTAACAAGTCCTTTTAGTTTTCTCTGTGATATCTGCTTGTTAAATCACCCTAGTCTCTAACAGGTTGAATTTTCTGCACTGATACTGTCTGGTTTGTAAAACAAGAAGGGAAAAAGAATTGATAATGGCAAAACAGTCATCTCCGGAGGTCCTCTGAAGACTGCCACACTGGTCTCGAAGGTCTTGGCAGCAGGGTGAAACTCTAGACTCATGGGAAGGAGGGCAAGCTATCACCGATGGCCTAAGTGCTACCAGATTGTGAACCCCAGGGCATACTGGGGGACCCCGAGAAAACAACACACATTCAGGGAAGCTTAGGCCTGGAATAATGACATAAATTAGACTTTTGGGGGCTGGCCCTATAGTCTACATGACTGAGTGGTTCAAATCTCATCTCCACGGTTTGAAAAACACGCTGGGTGCATGTGTGCATGCTTCAAATCCTGTCAGGATGGAGACATGGAGAAAAGGTTACTGTATGACCATACTCCATTGCGGGGTGCTTTCGCCCTCCCCTGCTTTCTCTCCTGCCTCCTTCTGGCACACATGGCCCTTGGCAAATGAAAAACAGGCTTTTGGGTGTCAATTTCTTATTTACTTGTTTTTAAAGCCTATCCATTTATTTCTTCCATGAGCAAGAGAGACAGGGAGAGAGAGTTTGAATGTACCCCCAACAGGATTCCAATGCCACGATCTACCCCAGCTTTAGCCAGCCCCAGATCATGGGCATGCGTGTGTCGGGTGCACACAGGAAAGTGCGGATACAAGCGCTGAACCTTCCCACGTAGGTCGGCCTCACAGAGCATCGTGTTTTACCACTGTGCCTCGGTCCAGCCCCTCAATCTCTTAACTTAATCTTTAAACTCTTACTAAAGCATTCTACTGCAGACAACTTTCATAGAATATTAGAAGGAGAGTAAGAAAATAAACATGTCTGGCAATAGTAAACAAATGTTATGGATCTTTATCACCTAATTGTCTTATCTAAAATTCTACAAGAATACATTGTTATGTTAAATATCTTTTAAAAATTATTTATTTAATTTTACTTATTATTATTATTTTAAATTTGCTATAGGGCACATGCACTCACTAGAGGGAGACAGAGAGAGGGAGAGAGAGCATGAGTGAGAGAGAGAAAATGAGAAAGCAAGCCGCCAGCTCCAGGACTTGGACCATAGTCAGCCATGTGGGAGTCCAGCACCTCAACCACCATGTCACATGACGGTCCCTATGTTAAATTTTTAACACGAAAGCAAAATACGAGTTATATTTAATACGTGTTTAGTGAAATGAACTCAATAGTTCATCTCATGAAGAACACTTGCATTTTCTATCTGTAATAATGCAAGCATCTCTCCTTAAGTTTTTGAAGATAAAGAAGTTAAAGCAAAAGCAACTCCAAGGATGAAGTCACGTAGTCACATTATCACAGTTTGTTACATTATTAAGTACCTGTACCTTTTAAAAATTTGGCATGGAACTATGATTTCCAGTTCGGAACGTAACCCTAGTCAAAGAACAACATGCTTTCCAGGATGAGTGTGGCTTCATCACACCAAATTACAGGATGAGCACAGAACTAAGTTTCTTCAGGACATTAAAGGGCTGTGGACAAACCACTGTATACCCTACTCAGAGGACAAAGGAAGATAGGTCTATTTTTATCCTTTCACAAAACCTCACTTCCACAGAGAAAGAAGCACTGGTCTCCACAAATCCATTATCATGAACAAATATAATGGATGTTGATCAGGATCATTGTGAATGGCGGATCTCTTCCAGAACAGTTCTGCAATGAGTCTCAACTTTCCAGTCCTATTCATGGATCCTAGAAAAGACAGGTGAGGGGCAAGAGGGGATGGTGTCCTTTGTGCACAGAGGCAGTAAAAGTTCTCCCTCCCTACCACCGCCTGTGCTGGAGGGAGCTCCGTGCATTTGCAATCAGAAGATGGTCATTCCACTACTGGCTCTATGGTTTTCTTCTTTTCTGTGCGACTTTAGAGAAGACAGGACGTGGGGAATATATATATATTTTTTTTTCAAAATGTAAAGGACTTTGGCATCACCGTGTCTCAGGTTAGGGAATTAAGGTGCTAGGAGAGCAGTGACTTGCTCAAACTCACAGCCCATGGCAGAGCTAGAATTCAAACCTGGGTCAATCAGAGTGTTAAATCCCTCACTAGTCACTCGGTTTTCTCCGAAGTAAATGGAAGGATAACAAGATCTACACAGTACTGCTCCCAGAAACTAGGAAGGCTCAGATGCGGGCCAAGCTGCTGTGCAACAAGAATGCCATCTCCGCGGAGACGGTGGCCGCAGTGCAGCCCCAGCCCCTGCCCCAGGAAGCCCGAAGTCCCCCAGCCTAG
>NW_006159822.1:2174576-2174984 GCF_000334495.1 Tupaia belangeri chinensis | reverse complement strand
CCCCACCCGCCACTCCAACCCGCGCCCCACAAGCCACTTGGCCAGCGTTGCCCGGGGCGGGGCGGGGCGGGGGAGGGGAAAGGGGACGTGAGAAGGGGGCGCGCGCACCCCGCGCCGACTCACCTGCCAGCCGGGCCGCGCCCGCGGCGCACGCGCAGAGCCGGGGGGCCCCCCGCTAAGTCCGCATCTGGCCCCTGCACCCCGCTTTTCTGCAGGGGTCTCTTTCTGTCCCCAGCCTCGTTTCTTGAGCTAGCCGGACCCCGGCTTCCTCTCCAGGCTCCCCGCGCCGTCACATGACCCAAGAGGCGGAGAGCGAGGAAGGGCGTCACGTGACTACTCTCCGGCGACGGCTGATGACGCTTTAGCCCGCCGTTTCGGCAACAGGAGGCAAGAGGGGAGGGGAGGTGG
>NW_006159822.1:2170480-2174530 GCF_000334495.1 Tupaia belangeri chinensis | reverse complement strand
CAGGTAAGGCAGAAACAGGGGATGGCTGTGGGGAGGGCGGCGGGGGTTGTCGCCTCTCTTGGGGCACTTCGCGGGGTCCCCGAGCTGCGGGGACGGGGTGGGTGTCTGTCATCCTGGACTGTGGTCCTGGCCCTTTCTCGCGCAGTGACAGTGAGACTGGGGCCGCTTACCCCCGCTCCCAGATGCCTTCTCTCCATCCCTCGGCCTTACGAGTGTGGGGGAAAGCCCTTGAGTTTTCGATCCAAGTAACTCTAGTCTGCCCTGCTTTGAAAGCAGGACCATGGGCAGGCTGTTGAACTGAAGTCCTGGGCCTGGTTTTCCTCTTGGCTTTTGTAGATTGCAGGGAGAATTAGCGACAGGGAGAATGAAGCCACTAGGGCACCAGTCATGGCACACTGTAGGTGACGGAGAAATAGTAGTGTCTGTTAAGGTTACGATTTTTGACACTCCTACCACATTTGAACTGATCACCCCTTTTGTGCGAGGAGCTATTCTCCATGCTGTAGGATATGTCGGTGTCCTAGTGTGAGGAGCTCCCGGGGTGGAGCAGTGGCAGTTATGTGAGCAAATACAAGGCGACTTCAAAAAGTTGGTAGAAACGTGAAATTAAAAATATAAACTTTCTTTCTCAACATAAGCTCCATCAAGTTCAAGACTCTTTAGTCCTCTAAAAAAACGGGGGTGGGGGTGGTTCTGGGACTTTAACCATGTCAATGCAGTCTTTTTAAGTTTTTTTTTTTTCTTTTTAATTTAGGAAACAAAACATAGTCAGAAGGAGCCAAATCAGGACTGTAAGGGCAGATGCCCGGTGATTTCTTGTAGAAAGTCTCTCCACATTAGAGAAATGATCAGGAGCATTGTGGAGAAGGTGACAACTTTCCCAGGAGTTTTCCTACTACAGCATCAACTAGCTTTCTTTTTTCTTTTTTGGAGAGGTTTTTGCTATATAGGGCACGTACGCTCGCCAGACAGACAGAGACAGACAGAGAGACAGAAAGTGAGAAATCACCCCCCAGGGGGGATGGTCACGCCGCAGTCCCTTCTCCTCCATTCTCCTCTCGGGATCTTGGGCACGCACGCACACGCGCCCAGCGTGAGTTTAAGCCACCGGGTCCGAGACTCAAACCGTGGTTGCGTGCGTGCCCAAGATCCTGAGAGGAGAATGGAGGAGAAGGGACTGTGGCGTGACCATCCCCCCTGGGGGGGGTGATTTCTCACTTTGTGTCTCTCTGTCTCTCTCTGTCTGTCTGGCGAGCGCACACGCCCTATAGCAAAAACCTCTAAAAAAAAAAAAAACTCTAGAATAAGCAGATGTTAGCATTCTCTAGCCCTGTAGAAGGTCACCAAGTAAAGTGCTGTGCACATCCCAACAAACTGTGGCTCCGATCTTTGCTCTTGACCTGTCCACTTTTGCCATGACTGCTCTACTTCTGCCTCTGTGTAGCCATTGCTTTGACAAGTGCTTTGTCTTCGGGTTGTCCTGGTAATGTCATGTGTCAGCTCCTGTCACAGTTCTTCAGAGAAATGCTTCAGGATCATGCTCGTTTAAAAATTTCCATGGGGGCGGGGTGGGGGGGTGGGACTGGCAGGTGGCATGGTGGTTAAGGGTGCTGGACTCCCACATGGCCAACCGTGGTTCAAGTTCTGGACCTGGTGACTTGCTTTCTCACTTTCTCTCTCTCTCTCTCGCTCTGTCACTCCCTGGTCAAGTTAAAAGAAGAGAAAGAAAGAAAGGAAGGAAGGAACTTAAATAAAATAATTAAAAAAAAATTTCCATGGAAAGTTATGCTCTTTCCTGCAGCTGGTCTGGGTACAACAGTTTTGCCACCTAGCTGGAAGGGAGATGAATTTCTCAAACTTTAATTGTTCAATCACAATTGCGTGAACCAGTTGAGATGTCAATGGTGTTGGCTATTATGTCTCTTATTATTGATCAGTTTTCTTCAGTTTGAGCGCAAATAAGATTTTTTTCCAGGGGACCAGCAGATGGTGTAACGATTACGTTGCAGGACTCCTACATAGTCTGCTGTGGTTCAAGTCTAGACCAGGGCACTTAAAACTCGGGCCAGGCGCATGTGTGAGCATGCCCAAGATCCTGAGAGGAGAATGGAGAAGGGATTGTAGCATGGCCATCTCCCCCTCCCTTGGAGGTGATTTCTCGCTTTCTGTCTCTCTGTCTCTTATGAGCACACACGGCCTATAGCAAAAATCTCTCTTAAAAAAAAAAAGAAGACTCCCTTGTATATAGTACACTTTGATAATTTTTCACCTAGAACCAATCTCTCTATTGGAGTAGCCAATAGGCACATATGGCTGTTTAATTAAAAATTAAATAATATTTAGGGACCAGCAATTAGCGTAATGGCTGTGTTGCTGAACTCCCATGTAGCCAACTGCGGTTCGAGTCCCAGACCCTGTGGCTTAAACTCAAGCCAGGTGCGTGTGCATGCGTGCCCAAGATCCCGAGAGGAGAATGGAGGAGAAGGGAATGCAACGTGGCCATCCCTCCAAGGGGGTAAATTCTCACTTTCTATCTCTCTGTCTCTGTCTTTCTGGCGAGTGCACGCACCCTATAGCAAAAAACAAAAAGAAAAAAAAAAAAAAACCTCTCCAAAAAAAATTAAATAAAATTTAAAACTCACTTTTTTAGTCATAATAAAAATATTGGGACCAGGTTATGGTGTAATGATTATGTCACTGGACTCCCACGTAGTTGACCGTGGTTTGAGTCCCAGACTGGGGGGCTTAAAACTTACTCTGGGCGTGTGTGCATGCATGCCCAAAATTCCAAGAGGAAAATGGAGGAGAAGGGATTGCTTCCCCTGGGGTGGGGGTGACTTCTCTCTTTTTGTCTCTCTGTCTGTCTCTCTCTCTATCTCTCTGGCAAGTGCACACATGTTATAGCAAAAACAAATCTCTCTTAAAGCATTTTTTTTTTTTTTAGATAATCATTACTCACATGTGCCTAGTGACTACCATATTGGGCAGTGTGAATTACAGAACATGTTCATCATCACAGAAAGTTCCATAGGACAAAGCTGCTGCAAACAATTTAGACTTTCTTTGAATCAAGACGTATTAGAAAAGTGAATACAGTCATGTGTTGTGTAATAATAATGTTCTGAGAAACGCATCATTAAGTGATTTCATTGTGTGCACATAATGTACTTACACAAATCTAGATGGTATTGCCTACTGTACACCTAGGCTATATGGTATACCTTATTAGAGCCTTATGAGACCATTGTTGTACTTGAATGCTGTTGTTGACTGAGGTGTCGTTAATGTGGCACATGACTCTACTTGAACCATATCATTTTGTTCTTTCCAGGATTGTAATTTTGGGTAACATTTGGTAAACCCTCGGGCCAGCAGGTGGCATGGTGGTAAAGGCTCAGGAGTCCCACATGGCTGACCATGGTTGGAGTCCTGGACTTGGCGGCTTGAAAATCACAACAAATAAATAGATAAATGAATAAATGTTTAAAATAGAATGAAGTTGAATTAAATAAAAAATGAAAGCAAACCCTCAACTCTAAATGGCTTAGCACAGTTGAGGTTTGTATTATTATTCTTGGAACCTGGTTAGGGAGCAGCTGCCCTGCAAGCAGTGATGTAGGGACCTAAGCTCCTAGTTAGTAATTCTCCAACATCAGTATTATGGCCTCTAAAGTCACTGTGTTTGCCTGTATCATGCTATGAAATGAGGAAGTGTGTGGTTTTTCTGGGCTAGGCCTGGCAATGGCTCATATTTCAGCACCTTGAATGCAGGCATAGGCCACTCTGCAAAGGCTGAGAAATGAGTGCCTGTGCAGCTGTGACCACACTGAAGAGGAAATGGGTTAGGTGGGCACCAAGCTGGGTATCCATTAGATGTCTTGCCCTTAGTGTACCGTTAGCAATAGTCTCAAGACACAGTTCTAAGAACTGTGCTCTTGCATTTATTTTAAGGGTATTATTGATGATAATTTTTCACCTTATCATCATCTATGATGATCCGTGCTGCCACGATTGCTGTGTAAAACTTTATTTTTCCTAAGGTCCTGCTGA